>NC_063049.1:3482211-3826253 GCF_018812025.1 Megalobrama amblycephala | reverse complement strand
TTGCTTATAAGGTGTCCAGATACTCTTTGGAGCGCTCTATTAAAGCTGCTAAACGAGGCTATGGAGCTAAGATAGAGGGACATTTCACGGTGGCGGACCCTCGACGTATGTGGCAAGGGCTAAATTCTATCATTGATTGGAAACCTAAAGGAGGATCTATCATTAATGTTGATCCATCCTTGCCAAACGAATTAAATGAGTTTTATTGTCGTTTTGAAACTGGATATGTTGAACCTGTTGTTTTTTCGGCTTGTAATGAGCAGAGTTTAACAATCATTCAGGAGGATGTCCAGAGGATCTTGTCCAGGACGAAGGTTAGGAAGGCACCTGGTCCGGATGGTATTCCTCCTCGTGTCCTTAAACTGTGCTCCGAGCAACTTGCTCCTGTTTTGACTGATCTTTTTAACATGTCACTTGGGAAGTGTACTGTTCCAGCTAGTTTTAAAAGATCAATCATAATTCCAGTGCCCAAGAAGACACCTGTGACGTGTTTGAATGACTATCGGCCAGTGGCCCTTACATCTGTCTTGATGAAAACCTTTGAGCGGTTGGTGTTGAACTTTGTTAGAGATCAAATCCCTATGTCTGTGGACACACTACAATTTGCATATAGGAAAAACAGAAGTGTGGAGGACGCCATTTCCTTTGCTCTGAACTCTGTCTATAAGCATCTTGATGCACAAAAATCATATGCTAGAATGCTATTTATAGACTATAGTTCAGCTTTTAACTCAATGGTCCCAACAAAGCTCTTTCACAAATTGAAATGTCTTGGACTCGATGATGCCATTTGTAAATGGATTTTAAACTTCCTCACTTGTCGACCACAAAGGGTCAAAATTAATGGCTGTATTTCAGATGAGTTGTATGTTAGTACTGGTTCACCACAGGGGTGTATTTTGAGCCCCCTATTGTTCACATTGTATACTCATGACCTTGTAGCATCCTATGATAATAATGTGATAATCAAATATGCCGATGATACAACTATCATTGGGCTGATTAGTTCAAACGATGAATCTCAGTATCGTGAGGAGGTGGAGAATGTTGCTCAATGGAGTAAAAAAAATAACTTGCTTCTGAACACTTCAAAAACATGTGAACTTGTTATTGATTTTTGTCACAACAGGAATCAGTTGCCTATTACTATCTATGATTCTGATGTGCAGATTGTTGAGAAATGTAAATTTTTGGGTGTGACTCTTTCTCATGATTTGAACTGGAGCTCTAATACGACTAGCATTGCTAAGAAAGCGAGACAGCGCCTCTTCTTTTTACGCAGGCTTCGAGAGTTTACTCAAAATACTAAGATTCTTTTGAATTTTTATTATTGTGTAATTGAGAGTGTTTTAACTAGTTGTATTACTTTGTGGTATGGTAATCTCACCCTGAAAGAGAAGAAGGCTTTGAACAAAGTGGTTCGCTCAGCCAGCAGGACCATTGGCTGTACTTTGCCATTCTTGGAGGTTATATATAAAGCTAGACTTTTGAATCGAGCTTTAAAACTCGTTAATGATGCCTCAGGCCATCCTGCAGGGGCCTTCTTTGAGATGCTTCCCTCAGGGAGAAGGTATCGCTCGGTAAAATGTTCTACTGATCGCCATTTAAACAGTTTCTTTCCCCAAGCTGTAATCATTTTAAACAAAGCACTTTAAATTTGGCACTTTATATTTATGTGTGGATTCTATTGTATAGCATTTTACTTTTGAGTTTTTATGTGGCATCTGCTTATCTGTTTTATGTTATGTTTTTTTGTTTTTTTTTGAGTGTTTGACATTGTACATTGTACTCAGAGCTTCTTGCACATCTTTTCCAATGTGGTTTCATACTGCAAATGGCTAATAATAAAGTGAACAGTGAAGTGAACAGTGAACAGTGAACTTTGGTGAAAATCACACTACCTACTGGAGGAAAACAATCCAAAATGAACTCATTGTTTGTATAAGTGGGAAAATACTCAGCACTGTAGTGACAGAAATAAAGCAGTCAAAGTATTCTGCTATCATTTTAGACTGCACCCAGACATCAGTCACCAGGAACAAATGTCAGATTGTCTCCACGTCAACACCTCCAGAGATTAAAGACCACTTTCTGGGTTTCCTGCTCCAGAGTCCACTGGCTTTGGCCTATCTTCATTGATTCTGAACAAGCTGGAGGAGCTGGGCATCTGTTTTCAAGACTGCAGGGGTCAGTCACATGATAATGGCTCCAACATGAAGGAGTGCAGGTCAGGCTGATGAAAGAGATGCTCGTGCTCTTTATGATCCAGGAGGAACACACTCCCTAAATCTAATGGTTGCAGATTCAGCAAAGCAGTCAGTAGATGTCTTCAGCTTCTTTGGCGTAGTTCAGAAGCTTTACAACTTGTTCTCTGCTGCTCCTCAGAGGTTCATTCTTCAGCAGCATGTCCAGATCACGCTCAAGTCATGAGGGGCTTTCGCACCGGAGGAACCTTTTCATAGTTCCTACAACTATTGGCTGAAGGACCCGGATTTTGCACAGGAACTAGTCTTCATTAAACAATATCTTCTCTTCTGTGTCATTCTCATACATTAGCCGGGTCTCATGTTGAAGGCTGCGTCCTCCAGAGGTCATGTTCGAAGGTTGCATACATCACTGAGGCTGTATCGTTTCAGAAAAGTAAGTAGGACACTCCGAACGCGACCTTCGAATGCGTCTTTCTTTCACAGGAATTCAGAGGATGCAGGAGGAGTATCCTTCACTGCTGCAGATTGCCCACAATTCTTTGCATCGCTGTTAACAACCATCATTTATTTGAAAAAATAAATAAATAAATGGCGGCATCAACAAATGTACAAGCGAAGATGTGTTTAAAAGTAGTTTCATGCTTGTTTTCTATTATTATTATTATTAATTTATATTATTATTCTATTTAACTCTTTACTCTTATTGTACTCATTCATTCAGATTCCTTTAACACTTTGATTACAATCACATAATCAATTCAAAGATTATCAATACAAAACATCAAATGCTCAGAAAAAGAGTAAAAGATGAATACCTGACATTAGAAAAATACACATTTCTGAGTGTCCTGGACACATGTGGGCTGATCTGATCACGGAATCGCCCTGAGCCTCCTGCAACATCTCTTTAAATACTCAGACCAAGATTGAAACTTCTTTCAAATGGAAACATGAGTTCTCAATGGGAATTTGGATTAATCAGGGTCCTAGACTGAGTAGTTTACACCTTTTGGGGACAGAAGGACATTTATGAAAGACCCGGTGAAGGTGGACACACCGATTACAGAGAGCAAAATATCTCTAAAATCTTTAAACCTTTATTACCTTCTGGTTTACTTCTGTGGGAATGAGACGTTTGTACCAGTCGCACTGAGACATTTCAAATGATACCAAACATGTATGTATGATAACTGTTCACATTAAACCATATAGATTTTGGGTGAATTTCAGGTCATCTCTGCATGTAGAGAGACGAGATGGGGGAAGAGGGGGTGAAGGAAGGGAAATGTAGATTAAGGCAATGCTGAGGTGTGATTGACTCGGTGTGATTGAGTCTTGGATGGGGATGTTAATTTTGCAAGAGACAAGTTCAAATGTTAATTTCCTTTGTTTTCTCAAAGAGTCGCCCTCTCTTGGTCTAGACGGTCCAGCATCAGTCTTACAGCTATATTCAGCAGTATGTGTTATATATAAGCACCTGTTGCTTTCAGCAGACACAGGCCTATGGCCAATCAGATCTGTCTTCAAACATCAAACTAACCCCTGTTAGGACAGCTTCTGCAAACTACAACATGAAGTCATGAAAACATGGCATACATTTACATTTACTATTAGTGAATGTGCATAATAACTAAAGTGAAGACATTTATTTTAGAAGGCTTTATATAATACAGATTGATTCAAATCAGCTTTAATGATCATCAGGAAAATAATGATTCGATGATGCAAACAGAGATCAATTCTCTAAAAAGACAATAGTGTTGCTGAACTGAGGTCAGTTCAGTGATGATGCAGATGTTAAATTAGTTCAGTTTGACTATATAGCAGCTCTGCAGAAAACAGTTTTTCATTGTCCAGCTTAGTTCAGTTCTCATCAAACAGCGTCAGTGCAGTCCTTAAAAAATAAATACATAATAAATACATAAATAATATAATAATAATTAATTGAAAAAATAGCTTTTTAGTGTAAATATTAGTCAAATCATTTAGATAGCCTAATGCCCAAAGTAGTCTAAATGTGTTGTTTCAGCATGACCCAATGGTTGAAAACTGACAAGAATGAACTCAAAACAACATCAGAGAAGATTTTAAAATCTTTATTAAAACTTGCAGTTAGATCTGAATTTTATTTCATTCATTCTAGTGAAAGTCACGATGCTGCAAAATAAACAATTATAGAGACACAGTAATGTACAACTTCAAAATATGTGACGAGGAAAAACAGAAATATGTGCTCGATTAGTTTTTTGTATCTCTAACGTTAGGAGACACATTAAACCCTGATGAAAGCTTTCTAATAAAAGCTCGTGCAAAGCCGATCATTTTATCCTATTATGTAAAGATTATAAACAGTTGAATATGTAAATTGGCATGTGTTCATTCGGCTGTATTATCTTATCGAAATAATGTATCAAACATGTTGTGATCCGAAGATAAAACAACAACTTTCATTCCTTTCGTTTGTTTGTGTTTCAGTAAAGCCACGCCCACAGCGGAGTGAATATTCATGAATATGCTCGTATGCTCCGCCCACTGGAACAGTGTTTCACAGGAACTCAATATTACATTATAATCATCTAGTGTGCGTTCAGAGGATTATACTGATAAAATCAGCTGAAACTGTCTTTATGTCTTTATGTCTCCATGTCTCCCACAAATTTTATAATCAGTTAAGATCTGAAAAATGTCAAGAGTGTCCAAACTTGGTTTATACTTGGTAATTTGTTTATATTACTATTATATTACCACAGTAACTATAGAATTAACACAACAAATTAATTCAAGTACTTTACTATAGTATGGTTCAAAACACTATAGTATTTACTATAAAAATTACTGTGGTATTTTTTTTCATGTTTGACCCTCAGATTCTGTGATAAGAACAGCGCAGCATTAATATTTAATTTATTCTCTATTCAAGCATGTCTGTGCTCGCTACGAAATATCTACCTTAGACGTTTTTAAACATTAAACATATTTTAAAGCATCATTTCGCTTCAGCGTCTGCCCACTGCACGTCATTTGCTGAACAGCGACACCTGGTGACAGTTTTCGATAAATCACCTATTTCAGCACAACACCTGTTTCAGTCACCTGCTGTCTAAATGAAAGTGAAAGTAATCTTCAGAGCTGACGTTTCGCCATTTTAAACAGACAGAAATAACTTTAATATCTTTAAAACTGTAATAGAGTCGATTATAAAAGTTTAGGCAGGAATTTATGTGTTTCTACTCGATGGAAAAGCTGTAGGATTTCTGTGAATCGGTATGTATGATATTCTTCAACCTAAAGAAAATGATCAATGTTTCTTGTGTGTTTAATGCTGACTGTGATTGTGTAAAAGTCTAAAGATCATTTGTGTTTACATGTGACTAACTTCATGTGTCTGAGTGATGGTGATCTATTTCTCCAGCTCAGGATCATTCAGATGAGTTATAAAAGCTGTTTGATTACTTTAGTTTCTGTGATTGTTTGTCACTTCCGTCTAGAGTCAGAGGTGGAGATCAAACTGTTCAGATCCATCATGGACGACACACAAACATCCAGAAATCAAGATTATTTTCCACAATACAGGTACTTTGAGTAACTCATTAAATATAATTTTATGTTATAGAGGAAATGACTATCTATTGATTTTTTTTAAGTTTAACATTTATTGAAAACAATAAGCCGCCTCGTGCTTGTCATAATTGTTTTTTTTTTTTTTTTATATTATCTAAAGATGATTGTAATCATAAATGATGTTCTAACATAAAGACTCAGAGGGCAGGTAAACGTTTACATGTTATTTATTCTTTAAAGTATAAACAGATGGTAGTGACGAACGGTACAAGTAAACATGGTTCAACATTTCATGCTTTGTTGTACTGAAGTTCTTTGGTGTAGGCCCCATCCTTCGTCCGAATCCTGGGGATGCAGATTCAGAGCCCAAGTGAAGCTGTGTTACCTCAGTTTTAATTCATAAAATAAACTTACCTGCATGAGTAGTATTTAAGCAATTGAAAGTATTTCGGTAGAATGAATTGACTGATTCCTTTTCCTGAAGTCCAGGCTAGGACTCGCGTGTGGCACTGAAATCGGTCTCTCATTGGCAGTCGCGCCCGTGATTCCACGCCGAGATTGTGCCTTTAGCACAGGTAAATTAAATTCATTTAATGCAGTGAAGACTATGCAGTGTTATTTTACATTTTAATTATTTATTTCCTGGATCTGAATACTTACCTGAAATATATAAAACACCATTTATTTCATTTAAACCACCCCAATCATTCTAGAATTATTACTTTCCGAAAAGGGTTATTCAAATAATCTGTTGAATTTGTCATATCGCAATATATAGTCGCAGAAAGATAGCCTTATTACCACACAGACCATACTTAATAATGTTTCTGCCTCTAACGTTACAAAGGAAGTCACTTCGACACTAGATGCACCATAAGTTACAAAGCGTGTCGTTCTTTCTGCTGCTAGACACGGGTCCAACACTCAAAGCTTTAAAGGATGTTAAGGTCTTGTTATTTCATTAAAGGTGCCCTAGAATTAAATATTGAATTTACCTCGGCATAGTTAAATAACAAGAGTTCAGTACATGGAAAAGACATACACTGAGTCTCAAACTCCATTGTTTCCTCCTTCTTATATAAATCTCATTTGTTTAAAAGACCTCTGAAGAACAGGCGAATCTCAACATAACACCGACTGTTACGTAACAGTCAGGATCATTAATATGTACGCCCCCAATATTTGCATATGCCAGCTCATGTTCAAGGTATTAGACAAGCCAGTATTAACGTCTGGATGTGCACAGCTGAAACATCAGACAACAGCAAACAAGGAAAACAGTGAAAAAATGGTAGATGGAGCAATAATAACTGACATGATCCATGATAACATGATATTTTTAGTGATATTTGTAAACTGTCTTTCTAAATGTTTCGTTAGCATGTTGCTAATGTACTGTTAAATGTGGTTAAAGTTACCATCGTTTCTTACTGTATTCACGGAGACCAGAGCCGTCGCTATTTTCATTTTTAAACACTTGCAGTCTGTATAATTCATAAACACAACTTCATTCTTTATAAATCTCTCCAACAGTGTAGCATTAGCCGTTAGCCACGGAGCACTATCAAACTCATTCAGAATCAAATGTAAACATCCAAATAAATACAATACTCACATGATCCGATGTATGTGTAACAACCCCAGCAAATTATAGGGATAATACACAGGTTCTCTACTGGATCTAAATTATATATGGGCTCAATAACCAAGAAAACACAAGGACCACAATATTAATCAAATACAAATATAACAATTTTATTTTTGTACAATCATAATATTAAAACACAGGGTGACAGCAGGTCAAGGCAATCATGACAGGGACCATTCAACTGGCTATGTATTTGCACGAATGATATTCAGTAAACTTAACTCATGAAAGAATACAGCATCAACGATCAAGGCAAACTATACAGCCCAGGGTTTCAATGGTTGTTGTGAAATACATTAAATTCATGTGAACTCCCAACATGCATAATTTCATTACACAGCAAACCTCAAAGCCATATAAATATCAAGTACTAAATCACATAAATACCACACATAAATACACACATAAATAGATAACCCAAATATCAATCAAGACGACATACCATCAATACCCCTCAAGCTAAATACCCAGCCGTCGTCAGTATACAGTACGGGAGATATGGGAATTGATAACCTGCCCTCATACCCCGTACTCATTCACACACACTCACTTTACAAACACATGGCGCCGGGGGACCATAATAAATATACACATTACCCAAGGCCTCCCCGGCGAACAGAGCAATTCACTGTCATATATAACAACAAATATATAAATAAATATAAAAATGTACTGCTGGCTTTCTTACCCGCTACCGGACGTGGGGTACAGCGTTCGAGGAAATCAGCGGCGGCCGCCTAACTTAGCAGGGGAAAACGCCCAATGCTACAAACTATCCCTCCCAATCTATTCGCACGCGTCGTACGATAATCTCCAGCCCACGTCCCGGCTTGGCAGCCTTGGCAAGGAACTCAGCAGCACTCACAAGAAAAACCCCCCCAAACAACAAAAACATCATACCTTTATAGCTTTGATCCCTGATTGCTAATGCAACACAGGTGTTTCTTTTACCTGGCACAGCACGAGGAAAACACTATGGATGCCGCTGATGTCACCACACCACTTATTTAGAATGAGCAGATCCATTTTGAGGGTTATATTAGCTGTGTGAACTGTGTTTGTGCTGTTTAAGGCAAGCGCGAGCTCCGTGGGCGGGGAGCACAAGATTTAAAGGGCCACACACCCTAAATCGGCTCATTTATAATGATGCCCCAAAATAGGCAGTTAAAAAAATGAAAAAAAAAAAAAATCTATGGGGTATTTTGAGCTGAAACTTCACAGACACATTCAGGGGACACCTTAGACTTATATTACATCTTGTAAAAAAATGCACTGATGTTAGTGCTATTCTATGCCCGCTGAGATATACCTTACAGCATATTAAGTAGGACATAGTAAAATCACTGAGCTAATTCGCTATTCCAGCTTAAACTCTGTTAATCGTGTGGCCTCTGATTATGATGTAGGATCTGGGTGTATGTTGCTTTAAAGTTTAAACGTGTGGGGTTTCCCTGAGCCTTGCAACGAGCCATGGTTCGCCATTCTTTGTTCTGTGCTTTTCTAAAACAAACGGTAACCGGCGTCATGTGGGTCATGATGCAGACTGCACTGTACACCTCTGCTAATGTATCTAAAAGAGCAAAAGAGTACAATTATACACCCAAATGACATCAAAGTGCATAAAACGATGAAAATACTTATAACTGAGATGAAGTGGCTGTTGTAGTGATGACGAGAGAATATTGAAGAGTGCTTTGATGATAGGCCACATGTCACGTGATTTTGCTGAAACGAAATTCGAAAATAGAAATCCACGAAGAGTGGACCTGCATGCTTCTGAAATTTGAAACGGGAATTACTGTCTCTCTCATTGCCGCGACAGCTCAATGAACATTCAAAATGATAGGCTAACATGAACTTAAATGACGCTGTAGCATTTAACATATTCCATCTGAAATTAACATTTTCACATTGTAGTACATCGAACTACCGCTAACATTTTCTGTGTGATTATTTAGATAATCACAATAATAGGCCTGTACATGCATCGTGAGGAACGTCAGCGTCATCAACTGCGAATGTGAAACAGAGAATTCAGTGCTCATTTATACCAGGTGTCAAGCAGTGATTGGCCAGGCTTATTACGAAGGATGACATGACATTAAGTCTTCCTGGTAGAACTTGCGCTAACGCTTTCATTTCTGTTTTAGCTCAGTTCATCAGAAGAGATCAGAACCAGAGTCCAGCTGTGTGTCTATGAAGAGTGATGTGTCTATGGGTCATCCAGTAAACTTTAAGAGTGGAGATACACAGACTGGCCTCAGGTATAACATTTCTATAAAAACATGATTATTGTTACAGATCCCTTGTTCCCCTGGACTCTAATTCCCATGATCCTCCTGTTTCTTCACCTGCACTCACTTCCCTCGTCAGCTCCTCATCATCACGGATCACCTGCACCTGGACTCTATTATCAGCACTCCCTTTATATGGCACTCACTCCCTTCACTCCTGGTCCGTTCTCTGTTGTAATACTGTTGTGTTAAGTGTATGTTTGGTTTCTCCTCGCCTGAGTTTATTAAAGTGATGTCTTTATTGTGGAAATCCGTATCTGCCTCGTCTCTCTACCAGCTACACGTAACAGAAGAACGGACCAATACCGACCGGATTTTCCACAAAGAAATGGAGACTTTCCCCAGCTCCCTGGCTCCTGCTCCTCCAACACCTCTGGCAACCGGCGATCGCCTCATCGGGCTCCTGCAGGTTGGTCGTTCGCTGGAGAAGTATGTGGAGGAGTTTGTTGAGCTCGCTTTTTTGTCTGACTGGCCTGAAGCATGTTTGATCTCCCTGTTTCTGGATGGACTAGATGACGACACTATCCGTTTTGGTGAACCTGATTATCGCTTCTCCTTAAGCGAAACTATCAATTCCATTTTGTGGTTAAATGACTCCAAATTCTTTGTTGATTGTGTTCAGGATGGGTGTTTGTCTCTAGTCCATCCAGAAATACGGTTAGCCGGGCCAGTCAGTCAGCCACCGTCTTCCTCCGCATACCCCTCCAGCGAACTTCCTGCCTGTTCCATGCTGGAACCACACTCCACTGCTGGGTCCAGAAGGCGGAGGAAGAAGAGAAGGTCCAAGTTAACTCCAGTCTCTGCCGCCGAGCAAACAGCTCCAGTCTCCGCTGAGCCCGCACCCGTTCCTACGGGAATCCTCATAGTATTTGAGGGGATGGACTGGCCCTCTGCTCCAGCAAGTTTCTCCAGTCTCCACCGAGCTATTATCTCCAGTCTCCGCCGAGCTATTATCTCCAGTCTCCGCCGAGCATGTTTCTCCAGTCTCCGCCGAGCAAATTGCTCCAGTCTCCGCCGAGCCAAGTTTCTCCAATCTCCGCCGAGCAAGTTTCTCCAGTCTCCGCCGAGCAAGCAGCGCCAGTCTCCGCCGAGCAGAATTCTCCAGTCTCCGCCGAGCAGAATTCTCCAGTCTCCGCCGAGCAAGCAGCGCCAGTCTCCGCCGAGCAAGCAGCGCCAGTCTCCGCCGAGCAAGCAGCGCCAGTCTCCGCCGCCGAGCCTGCACCTCCAGTCTCCTCCGCCGAGCCTGCACCTCCAGTCTCCTCCGCCGAGCCTGCACCTCCAGTCTCCTCCGCCGAGCCTGCACCTCCAGTCTCCGCCGCCGAGCCTGCACCTCCAGTCTCCGCCGCCGAGCCCTCAGCTCCAGCCGCCGCCGAGCCCTCAGCTCCAGCCGCCGCCGAGCCCTCAGCTCCAGCCGCCGCCGAGCCCTCAGCTCCAGCCGCCGCCGAGCCCTCAGCTCCAGCCGCCGCCGAGCCCTCAGCTCCAGCCGCCGCCGAGCCCTCAGCTCCAGCCGCCGCCGCCGCCGAGCCAGCCGCTCCAGCCACCGCCGAGCCAGCCGCTCCTATTATGAACTGTGTTATTGAATTCTCCAGCCCAAAGACTGTTTTCCCTCCCTGCCTCCCTCTCCCGCCTCCTCCCATTTGTGTCTGCACTGCACCTCCGCCTCAAGCCACCTCACCCAGATCTCCACCTCGGCCCTCTGGTCGATTACCTTCACCCTGGCTCCAACCTCCCTCTGCTCCACCGTTGCCCATCAGTCCACCAGTCTCACCAGTCTCCATCCTGCCTCCGTTCACACCTTGGTCCCTCGTCAGCCTGCCCTCACCTCTGGACTGCACTCCTCCGTCTCCGCTCCGTCCCTCCGTCCCTCGGTTCCAGTTGGCCTCCTCACTCCCTCCGGTGTTCACTTTGTTGTCTGTCGTCTGTCTTCAACTGCGGCCTTCTGGAGCTCCGGCTGCGCTTCGGTTGGCGGAGCCGCTGGTTCCGCCATCTCCCGCCGGTCCTTCAGCGCCTCCTGGGCTCGACGGCAGCAAGGCCTCGTTAAAGGCTCTGGACCCACCATGGCTGCCTTTGGCCCCTGAATCGCCATGGCAGCCCGCTGCACCTGACCCTCCATGGCCGTCCGCGGCACCTGACCCTCCATGGCCGTCCGTGGCACCTGACCCTCCATGGCCGTCCGCGGCACCTGACCCACCATGGCCGCCCATGGCTCCAGATCTGCCATGGCCGCCTTCAGCCCCTGACCCGCCATGGCTTTTGAACCTGCCCTGGAGACCTCCACTCCAGTCTGCTCCTCCCCCTGCACCGGCTTGAGGTCTCCAGGGTGCCCACCCCCCTCCCGGTTGTTCCATCTACGGCGCGAGGACGCGCCTACCGGGAGGTACTGTTACAGATCCCTTGTTCCCCTGGACTCTAATTCCCATGATCCTCCTGTTTCTTCACCTGCACTCACTTCCCTCGTCAGCTCCTCATCATCACGGATCACCTGCACCTGGACTCTATTATCAGCACTCCCTTTATATGGCACTCACTCCCTTCACTCCTGGTCCGTTCTCTGTTGTAATACTGTTGTGTTAAGTGTATGTTTGGTTTCTCCTCACCTGAGTTTATTAAAGTGATGTCTTTATTGTGGAAATCCGTATCTGCCTCGTCTCTCTACCAGCTACACGTAACAATTATAGTATGGCAATCTATATTATAAGTGCTTCCCACAGGTTTGAAATATACTTGCGGTGGTAGCCAGGTGGAAAATCCTCCTTTCACCCATGGCACAAAAATGATCTACTTCATGTGACAAACAACAAATAATGTGTGACTTTATAAAAAAAAAAACTAAAAAATAATGAAATTCATTTGGATACAGATTATGCTTTGTTTTTGCGGGGATATGAAGTTGGCTACTTTTTTTATCCATTTACCGCAAAATTCCTCAACTACACCATTTGTATGCATATGAAATATTACATTTTAATGAAAAAAAAAAATTGATGATAATGATCAAAATTAAATAGTTGTTTCTGGATATTGATCTAGGGTTTAGACGCAGAATTCTGTCATCTGCTGGTTAGAGAAATCTGAAGGAAATACATTTTTTGTGCAATTACCATATACATCCAGCAGAGGACCCATTAACTTTTCTGGATGTGGCCAACTGCTCTTATAAATGCACTGTGGAACAAACATGATCACGTGCGTGCACCAGGTCTTTGTGATATTTTCTGCATCTCTGAGGGACTTTGCAGCACATGTGGGATTGTCAGTGGGAGTAAACAGTTCTACTAGAAAGACTCGGGAAGCAAAGAAACGTTTGAATACAATTTATTCAACAGTTTGAATGTAAATATCAAAGATAAATGATAAAGTTCTTTGGCGTAGGCACCGTCCATAGTACAATCCGGAGGGCAGCAGATGTTTGCAGGGACCGACCTGGTGGTGGGGAGGATGGGGCTGAATGCCGGCGATGGTATCTGCGAACACAATAGTGGGTGGGAACAGAACTTATATACTCAGGTGACGTGTAATGATTGGTTAGAAAATGAGAAATGACGTGCATTAGAGTCTTCCGGGTAGAACTTCCGCTAAACGCTCCCATTTTTTGTGCACACTGATCGAGCAGGTACGAAACAATAGAGTGTATGGAGACTTTCCAATAGTTAGGGGCCGTTCACATGTCGTGTCTTTTGCACGCTCAAGTTCGTTATTTTAAATGTAGACGCGGGACAAACGCGCTCAAATAGAGATCGAAAGCTCTGCCAAAATGGACGAACAGCTGATCATACCTGTACAGTGCGGGTTTTTTATTTCTCATCTCCATAAGTAGTATAATCTATTATTATAGCTAATGCAAGGTCTGGAAATCCATTTATCTTTTGCTGAAATTTCTTCTTCTTCATTAAAAACATGGCTCATGATTGCTTAGCAATGAGCATTTAAAAAAAAAAAAAAAACAGAAAGGGGTGCGTTTGGCGTTTTCCACATGTTTTTAGACGCAATATGTGAACGGCCTCTAAAACGAATGGGAATGGTTTCATTATCTCTACGGATAAAAAAAGTATAAGGGAGTAAAAAAATAAAAGCAAAAATGTGCCACCAACTATACTTGGGCAGCCGTTAATATAAAGTCTATGTGTGGAAAGCACTGATTATCATGTATTTTCTACAGGAGATAGACATTCTTCTTCTACCTGGAGAAAGTCATTCATGCTTTTATTACCTCTCGCCTTGACTACTGTAATTCATTATATTTGGGTCTTCCTCAGTCATCCATTGCACGCTTACAGATGGTACACAATGCAGCTGCGAGACTGTTGACAGGGGCAAAGAAAACAGATCACATCACACCAATTTTAGCCTCTCTTCATTGGCTTCCTGTCTCTTTGTTCAGCACTTTGGTCAGTTCTGCTGTGATAAATGTGCTATATAAATAAACTTTACTTACTTTACTTTACTTACTTTCTTTTTGGGTATTTTTATCTTCATGTATAACATACATTAGAATTAATTCTTTAATGATAAATAAAGAATTGAGTTGTTTAATACAATAATTTTAAGTATTCATATTAATCTCCCTCTGTTTCAGCTCAGTTCATCAGAAGAGATCAGAACCAGAGCCCAGCTGTGTGTCTATGAAGAGTGATGTGTCTATGGGTCATCCAGTAAACTTTAAAAGTGCAGATACACGGATTGGCCTCAGGTATAACATTTCTATAAAAACATGATTATAATGTAAAACACACATTAAAGTTATTTCTTTAATGATAAATAAAGAATTGAGTTGTTGAATACAGTAATTTGAAGTATTTACATTAATCTCTCTCTGTTTTAGCTCAGTTCATCAGAAGAGATCAGAACCAGAGTCTATGAAGAGTGACGCGTCTATAGATCAGCCAATACATTTAAAGAGTGGACATACACAGCCTGATCTCAGGTAAAACATTTCTATAACAGATATTTGAATTTGAATATATGATACAGAACTAGGCATTGTGCTTATGAACCCGTGTAATAATGTGGCATTTTTATTTTACAGTCATAAAGCCTACAGCCTCAACACATTTAGATCAAACCTGAGGAAGAAGTTTCAGTGTCTGAATGAAGGAACAGCAAAGCAGGGAAACACAACACTCCTGAATGAGATCTACACTGAGCTCTACATCACAGAGAGTGAAAGTGGAGAGATCAATAATGAGCATGAGGTGAGACAGATTGAGACACAATCCAGGAGAGCAGCAACAGAGGACACACCAATCAAATGCAATGACATCTTTAGACCTTTACCTGGACAAGACAAACCCATCAGAACTGTGCTGACAAAGGGAGTCGCTGGCATTGGAAAAACAGTCTCTGTGCAGAAGTTCATCCTGGACTGGGCTGAAGGGAAAGAGAATCAGGACGTCCAGCTCATATTTCCACTTCCTTTCAGAGAGCTCAACTTGATGAAGGACAAAACACTCAGTTTTTCAGGTCTTCTTCATGTGTTTTTCCCTGAAACCAAAGAAATGGAAATATCCAGTGATGAATATAAAGTGTTGTTCATCTTTGATGGTCTGGATGAGTGTCGTCTGTCTCTGAACTTTAAGAGCAAAGTGAAACTGTGTAATATATCTGAATCAGCCTCAGTGGACGAACTGCTGATGAGCCTCATTGTGGGGAATCTGCTTCCCTCTGCTCTCATCTGGATCACCTCCAGACCAGCAGCAGCTGATCTCGTCCCCTCTGAGTGTGTCCATCGAGTGACAGAGGTACGAGGCTTCAATGACCCACAGAAAGAGGAATACTTCAGGAAGAGAATCAGTGATCAGAGTCTGGCCAATACAATCATCACACACCTGAAGTCATCAAGGAGCCTTCACATCATGTGCCACATCCCAGTGTTCTGCTGGATCTCAGCCACTGTTCTAGAGAAGATGTTGAGTGAAGCAGAGAGAGGAGAGATTCCCAAGACTCTCACTCAAATGTACACACACTTCCTGATCATTCAGACCAACATCAAACATGAGAAGGACTATCAGAAGGAAGTGAAAGATGAAGACATGATTCTCAAACTGGGAAAACTGGCTTTCCAGCAGCTTGTGAAAGGAAACCTAATCTTCTATGAGGAAGACCTGAGAGAGTGTGGCATTGATGTGACAGAAGCTTCAGTGTACTCAGGATTGTGCACTCAGATCTTCAGAGAGGAGTTGGGCTTGTATCAGGGGAAAGTCTTCTGCTTTGTTCATCTGAGCCTTCAGGAACATCTAGCAGCTCTATATGCTCACATTTACTGTACAAACAAGAACAGAAATGTGTTTAATAAAAGCAAACAAACTCGATTGTCTAAGATTTTGTTCTTGTTCCAAAATAATTCATCAAAACATGTTTCATTATCTGAGCTGCATCAAAGAGCTGTGGATAAGGCTTTACAGAGTAAGAATGGACATCTGGACCTTTTCCTGCGTTTCCTTCTGGGTCTCTCATTGAAGTCCAATCAGACTCTCTTACGAGAACTACTGACACAGACTGGAAGCTGCTCCTTCAACAAACAGGAAACGGTTCAGTACATCAAACAGAAGATCAGGGAGAATCACTCTCTAGAGAGATCCATCAATCTGTTCCACTGTCTGAATGAACTGGGTGATGATTCACTGATGCAGGAGATCCAACGTTATTTGAAATCTGGAGAAATAGGAGAAACCAAACTCTCCTCTTCACAGTGGTCAGCTCTGGTTTATGTGTTGCTGACATCAGAGCAGAAGATGGATTTTGATCTAAAACAGTTTATTGGAGCACAAAATACAGCAGATGAAGTTCTTCAGAAGCTTCTGCCTGTGATTAAAGAATCCAGATCAGCTCAGTAAGAAACACTGACAACAATCACTCCACTTTAAAAAAAAAAAAAATCATATTCATGAATTTAGCATGTGCTACTTTGTAGTTTGATGATAAAGCAAACAAAAGAGTGGTAGTGGTATTAAATGTGAAAATCAGTTGTTGTGATAAAAAATGTGTGATGCATTAAAAATGAGACAAGGTGACTAAAGCTTGTCTTTCAAAGACGCAACATCACCGTTTGTACATTTTTTAAAACATTACACATTTAGATATGAACACTCATACAAACCTCAACAGTGGTGACAATCAATGAAATATTTAAAAAAAACTGTACATAAAATATGTGTTAAACTGCCCTGGTTTGATGCTTTATGAAGTGTTGAATTATTGAAACATTTACAGTTTTACAGTTACATTTACAGTTACAGTTACATAATCTAAAGGAAACCATATCATTTTCTTTTATAGCTTTACATTTTTTCTTAAATTCAATCACTGTGTAATGAAGGGTCAACAGGGTGGGGATCCATTTGCAGATTTTTATTAAGAGCAATCACAACAAGGCAAGGGCAGAGGAAGAGACGTAAACAGGAACAGGCAGAGGTCGAGGCAGGTGACAGGCAGACAGAGTTCAGTATACAGGCAAGGATCAGGGCAGGCAGCAGACAAATACAGTCCAATAAACAGGCAAGGGTCAGGGCAGGCAGCAGAGAATCACACGGGTAAACAATCCAATCGGCAACAGAATAATCCACAACAACGCTCAGAAATGATCACTGGGGCAAATCAAGACTTCGCGATGTGTGTGCTGCTTAAATAGTGTGAGAGTGTGATGTGGTGCAGGTGTGTATGCAATCAGTCCCAGGAATGAGGGCCTATGGGAAATGCAGTCCAAATCGTAAAGAGTCAATATTCCGGTGAAGGCTCCCTCCGGTGGTGCTGGGGTTGAAGTGTGGGAGCCTCACTTGTAACACACTGAATACATCTGATGGTTTTAGCTTTGCCTCAACTAAATTACAACATTCAAGGATTCTGCAAGTCATCTGTGCTTTAGATTATAAACCCTACCTATTACACATTCATATTGCTGTTTCCTTTGTTTTTTACACAGGCTACAGTCCTGTAATCTCACCACTCATTCCTGTGAGAGTTTGTCTTCAGCTCTACTATCCTCAAACTCTGTCCTGAGAGAGCTGGACCTGAGTAACAATGACCTGCAGGATTCTGGAGTGAAGCTTCTTTCTGATGGACTGAAGAGTCCAAACTGTCAACTCCAGATACTAAGGTAAATGGTTTTCCATAAAATAAACACAATGCTATCACAATAAATTACCAATAATTTATTTTTGACATGTGCCCTCAATGAAGTGTGATTACTAAACATATTGCAAACTGCTGTTTCAAATACAGTTATTTAATGCATGGATTGCTTCTGACACAAACTGGTAGGAACATCTAGTGGCTGTGTGTGGTGTACCTCTTAGCATCTTAGCCAAGGTCCAAAATTATAATTGGTTACCTCGATTTGCTAAATCAAGCACACAATTTAAGAAATTGAGGGAACGACTTAGTAAAGCGTGCACACAAATTTACTTTTTTTACTCTCTCATATTCAATTAAAAATTTAATGAATCATGTAAACATAATACGTAAAATGTAATACAAAAAAGTATATTTTCAATTCAAAACAATGTAATTTGAAAAAAGTAGTCAATGGAAATTACTGGAGGATAAGTTTTTTAAATGGTTAAAAATAAATAATACATACGTAATGGCAGAAATAAATGTAAATGTTTGAAAAACATTTTCTGTAAAGCAAATAAGTATAAATGTGTCTGTTGACTTCACTACATTAATAAAAGTAAATTAATGCTTTTACTCTAGTACATTTCCACAGACACTTTTGTTAATTTTGTGACTGAATCTACAAAAAAATATGTGCAAATGCAAACTGCACAGGTCAGTGTGTGATAGTGACTGATCTGATTGTCAAACTAATATCTGTTTGCTGTTGCTGTGTGTGTTTGTAGGCTGTCTGGCTGTATGGTGACAGAAGAAGGCTGTCGTTATGTGTCTTCAGCACTGAGTTCAAACCCCTCACACCTGAGAGAGCTGGATCTGAGCTACAATCACCCAGGAGATTCAGGAATCAAGCAGCTCTCCGATAAACTCAACTATCCAAACTACAGACTGGACAAACTCAAGTATGTCAAGCTGGAGGAATTTTGTAACAAGCTTAGCTTTAGTTATACTGCAGAGGCATTCAATGCTTGAATCTGATTGGATGACTAACGTTAAGGTGTGCAATCTTTTTTCATGGATCTTAGGGTCTCATTCATTAAGCATGCGTACGCACAAATTTGTGTGTGAAATATGCCTACGAACGTTTTCACAAACAAATCATGATTCATCAATAACTTTCACTCTACAATTTATTCTAAATTCACAAAAAAAATGTGTAACGCAAAAATCACATACTCTTGGTGCCTTACAAACATAAGATGACATTTTAAACAGAGATTTAGATCTTAAAGGGGTTATATGTAAGATTTTAACTTTTATAAAGCATAAAAATACCCCAATATGTTTGAAGATGTTTAGGAAACATGCTAAGTTCACCTACTTGTTTCTCAGAAAAACAATGCTACAGCCAGATATTCTGTTTTGAAATGTGCGTTCCGTGTCGGAATGTCTGTCTTTGTTTTGGTCTATGCGAAACCGTGTGCCACCAGTTTATCCAATAGTATTTCGACATCACAGGTTGCCAGTTGGCGGAAAACACTGTGTATTGCAGCCATGGAAACCAGCAAACAAACTGGGTCAGAGAATCGCAGATTCTACCCAAACTAAAAAGCCTCTGCATCCATCTAACTCTATGAACAAAATCATATTAAAACACAGATAAATCAAGTCATTTCATTGTCAATTGCGCTCCCTCTTGTTGCGTGTCCAAGCTGGCCACCCCTGTCTTTGAAGGAGGGGGCGGGGCAAACAATATTTTGAATTTGAACTGCAGTACCTATTTCGTACTTGTCATTACTACATAGAGCCCCTTTCAATATATCAGAAAAGGTAAATAAAAGGTGCATTATAGCTGAAGCTGTGAGGTAGCTCTGCATTAAAACAAAGATACATGTATGTACAGCTGGTTAATCAGAGGTCTGTAATGTCTGTAGAAATGGTGTCTATTGCATTTGAACTTGTTTTGCACTCTTGGCTCGAGGATCTTGCTGCGTGAATGCATCTTTAAAGAGCATCATATTTGCTGAGAGTGACGACATGGTTTGGGTGTGTCTTATGTAAATTACCTTGGGCACACAGTCGCTCATTTAGAATACTCTGAATTCATCAACATTAGAACGAGGTATAGAACAAATTCCTGTGCTTACGCACATATTGTGAATTAGGCGGAAAGTTTTCGTAAGAAGTTCAAATGTGAAATAGTGTATGCGATAATGTGCGCCACTTTATACAAAGCTCAACTGATGAGCAATGTGTCACCAGGTTAACGCTTAAGATGAAGCTTCTCTTCATAGAGACAAAAGGCATTGATTCAGTGTGTTGACCTGTGTTGAATACCCCTAAGCATTTAAAGGATACTACTATGACTGGGCAGTATATTGACTTGATATATTGATATATTTTTTATATACGATATGGAATGAGGCAATACTGTTTATATCAATTTTTATATGAGCACATCTTTGACTAATCAGTGTCGCACACCTGTAGGTGATAGATAGGTGCGTAGGAAAGAAGACTGGTATAGTCAAAATATGAAAAAACAAAAAAATGAATCCCGCACACTATCAACTTGCAAAACAATAAAAAAGACACTTTATTAGCAATGTTTCGATCGTAAGATCTTCATCAGGCATAAACATTGTATTCAAACTCCATTGTATTTAAAACATCATGAATCACAAAGAATCATCAATATCCAATCAAGATCAGTGATTAAATAATCATTAACATCACATTATTAACTCAATTATATAATAAAATAAAATAAATATATATATATATATATATATATATATATATATATATATATAAAGGAGTATTATTAATGATATCATATATCTAATGATCATATTTCATAACATCACATTAAACAATGCTTCATCATTCATACCCATAGGTGATAAAGTCTGAAGAGTAAAAATCCAGAACAATTCACGTCTCTGTAAGAGCAATTCAATATCGCCCCCTCTAGGTGGCACACTCACTTTTTCAATCCCACAGAAGCGTAAGGAAGAAACATCATGATTAAAAGATAAAAAATGGGCAGCGACTGGATAGTTAACATCTTTTCTTCTGATAGAACTTTTATGTTCACTGATTCTTTGTTTCAATTGACGTGAAGTTTTTCCCCACATAGCCCAAACCACAAGGACACCGAATCAGATAAACAACGTGTGTAGACGTACAAGTGATAACAGAATGAATACCATATTTCTTCCCAGTTCTAGGATGACAAAAGAATGAGGTTTTAGTTGTATTATTACACTGCGCACAATTACCACAGCGATAATTTCCATTTTGTAATGGACTAATCAATTTCTGAGAGGACCTAGCAATACCACTTTGAAAACGAGCGTGTACTACATGATCTTTTAGATTTTTCGCTCGTTTAAATACAATCAGTGGAGGGTGTCAAAAAATTGTACTCAGTTCGGGATCAGAAGATAATAAATACCAATATTTTTTAAAAATGGATCGTATCAAGAATGACTTAGAAGAATAGGTCGTAATAAAAGTAAAGGAATGCTTTTTCACTTTTCTTGACCTCTTTTTTAACAAATCAGAACGAGTCTTTTGAAAAGTAGTACTGAATGCTTCGTCAATCCATTCAGAAGGATACCCTCTATCTAAAAATTTCTTTTTCATAATCTCCGATTTTTCAATAAAATCTGTATCTGAATGACAAATTCTCCTCAATCTAAAAAACTGACTCTTGGGTAGACCCTTCTTCAAAGAAGTAGGATGGAAGCTGGTCGCAAGTAACAACGTGTTGCGATCAGTTTCTTTTGTGAACAGAGTTGTAATCAACTGACCTTCATTCTTTTGTACCCACATATCTAGAAAATGTACCCTAGAAACATTAACCTCCACAGTAAATTTCAAATCGTCAACAAAATCATTTAAAATGGACACAAATTCACAGACCTCATCATAGTCTCCCAAAAAAATACAAAATATATCATCAATGTATCTATACCATTTGATAATACGTGGACAAAAAGGATTTTTTTCAAAATTAAATACATAACAATACTCAAAAAAACCCATAAACAAGTTGGCATAATTAGGGGCAAAGATCGAACCCATAGCAGTACCGCTGATCTGAAGAAAAAAATCCTTATCAAAACTGAAATAATTATATTTCAAAACATATGAAGCCATCTCAACAAGAAACTCTGAAGGTGGTATGGCATCACCTCGTGCAGCAAGGTAATGTCTAAGGGCATTAAGCCCTCTCTCATGTGAGATGTTTGTGTATAGACTGGTTATATCCAAAGTTAATAATAAAGAATCATCCGGTAAATCATGTAAATCAGAAATCTTATTAACAAAGTCAGTAGAATCCCTAATATAAGACGGTAAAGACTGAACATATGGTTTAATAAAGAAGTCAACATATTGGGATAAAGGAGATAAAAGTGAGTTTGTCTGTGCCACAATTGGTCGGCCTGGAGGGTCAATTAGACGCTTATGGATCTTAGGAAGAGTATAAAAAACAGGTCTAATCGGATGTTGGCAATATAAAAAGTTAAAATCTGATTGGGATATCCAGCCTTGTTTTTTCGCATTCTCTAAAAAGGAAAAAACCTCAGATTGATAGTGGCTCGTAGGATCACTAGGCAGTTTCTTATAAAACCTAGAATTTTGTAACTGCGAGAGAATTTCGTGTTGGTATTTAATCTTATCTTGAACTACAATAGCTCCTCCTTTATCCGCTGGTTTTATAATAATATTCGGATCATTCATCAATTCTGTCAGAGCTTTTTTCTCATTCAAAGAAAGATTATAAGACTTTTCTTTACTAAAGGAGCAGGTTCTCATAACATCTTGTTCAACCAACCGACAAAAAGTATGAATAGTATGGTTCGACATATGTGGGCAAAAAGTACTCTTAGGTCTAAAGGGTGTAAATCTATTAGATGAATCAGACACAGATTTAGAAAAAAATATATTGTAATTTCATCTGTCTAAAACACCACTCGTTGGAACAAATGACAGTCCTTTAGATAAAACCCCAATTTGGTCAACAGACAGTTCTTTTTCAGAAATATTAATTACCGTCTCTTTGAGAAGCTCCGAGTCCACGGTCGTAAGTTTCTTTGACGCCCTTGAGCCTCTTCGGCATTTTTTCTTCTCTCTGGTCTGCGTAGGGAAGCACGCCTGCCCAAAAAAGATGTAGAACCTTGAGCACTTGAGTCACTGTCCATTGTGAATTCATTCTCCGTGGAATCACTAGGCCCGAAGTCGTAAGGGGAACCAGTCTCTCTCGAGTGCTTACGAAAGCGTGATGTAGTTCTAGATGATCCACGAACTTGGCTGGTCTCATAAAAAGCACCGTTGCTGGTGTTAGAGATGGTAGCTGTAGCTGCTGAACTAATATCCCATGGATATACCTCATTGCGAAGATAGTCCTCTGTATCTCGTTTGTATTTCTTTAACTTGACTTCCTTCAAATTATCTCGATATTTAGCCGTAGAAGTTTTTATGGAATCAAGAATGGAGTCAAAATCAATTTGAGAAGTAGACTTAATCTTCTCTTCCAATGTAACAATTTGATCATGGGTTTCTCTAACATCAGCAGAAACTTGTTCCACAATAAGAAGCATCAAGTCCATGGAACACTTGTTAAGAATCTCACTCCATCTCTTTAAAAAAAACTTTGTTCCGCTTACACAGTGTCGGAGGTTTTGGTATTCTCAGACCGCATGGAATTCTCTTATTCCTCCAATATTCACTCAATGTGGATCCATGCATTTTCAGACGTATTTCTTTATGATAAAGTCTTTCAAGTTGTACTCGATGTTCATCCTGTGATAAATTAAAATCAATGTCCTTTTCTGGAAAGAGAATCTTTTCTGCTTCTTCTAGAGAAAATGCCAATGTATTGGCGCAATTCTCAGTCAAACTGTTGATATCTTGAAATGAAGTCATGTTCTAATGTTTGCAAGCCCCAGGGTGCGTTAAGCAAACAATTCTATCAGTCAACAAGCAACTGAGTGTGAATCAATCAATGACTAATCAGCGTCGCACACCTGTCGGTGATAGATAGGTGCGTAGGAAAGAAGACTGGTATAGTCAAAATATGAAAAAACAAAAAAATGAATCCCGCACACTATCAACTTGCAAAACAATAAAAAAGACACTTTATTAGCAATGTTTCGATCGGAGATTATGAAAAAGAAATTTTTAGATAGAGGGTATCCTTCTGAATGGATTGACGAAGCATTCAGTACTACTTTTCAAAAGACTCGTTCTGATTTGTTAAAAAAGAGGTCAAGAAAAGTGAAAAAGCATTCCTTTACTTTTATTACGACCTATTCTTCTAAGTCATTCTTGATACGATCCATTTTTAAAAAATATTGGTATTTATTATCTTCTGATCCCGAACTGAGTACAATTTTTCGACACCCTCCACTGATTGTATTTAAACGAGCGAAAAATCTAAAAGATCATGTAGTACACGCTCGTTTTCAAAGTGGTATTGCTAGGTCCTCTCAGAAATTGATTAGTCCATTACAAAATGGAAATTATCGCTGTGGTAATTGTGCGCAGTGTAATAATACAACTAAAACCTCATTCTTTTGTCATCCTAGAACTGGGAAGAAATATGGTATTCATTCTGTTATCACTTGTACGTCTACACACGTTGTTTATCTGATTCGGTGTCCTTGTGGTTTGGGCTATGTGGGAAAAACTTCACGTCAATTGAAACAAACGGTGCGTTCCAAACGGGATATATCGCCCTCCGAAGGGCACTTCGGAGTGAAAATAATCATGGCCGCCATATTGAAGGGTCGTTCCAAACCGAAGTGCTCAAAACTGGCCACTTCAAAGGGCCCTTCGGAATGAAGGATTTCGAAGGGAACAACTGATGGACACTTCGGGCCCCCATGATCCTTTGCACAGGGAAGTTTGACATCACAGAATGGGTACAGGAGGCTCAGAGTTTAACTATGTATGTATAGTATTTTTCAATACTACTGTAATATTTATACGAGTTAGATTTGGTACATTATGGTCAAAACGACATTGTACTTCAACAAAAATACTTTACAGCTCCCTTTATCAGTCCATTGAAATGTTTAAAATACATAGATACAATATAGCCTACATGCGATAAACCTAAAATAAATAAATAAATAAACTAACGTTAAACAAAGGGTGCAGCTTGCACAATCTATCCTCTTTGATTGTCTCGTTAAGATGACGCTGAAGTGCGTTCCAAAAGAAGAGTTTTTTTGATCCCTACACCCTTCATCCCTTCGAAGCTCTCACTCCGGAGGGTAAACCCTTTGAAGGGATTAGGGCAGAGGGATGATGAGCCCTTCCGAATGGAACGCAGGGAAAGAATCAGTGAACATAAAAGTTCTATCAGAAGAAAAGATGTTAACTATCCAGTCGCTGCCCATTTTTTATCTTTTAATCATGATGTTTCTTCCTTACGCTTCTGTGGGATTGAAAAAGTGAGTGTGCCACCTAGAGGGGGCGATATTGAATTGCTCTTACAAGGACGTGAATTGTTCTGGATTTTTACTCTTCAGACTTTATCACCTATGGGTATGAATGATGAAGCATTGTTTAATGTGATGTTATGAAATATGATCATTAGAGATATATATATATATATATATATATATATATATATATATATATATATATATATAATAAATATAAAGGAGTATTATTAATGATATCATATATATATATATATATATATATATATATTATTTTATTATATAATTGAGTTAATAATGTGATGTTAATGATTAATCACTGATCTTGATTGGATATTGATGATTCTTTGTGATTCATGATGTTTTAAATACAATGGAGTTTGAATACAATGTTTATGCCTGATGAAGATCTTACGATCGAAACGTTGCTAATAAAGTGTCTTTTTTATTGTTTTGCAAGTTGATAGTGTGCGGGATTCATTTTTTTGTTTTTTCATATGAGCACATCTTAAAAATAGTGGAGGACTCAGAGTGAGCTGCTGTATGGAAAGTGCCAAATCCAGTTTGTCCTAAACATGATTCATGCTTTATATCAAGGGCTTTAAAATATAGTTAACGTGTAGTGTTGCCTCATTAGATGCTCTGACAGACAGATACTTGTGCTGTTTAATGCGTTTGTGATGTGGTGTTTTCCTCAGTGCATACTGCATATCTTACACTTCACAGGTATATTCTCCATCTGTAAATGTTAGAATGTTACACAGATATTTCCATCTTGTTGTCAGGAATGGAGTTCTGCAACAGGAAAAAAAGGTTCTTGCAGTTCTGCAAGCAGGTCTCCACTTAACACACTTTGACCCCAATCAGACAGAGCTCAATAATTCTGACTAAAATATACATTTGCTAAAATATTTGTTGTCAGAAATTAAATGTACCGTATGTAGAATTTTATACCTATAATAAGTATGTGTATTTTTATTATAGCAGTAATGAACCTTGTTTAAAGCTATATCTGTCAGGTTTGGGTGGTGGAAGGATGAAGTGAGGACTCAATATGCAGGTAGATGGACTTTTATTAAACAATAAAAATAAAACAAAACAACAAAAACTACCCCGTGGGGGAAAACAGACAAGAATAAAACTTGACTCGACTGACTAGACTGGGATTTGACTTGACACACAAGGGAAGATACAACAACGAACCAGCACAGGACTGCAAACACAAGGAGAATAAATAGGAGAGCAAACAAGGCAGGTAACGAGGGAGGACAGGTGGGGCAAATCAACCAATAATCAGGTAACAAGATGGGCGGGGTCAAGACAATTGACATGAGAGCACATGGCACAAAGAAACACATGACAAGCCATGTGCTCACACCAAACAAAACAAAGACACAAGCACGTCCAATGAAGACAAATCACAAGCCATGTGCTCACACAAGACGAGACATGAACACGTGACTATGAAAACTCATAAGCCACGTGTTCACACAAAACAAGACAACATGAGAGCACGCAGCCCATGATACACAGACTGCGTGCTACACAACACAAGACAAAAACACAACATGAAAGCACGCGGCAGGTGGAAATAACCGTGTGCTACACAAAACATGAGACAAGAGTGTACGGCAAGTGAAAGTACACACAACCCTTGCCCTCACAATAAAGACAGGACTGGGAGCGCAAGTGTCCGAATCCCGACACAAAACCGAAACCAAACTAGACACGAGTGCCGGGATCCGAACACCACGCTCCCAACATGAAACAAGGCACGCAGACAAGAGAGCGCACGGCCCCGAGAACACTCGAGACCATATGCTCACACAAAAACACGACAAGAACGGGAGTGTCAGAGCTCTGTCACAAAACCAAGAAATAAACTAGACCGAAGTGACAGAACCCTGACAATATCAGTTTAAACTTAATTTAATTTATCGTTTTCTGAGCACACACCTGAAACACACACATAGAAAGCTGGCTGTCAGACGGCACATTGTGTGAGTATTATACTGCAAAGATGATGTTTTTCCACAGCCACGAACAGCACAACATCTGTGTGGCATCACAATCTTGTTATTATCACAATCTTAGTGTAAACAATTGTTACTTTAGATCCACTCGCTGCTCTTTGACCGAACACCAGTGGGTGGAGACAACGATGTGACAAAGTAAAAGTAGGCGTTGTTGTCACGGACTGGCACAGAGACAAGAAGGTAAGATCCAAATGCAGCTTTAATGGGGTAATCCAACACGCAATCCACAAACAGGCAAGGGTCAAAATCCACAGAGCAGTCCAAACAGAAAACAAACAGAGAAACCAGTGACCATAAATGAAACCACGATAACAAAAGCAGAAACAAACCAGATATAAATAAACAGACACTAATGAACATAACACAAGACAGCTGGGTGCAATGAAGATTAGGGTTGGGAATCGTAAGAAATTTTCCGGTTCCGGTTCCGGTTCCGATTCCGGTTCTGCCTAACGATTCCGGTTCCGGTTCCATTAAAATAATTAAACAACTAATAAAAAATAATAGTAAGGGAAAAATGCACAATACTCAACTCAAACAGTCCTTTTTGTGTTTATTATTCTTATAAAATGAATTGAACAGACTGCTAATCTTATATTCGCTAACACTTTACAATAAGGTTCATTAGTTAACATCAGGCCTACATTAACATGAACTAATAATGAACTGCATTTCTACAGCATTTATTAATATTTGTTAATGTTAACATTTACTAATACATTATTAAAATCAATAGTTGTATTTGTTAACATTAGTTAATGAACTGTAAACTAACACGAACAAACTATGAACAGCTGTATTTTTTATTAACTAAGGTTAAAGATTAACAAATACATTAACAAATGCATTCTCATGGTTAGTTCATAAATGAACCTTATTGTAAAGTGTTACCACAAATTAGATAAGATGTTTGAACACACATGTAAGATCCAGACAGGTGAAACAGAATATTTTTGTAAATTGGATTAATAGATTGTTTCTGAAAGAATGATTCAGTGATAGACACACAGAAAATTTGTTGCCACCTAGTGGCATAACAATGCAAACGATACAGTCGTTATTTGAAGTCCAGTTACTTTCAGAAGGTAATTTATTATATTTTGATAGGTAACATCAGCGCTTCTATCTGAATAATAAACTTTTGTATACTTCTGTTATAATTGGAATATTTGTCAGACAGAAATAATGATACTGTGCGTTTGAAAAGATTGTGAAGCTGTTTATATCTACACATGACAACTCTTTTCAGATCAACGGCAGCGCGAACGCAGATTTGAATGTCGAGATTTTATTTTTGTCAAAGGTTTAATATACATGGGTGAATCATTGTCTTTTAGGAATTAGATCATGTGGGTGATGAAATTGAGAACGCGATCTTTTAAAGATTAATCGTGCAGCTTTGTGCATCTCTCCCTCCCTCTCTCTCTCTATTGATATCTGACATATACGAGTAGCACAAGGGCTTTTCAGTGCATTCATTTCTATAATATTCATGAGATGAGACGTCTCTATTAAAGAATACGCTCCCCACACTTCGCCCACACATCACACCAGAACCGTTTTCGGAACCGAAACTTAGAAATCTTGCACGGTTCCGGTTCTTTCCAAAAAACACTACCGGTTCCGGATGAGAACCGGTTCTCGGTTCCCAACCCTAATGAAGAGGTAATGAGTCCGGGAAGTGAGTTCTGGGAAATGAAGTCCAAGTGTAGAAAACAAGAGTCCTGGTTGGAGTGCCGATTTAGGGAACTCCCAATAGTGATCAAGACAGTTGTTGTCTTGCTCCAGAGGCAGTCGTATGCAAATAAATGTGCCCCTGTGATGTCACATGCCACCTCGGATTCAAATGAAGTATTTTTTACAGCTTGTTCATAAAATGTTTTTTTTTTTTTAATTAATGATGAGGACGTTTAAAGTTATGGAACTTGCAGGATGTATTAATGGTACAAAGACTTCTTATATGTCAAAAGATCAAGGAAAATTTGATTTCTCATGTCATGAACCCTTTAATTGACTACAAAGCACTACATAAAACGTCTCAGGTTACTTATGTGACCATGGTTCACAAAACCATGCTTCAAATTCATCTTCAAATTCAAAAAGTTCCTTTTGAACCTTTTTTAATAGTTGTGTTTGAGTTCAGGGGACATGTTCGGTTCACTTAGTTTTGTCGTGGCCACAACATATAAACTCGCGGGGATGTAATAATAAGTCGTGGTCACAAAATCATTTTTGTTGAGGTAACGACATCCTTAATAATATTTATTTTTAATTAAGAATGACGAAATAAGGGCAGAATTAAGGAATGATTAGATTAACCTATTATATCCTATTGCTCGCGATGTTGCCTAGACAGCATTCGAATGAAGTTTGTTATTATTATTATTATTATTAATAAACCTAAATAAAATGAAATATAACCTAATATGTTAAATTCCTGTAAATTAACTACTCTAAAATTCTTGTGTGCCTACAGAAATAAAATAAAATAAAATCAAAGCTTTTAGGCTATATACAAATAATAAACAAAATATTATTTTAACATAGGCTACAGCTTATTAATAGTAACACATTTTTTGAACTTCATTTGAATGCTGTCACAGACACGAGGGTCTACAAGTGAAAACAGATGCTCATTTAAGCTACTGTAGTCTACAGAAATACAATCATAAAGTCAAAACTTTATTTGAATGATCGGGCATTTACAGTATTTACAAAATACAAACTGTAAGTAACATGAGGTACAGAATGTTAATTAGATAAAGAGATATGGGAAATGAAGGGGAAAATGAAATTATTTTTACAATTAATAGCTAAATGTAACTAATAATAATTATATAAAATATATTAAATAAAAAGTAAATAGATTTAAAAGACTGTTAGATGGGATTAAAATTGTACAACAAGGCATATTCTTTTAACATTTAGCTATAGATGAACTTCATTCGAATGCTGTCTATGCAAAATGACGCACAAACAATATAATATGCAATGCGTTAATATAATCATTTCTTAATTCCACGCATTTTCTTTATTAATTTTGCAAATTCTACAATCAACTGTATATTGATGCACCTTTTACAATTTGATCAACCTATCATAGTTGGTTAAATAAAGCCTAGGTGCCACCTACAGGCCTATTAGATGAAGTGTAGGCTAACAAGAACATGTGAAATGGTGATGTGGAAAGGCAAAAGTGTATATATATATTTATATATATACTGGTCAAAATTCTGGAGACATTTTTTTTTATGTTTTTAAAAAGTCTCTTATGCTCATCAAACCTGCATTTACTTGATCAAAAATGTGGGAAAAAAGTAAAATAATTTTCTGCATCATTAAAATAAAAATCAGCATCATTACTCCAGTCTTCAGTGTTACATGATCCTTCAGAAATCATTCTGAAATGATTTGCTGCTCAAGAAACATTTATGATTAACAATGATGAAAACAAGTGTGCTGCTTTAGATGTTTTTGGAACCTGTGATACTTTTTTCAGGATTGATTGATGAATGAAAAGTTAAAAAGAACAGCAGTTATTTAAAATTCTTTTATAAGTTTTACTTCACTTTTTACCAGTTTAGTACATCCTTGTTGAATAAAAGTATTATTATTTATTATTTTTTTTAAATATTTGCCTCCAAACTTATGAGTATATTAAAATAGAAAATCATTATTTTAGATTGTAGTAATATTTCACAATGTTACTGTTTTCTGTATTTTGATCAAATAAATGCATGCTTGATGAGCATAAGAGACTTAAAGCATAAAAATAGTAATGTGTCCAAACTTTTGACCTGTACTTGTGGGCGGGGCCTGTTCCAGTGTGACATCACATTACAGCACATTCCTCAATGGCTCATTCTGATCCACTGTTTCTAATCTATGGAGAAAATAATGAACTGAGTGGATGGATTTTTACCACAATATGATAGTTGTTATTTACACACTGCAGACACATGATTGCGATCTAAAACTAAGTGAATTTTGCCTAATAGTTGGTGGAAATTACTATCTTCATTCTTGAAATTATTTATCATGAACTTATTTATCATTAAAAACACAAACATTAAGTGTAAAGCAAGAATGGTATAGCCTCATGAAAAAAAAGTGAACATCTTAGTTTTGGCGGCTGCTTGTCATCCTTGTTCTGTCAGTATTACAGTATTTCAGTTATCGTGACAGCTTTACTTTCTCCAGCTCTCTCCCAAACAAACTTACTTGAACATAATCTTTGATCAATTTAATGCATCCTTGTTGAATATGTTTTTTTTTTCTTCAATACAAAATCTTACTGACTCTATTGAACAGAAGAATATAATGAAATGTTTTATAGAACAATGACCGATTCTAACTGCATCAGAACACATTAAATAGAGCATAAATCAATCCTCTCAGACACATCTGCAGATCTCCTCATGATCTCTGATCTTCTGGATCTTCTCCTCTTTCATTATCACAGTCTCCAGCATTACAGAGCCTCGACTTGATCAAAGTTTCCACTTCTGATGCTGTGACCTGGATGATTTTTGTTTCAGTGTCTTAAGTGAGAAGAAAACAACAATTAATGTGTAAATGTAAAAACAAAACAAGGCTTGTCTCAAGTGCAAAGTATATGCTTGTGTTTTCCTACAGTTATGACATTTCCATCTAATTCCACATAATTTATTCTCTACCATTTTGATGTATTTTAATAGAAAATTCAGAAATGACCTCAGAAATCTAAAAAGTTTACTTGTGTCTGTGTGTGAATGTGACACTGTGTGTGTTTTCTAGTGTGGATCATGGAGGAGAGATCAGGATTACAGCAGGACTACGCAAATGTAAGTACACACACACTCACACACACACACACATACACGCCTATATTACAAACAGGGGACTATCACTCTACACCCGCCAAGAGGGGACCAGTGTTTCTGGTCATTTTGAAGAAACAAAAATGACATACAAAATTTTCTTTTAAGGTCTTTTTTCATAATATAACTTCAAATAAGCATTTTTTTTTTATTTTTTAAAAAATATGCGAAGAGGGGACCTGCAACTCTGACCGATGTCTACCTATCCAACAGGGGACCTGCATAGCCTGCAATGGAGCTATGTGTGAACAGTGAACTGGCAGTGAAAACATTATGTAACTTTATATAATTATGTAATGTTCACACAGGCATAAGGGATCACAGTAGGCATAAACATACACAATATACAAATAAAAAAAAGAATGGCCAAACCATCAGTTATTAAAAATTTTAAACGTTGAATTGCTTGAGGAAAAACCATTTGAATCAGTTTTAAATACAACGGGGGAAAAAATACAGTCAGTGAGATGGCAACAGTTCAAAAGCTAATGTTTTGGACATTACAGAAGAGTATTTTCTTTAAGAAATGTATTCTCTGTTGTGGCTTCATACAGTATATGATCAGTCCACATATCCCATTTAAGCTTATTGTCAAGTATACCAAGATATTTATAATTTTGCACTGATTGTACTGGCTGCCTATTAATTAAAAAATAATTTATGCTCTCTAAAATCAATAGACATTTCCTTTGTTTTGGAGATGTTTAGAGTGAGATTTGATTCCTTGCACCGATTTAAAAAGATTGAGGACTGGACTGTGTTCCTCCTGCCCATCATATAAGAGACTCACTAGCCATGTTTCCACTGTTGAGCCAAAAACTTCAAAACTTGCTGCATTAAAAAAATCCTCAGTTGGCTCAATTACATTATGTGAACTGAACACTGGCACTTCATTTCTTAAACCAACCAAAGATTTTCAATGAAACAATCAACATAAAAATTAATTTTGACCTAAAAATAAATAAATAAATAAAAATCTTATTACAGTGTATTTTTTATGGCAAGAACTAAGTTCAAAAGTTTAAATCTAGCAGAAACAGGTATAAGGTAACAATTGCAGGTCACCATTTTATCAGGTTAGTGATTATATTAAACAAATGGATACTGGTCCCTTGTTAGATGGTGTGAAATGATCTGGTTGCTTTGCCAGTTCTTCAGTTTCATTCATTTTGACCTTAAAAATCTTTTTACAGTGTATTTTAATAACAAGAATAGGTGTTTTAGTGTTTTTATGAACATTGCTGCTACATTCAAAGATATACAGAATACAAAATATTGCTAAATATAAAGGTATAAATATAAAAATATTATTTAACATCACTGAACCAACCTACCAATTTCAACAAAACTAGGTTTTATGGGTTAAATCAAGCAGAAATAGCTCTTTAAGGTAACAATTGCAGGTCATCACTTTATACAGTGAAATTTGATTTGATTAAACAACATGCCTTTGGTCCCCTGTTTGATGGTAAATTGTGACATCTGTTTGGTTGCTTTGCCATTTCTTACCATCACAAACACACTAAATATTTTGGAGGTCAGATCTCAAAATGTTATGTTGACTTGCTGCATTGCTGCCAAATTGTCAGTTATCTCAATTAAATTATGTGAACTTAACTGACACTTTAGCTGAACCAACTGAAGATTTTCAATGCAGGAATCAACATAAAACTGAGTTTTGTCCTTTAAAATCTGCTATTACATTCAGAGATAGTCAGAATAGGAAATATTGCTAAATATAAAGGCAACCAAGCAGGTGTCACTTTACTATCTAACAGGGGACCAGTGTCCTTTTGTGTAATGAAATCAATATAACATGCACATTTTGCTGCTGCTTAACTTCACCATGTACACTTTAACTTGTGTGAAAATGGGCATGGAATGGTGATGTGACGATTTGAACAGTTATTAATCAATTTATGGGTGGAATATGAATATAATAATTCATAAGGTTTTATGAATTATTATTATGCACATACCGACCCAAGGGGGAATTAACCATATATGGTGAATTAACTACAACGAATTATAATCAATCACATATATGGTTAGTTCTGTTTTAATAATTATGTAGAGAACTACCGGTCCGTCCAGCACACCGATAAGTTCACAGACTATTACGACAGAAATATTACCCTGTGGCCACAAGGATCAATTTCTAGAATAGCATCCAAACGTAAAGCAAGGATATTAGAATCAGAACGTTAAAGTGACTCGGTTGTGGTTGAAGGAGCAAGTGAATAAAAGCGTGGATATGATATGTTTAATATACAGAACGGGTAATACAAAGGTTATACGGATAAATGTACACAAGTAGATACAGATACATACAAGTGAAAGTAAAGGCAGAAACGAAAGAGATAATCAAAGCAGGGCAAATTGCAACAGTTCACCTTTAAGAGCCAGCAAGGAAACTCAGCATTTAAAATCGTAAAAACGTTATACTTGCATAGGTTCGTTGGGGTGCTTAGAGTTTCGGAGTGCTCGGGTTGATAGTTGTTTCTTCTTCCGGAGGTTGTTTCGGCGAAGTTTCAAACGAAAGTTTAACTGTTGTAATATGACCGGAAAATAAAGAAGAGAGTCCGTCTTGACGGCAGGAACTCGTGCAGAAAACTTGTGCATCGAAAAGACGTGTGTCATGGTATTTTAAGGACAACAGGCCAGAACGCCTTCTTGATAACGTCCTCCAATGATAGCGTTGCAATTTGGCGGTTTTCCACATCCCTTTGTCCTGTCCAACGAGTTAATTTATGGTATGTTGAATCAGTGCATTTTCTTCATAGTATTATTAAACATTGAACGATGCATTTGACAGAAATGTAACGTACATGAGTGAATAGCTCGGATTCACAGCTTTACGGAGAGATCAAACTCGACAGGTGTCTCTCGTCATATAAAGAAGATACACTTTCTACTCTAATACTATCGTTTAACATGAAAACTAACCTACTACAGTCAATTCTACGATTCTACATTAGCAACACATACATGCAACAAGCACCATAGTGGCAGATACATTCATATTTGCAGGTATAATATTTGTGTATACAGTCTTTAAGTAGGGCTTAGTATGTGTGTGTGTGTCTGTGGGTGCGTGCGTGTATTTTCTTTTTATGACCGTTTGGAATTTGGCCCTGTCTCCTCGAAACCTGATCTGTGGTGTTCGCATCTCCTTTGAAGTCACAGAGGAGAGTTTTGGGACTTATCGAAATAGTCATAAAAAGAGTCTCGAGTCCATTAGTGTCTGCCGGGCCGGATGAGATGTAAGATTTACAAACCGAAGTTCCGTGAATTGGGACTTAAACACAGTTTATGGTGGGACCTGCTCATCTTTGAGACTGTGCAGACCCTACAGTGAATAAAAAATGGCAACCTATTATGGTAACCTGTTATTATAATGGTAAATTAGCTAATTTTGTTCAAGTCAATTATTAAACCTTTCTGAACCAACCTAAATACTTTAATTTATAACAACAAAACAAAGTTTTATGGGTTAAATCAAGCACAAATAGCTCTTTGAAGTAATACCACTTTATACAGTGAATATTGATTCAATTAAATAAAGTGCTTTTGGTCCCCTGTTAGATGGCAAATTGCGAAATCTGTTTGGTTGTTTTGCCATTTCTTACCATCACAAAACACACTGTAAATATTTTCCAGGTCAGATCTCAAAATTTTTTGTTGACTTGATGCATTGCTGAGTTGTCAGTTATATCAATTAAATCATTTGAACTGAATGTCTTTTAACACTGGCACTTTAGCTAAAACATTTATCAAATATTTTCAGTGCAACAATCAACATAACACTGAGTTTTAACCTTTAAAATCTTTCTAAATTGTATTTTTATGGCAATATCTGGTATTTTAGTTTTTATTATGAACATTGCTATTACATTCAGAGATATGAAACATTGCTAAAAGTAAAGGCAACCAAACAGGTGTCACACTTTACCATCTAACAGGGGACCACCGTTCTTTTGTGTAATGAAATAACTATTACATGCACATTTTGCTGCTGTTTACCTTTACCATTTAACTTGATTGGAAATGGGCATGGAATAAAAAAAAATGGTAACATATTGTGGTAACCTGTTATTGTAATGGCAAATTAACTAATTTTGTTGAAGTCAATAATTAAACCTTACTAAACCAACCTAAATACATAAATTTTTACCCCAGAAAAAGTTTTATGGGTTAAATCAAGCAGAAATAGCTCTTTAAGGTAACAATTGCAGGTCAACGCTTTATACAGCGATTTTTGATTTGATTAAAAAAAATGCCTTTGGTTCCCTGTTTGATGGTAAATTGTGACATCTGTTTGGTTGCTTTGCCATTTCTTACTATCACAAACACATTGTAAATATTTTGGAGGTCAGATCTCAAAATTTTATGTTGACTTGCTGCATTGCTGCAAAATTGTCAGTTATCTCAATTAAATTATGTGAACTAAATGTCTTTTAACACTGACACTTTAGCTGAACCAATTGAAGATTGTCAATGCAAAAATCAACATAAAACTGAATTTTGACCTTTAAAATCTTTCTAAATTGTATTTTTTTATGGCAATATCTGGTGTTTTAGTTTTATTATGAACATTGCTATTACATTCAAAGATATGAAACATTGCTAAATGTAAAGGCAACCAAACAGGTTTCACACTTTACCATCTAACAGGGGACCACCATTCATTTGTGTAATGAAATCATTATTACATGCAAATTTTGCTGCTGTTTAACTTTACCATTTAACTTGAGTTGAAATGGGCATGGAATAAAAAAGGTAACATATTGTGATAATCTGTTATTGTAATGGCAAATTAACTCATTTTGTTGAAGTCAATAATTAAACCTTACCAAACCTTAAATATGAAGTTGAATGACAACTTAAATACATTAATTTTTACCCCAGAAAAAAAGTTATGTGGGTTAAATCAAGCAGAAATAGCTCTTTAAAGGTAACAATTTCAGGTCACCATTTTATACAGTGAATAGTGATTTTGTTAAACAAAATGTTTTTGGTCCCCTGTAAGATGGTAAAGTATGACACCTCTTTAGTTGCTTTGCCATTTCTTACCATCACAAACACACTGTAAAGACTTTGGAGATATAGGGCCAGATTTAATAAAAAGGGAAAATTAGTGTGAGAGCTCAAAACCATAAAAGTGCTGATGGTAGTGGAAATTTCATCGTGTGATCTACTGATGAAGCACAAATTAAAGAACACACTGACGCAGCTGGATCACTTCCATAATGACCAACGCAATCTACCAAGAGAAGCGCAAATTAGCATCTGGTTTAAGATTTTTGCATTTAAAAGGTAAACTCCAACAAATGCATATGCAAAAAGGACAGCTGCAAAAATATCTGTGTTCACGCCTTTTCAGAGCTAATTTTTTCACCGTCTTTAGTAAATCCTGAAAGTGGATTTGTGCTGTTGCAAATCGTTAGTAAATCTGACCCCAAATGTCAATTTTATATTTTCACTTGCTGCATTGAAAATTAGGGCTGTACAATATATTGAAATATCACAAATGTATATATATATATATATATATATATATATATAATTTTCAGTTTTTAAATATATTTAAATATAATTTAAATTGAATAAAAAAATATTGTATCACATACTGCATATATTTATGACAAGAACTGGTGTATTAGTGTTGTTATGAACATTGCTATTATGTTCAGAGATAAACAGGTGTAGCACTTTACCATCTAACAGGGGACCATTGTCCTTTTGTGTAGTGAAATTACTACAACATGTACATGCTGCTGGTGCTTAACTATCATTTACACTTTAACTTTAGAAATGGCAACATCTAAATTAACTTTTTAAATTTTGTTCAATTCAAAAATATTACCACTTTATACAGTGAATAGTGATTCTTCGAATCTCAAAATGACTGTCAGAGTCCCCTGTTAGATGGTAAACTGCGACACCTGTTTGGCTGATTTGCCATTTCTTACCATCACAAACACACTGTAAAGATTTTGGAGGTCAGATCTCAAAATTTTATGTTGACTTAATTGAAATATATGAAGTATGGATGTTCATTTTGCATGTCCCCCACCCCACCCCCACTGACAGGTGATGCTTGTTACCCAATCATTATCCATTAACTGACAAGATTAGAATGTTATATTACAATTAAATTAGAATAGATATGTGTCTGTGACTCATTATAGTTTTTTTTTTTTTTAACAATTGCTAGGACAAGGGCTTGACAATAACACCCGCTAACCCGCCAAATGCGGGTAGATTTCAGCTGTGGTGGGTAAGACCAGAGTAGTCAAATACACACACGCAGATGTCAAAATGTCGGAGTATGGATATGTGTCAGTATATTATGTACATGCATTCAGCAGCCCAATTAAATGTTTGTATGTCATTTATGTTAATCAAACAACAAAAGATAAATAAATATTAAATAAACCTACTGTATCTGAAAAATAGTTTAGGCTGTTTAATTTACTATTGTATTTGTAATTTGCTAAATTGCTTCTTTGTTCTTTTTTGTATAGCCTAATAAAAATAACTTACACAATTATAAAATGTATCATATTATGATCATATTACACACCCCTTGCCTACCCGTACATACCAGCTGATATACCATGTAGGCCTAGTCTTGATTTAGGTGGTTAATCTGCATTTGAAAGTTTGAAAGGGTTTTAAATCTAGCTAATCAAGTAAAATTACTCAAAATCAAGTAATTTTAGCATGCCAAAGTCAACTTTAATCATATAAAATGTAATTTCCCAACAGCAAAATTATGGCCAGTGAAAATTCTGAGTGGCTAGTAACTTTGGAAAACCACTAGCCACAGTGGCTGGTGAGCAAAAAAGTTAATGTCAAGCCCTGGCTAGGACAAATTTTTCAATATTTATGTCACTTTTTCAAAACTCTTCACTCAGTTCTCCAAACCAGCTTTCAGCTTCACAGCAGTTAATTTCACATTCAGAATGCACTAAAACCACCAAAATACTTAAATTATGTCTCAAATCATGTCATTTTTTTTTTTTTTTTTTTTTTTTTTGCTGTTCAAAATTCACTGCAGTTTGTTACAATGTTCATGTTTACATTAGTGTACAAAATTATTTCTTTATTAAGTTTTATTAAGTTTCCCCTTTTGTATAGATGATGAAAATGATGAAATGCTGACATGTAACTGTTCAGCTACACCTAATTGTTTTGATAGCATTTCATTTTTTTTTTTAGATTTGGAATATATTTCAATATGACACTACTGTAGAAATGTTGCAAATTTTTTGTCTAAATAATAACTGTGTGAATAATTATGAAATGTGTCCTATAGTGATTGAAAAAAACTGTAATAGCAGCTGTAAATGTGGCCTTATTTATCATTCAAATTTAGTGTTAAACACATTTACACAAACACATGTAGATGGTCAAAGTATCACTGCCTCTATAGGATCGTTCACACCACCATCCTGAGTGACTAAAGACACAGAATGATAATATGCAGTGAGAAAGTCACAGATACTAAAAACTTAATGAGTTAAACTCTTTTTGTTTAAGATATAATTTAAAACCGTGGTCTAAAGATTGAATTATTTGGCCATAACTCATTATTATCCTTGATATTCTAAACATAGGTAATTTTGTGTGTATTTAGAATTGGGCTTGCGGCACCAACCCCCACTGACAATTTACATTTCAATAGGCTTCAAAAACCAGTTTTGTCACAGGTGAGGTACAGGCCAAAAGAGCTTACTAACTACAAAAAATACTGTTACCAATGTCTAAGAATCTGTGGAACTTCACAAATAAACTAAAGAAGATTCTGGGATTTACCCAAATTAAATTAAAAAGTAGTTTTGCCACCGCTAGGATGCATTTCTGTTTAGGATAACTGAGTGAAGAGTTTTGAAAAATTACCTAACCAGCTTTCAGCTTCACAGAAGTTAATTTCACATTCAAAATGCACTAAAACTACCAAAAACACTTAATTTATGTCTCAATTAGCAAAAGTTCCCCCTAACAAACACACTTTGTCACTCATAAAACAAAACAACAACAACAAAACAGGAGCATTACACAATGTTTTCTTTTGTACTTCTTTACAAAACAAAAATAACATTATCTACTGTTTATAATTCACAGTAGTTTATGTTACATAATCCATGTTAAATTAGATGGTGATGAAACAAAGACTAACACTTGTGTAGGTGTTCAGCTTACATATAATTATTTTGATTGTATTTGTTGTTTTTTAGATTCAGAATATATATCAATATGGTGTTACTGTAAAAATGTAGCAAATTTCAGTCTTACTCGTTTTTGTGTTGTGTTAGGTCTTAAATTTATGTTAAACAGTTTTGTAAAGAGTATGTAAGCATGTGTAAATTGGCCTGTATAGAACATAAAGCTTTGGTGATGTTTGTGTCTAAGTGAGAAATGAATTGTATGTTACATGACAAAAAGTTATTTATCATGTAACAAACTGCAGTGAATTATAAACAGTAAAAAGTGTCAATCTTGTTTTGTAAAGAAATTTTACAAAAGAAAACATTGTGTAATGCTCCTGTTTTTTGACAAAGTTACAAAGTGTGTTTGTTGGGGGAAGCCTTTTCTAGTCTTGTGAAGAATGACATGATTTGACACATAAATTAAGTATTTTAGTAGTTTTAGTGCATTTTGAATTTGAGATTAACTGATTAACTGAAGCTGAAAGAAATGTGTCCTAGCGGTGGTAAAAATTGTTTTAATTTAATTTGGGTAAATCCCAGCACCTTCTCTTGTTTATTTGAGAAGTTCCACAGGTTCTTCTACATTGGTAACAGTATTGGTAGTTAGTGAGCTTGTTTGTCTGTACCTCACCAGTGATAAACTGGCCCTTTTGAAACCTAGTGTATTGAAATGTAAAGCGGGGGTAGCGGGGGCAGCGGGGGTAGTGCACTCTACACAATCCAAACCCAATCCTGAATACACATGAAATTACCTATGTTAAAATATCAAGGATGAGTTATGGCCAAATCATTCAATTTTTTTGACTACAGTTTTAAATGGTCTTTTAAACAAAGAGAGTTTGTTTGACTCATTATTTTTTTAGTTTTGTTTGTGTGAATTTCTCACCGCATCCAAACCTTTAAGTTGATTTGGAGCTTTTTCAAAAATGATCTATGCTATCATGTCTGCTATTTCATAAAGAAACCTTGCTGCCATTTATGCAGCACTGTAACACTACAGAATTTGTAGTGTCTTATTCACCCAGTACACCAAACCAACTTTTTAGCTTCACAGCGATTAATTTTCATATTCAAAATGCACTAAAACTACCAAAACACATAATTTCTCAAATCAAGTCATTTTTCAAGAACACTAGCAAAAGTTTCACCCAACAAACACACTGTCACTCATAAAACACTATCGATAGGCATTATACAATATTTGTTTGCTGTTTTCTGCTGTTCAGAATTCACTGCAATTTTTTACATGATGTTACAGTAAAATTGTTCCTCCTAGGTTTCCCCTTGTGTATAGACAGTGACTTAAGAAAATTTTCTAGCCATAAATGTTTTTTTTTTCTGGCCATGAAACTGTTTTTGCCAAAACAAGCAGTAATGACACCAACATTTTAGATACCAGTGAAGATTTAAAAATTCTCTATTTCAATTTCAAGACCACATCTAAAACCACAAGCCTAATTGATATAAATATAAAACATTATTAAAGACAAGTAAACAGTCAGTAATAAAATTATTATCCAAATGATACAAATAAAATGAACCGTCCTTTTCAGGTTTTTCAGGTAGGTCTAACAGTAGTTTTCAGATACAGGAATAAAGTAAGGAAATGTAATATAACACTGCATAGCCTTCACTGTAAATTAAACATCTTTATTAATGAATACTTATTAAAGTTACAAAAGTTATCCAGTCAACAGAAGTGAGGGATAATTTTCTTTTGCCTTTGTTGTTTGATTAACATTAAAAACACAGACAATGCATGGATCTAAGATACTGATACTGTATATTAAGACCTAACCAACTATGTTTACTGGGATACTCACTATTTTTTGACATATTTTTTATTAGTCTGTCCACTTAAGAGCAAAATGCCATGCAAGACAGCTCAGAGATACTGATTTTTGGGCATGCGCTTGTTTGCGCACACAAAACTTCTCACAGCACACAAAATGAGCTCCCTTTTGTCCCTTCTTGCACTTGAAGATTTAAATGGTCAAGGCTTAAACTCTCTTGATGATGCAGCGCTGACCCATCAACTGTCCCAATCGTTGTTTATGTTTGTTCACGTTCATGCTTTGTTAGAATTCATAAAAATGCTACCAGCCAACTGGCGTGTGACACCGTTTTATATGCTCGCCAACACCAATTTTTACTCACATTTGGCCGTTGGGCAAGTATTAATATTAGGCCTTGTCTATATGTACATGCTTTTTTTCAAAACTGTTCAACTTAAGTTCAAACCCGAACATAATATTACATTAAATAAGACATCAGTTTGATATATTTCTTTAGTAATATCATACTGAAATATATTTTCAGAATCTAAAAAATGATCTGTCAAAATACTATCAAATCAATTAGATGTTGCTGAACATCAGTGATAATGTACTCATGTCCTCAGTGATAATCTGATAATATTTAGTTTATCTAGTTGTCATAAAACCAGACAATACATAAAGCCTGCTGTTTAAAAATCAAAGTTTTATGTTGATTATTGCATCTAAGTCTTAAACAGTTGGCTCAAATTAAATTAACCCTCTACCGCATAGTGTTGCCATATGGCAACATACACTTTGTGTTCATTTCCTTGCCACTATCTCTTTAAGAGAACATTCTTGTTTTTTTGTTGGTAAGAGAAGACCTTAGTTTAGCCAATGATGTGCTTTGGTTAAGACACATGACATGCAATTTTTTCTGTGGCGCGATTTTCTGACAGACTGCCGACTCTTGTCGGTAGTTGCTGAAAGCAAACTAAACGTCAGTAACAAACAAGGACCCGCCCATTTCACATTCACAAAAAAATTGTTAACATTATCTCAGGTAAGTTATGATGACATTCACCACTCAAAAAAGTTATGAAATTAGTTTTTGGTAAATCGATAAAATGTCTGTGTTGCCATATGGCAACATTGCGCAATAATGGAATGACTTTATTATAATAGGTTAGCTAGCTAGCAAAGGCCAGCTGCAGTCTGTTAATATGTAACAATAAATGATTGTTAAATTATTAAATAAAACATTAATCCTAGTGATATAATGTTGATTAGTCGTATGTTAAGGACTGCCGTGTCATTTGTATTATGGATTAAATCAACATCAGAGACCTGCCACCACAGCCAGTACTACTGGCCCAGACCTACCACTGGCCTACCATTGTGTCTCAAAAAGGCAGGTGCAAGTGGATGTAAGTGTATTGTTAGGGTGAAGTGCACCAAATATGATGTGTACCTGTGTCTCACCTCTGAAAAAAAAATGCTTTTTAAAGTTTCGTACAGAAAAAAGGTGAAGTTTCAAGGATTATGGGGGATTTATGTTCATAACCTTCCTCTCATAAGATTGCGTAATGTTTAATTTTCATGAACTGCAATGTTTTTGGTTTTATGTCAGTGTTTTATGATACATGATGAACAGTATTAGACTTGTTATTAACTGTCTATATTTGCAATTTAAATAATATTCACAAAAAACGTAATGAAATTCAAAGAATATAAAGCATTATTCTGCAAAAGGAGAATAGAATAAATAAAAGCACAAGATGTTGGAAAATAAGTATAAGGTGTTGTTTATATTTACTGCTAAAGCTTATAATAGCACTAATTGATTCAATACAAACAACATTTCTGAGGAAAAATATTAACTATAAACACTTACACTTATTCTAATTTACTTCCACTATTGTACGTTGTTGCCATATGGCAACATATCATAAAGTACCTTAAAATAATATTTTTTTTCCAAATTTTTTTTTTTACAGCACTTTAAGTTAAGCCATTCTAAGAAAAGAAAAAGAGTCAAATATTTTTTTTATAGATTTATCATAATGCGTGCGGTAGATGGTTAAATTTTAAAGTTGATCTGAAACTAAAAGCTAATTGAGCCAACTGACAATTTTGCAGCAATGCTGAAGTCAATATAAAATTTGGAGATCTTGATTGATTGATTTACTTGATTGATTTACTTTATTAATCCCCAAAGGGGAAATTCAGTCTGACCTCCAAAATCTTTACAGTGTGTTTGTGATGGCAAGAAATGACAAAGCAACCATCGCACTTTACCATCTAACAGGGGACTCTAACAGAGTCAATTTGTTTAACAGAATGACTGTTCATTATATAAAGTGATGACCTGCAATTGTTACCTTAAAGTGCTACTTCTGCTTGATTTAACCCCTAAAACATTGTTTTGTTGGTATATACTGATGTGTGTTCATTGGTTTATTGACCACGGTTAGTTTGTTGATGTTAAATAATATTTTGATGTGAAAAAAATGAGTTAGTTTAACTTTTTATGTTATCATTTTTTATTCATCATTCTATGCCCAATTCCACACAAGTTAAAGTGTACATGGTGAAGTTCAGAAGCAGCAGCATGTGCATGTTATAGTGATTTTACTACACAAAAGGACACTGGTCCCCTGTTAGATGGTAAAGTGCAACCCCTGTTTGGTTGCCTTTACAACCTTTATATCCTTGCCCTTATTTTGGATCAAAACTCAGTTTTATGTTGATTTAATTGAAAATCCTCAGTTGGATCCTCAGAAAAAAAAAAAAAAAAAAGAGTTCAGAAACAGATGTCGCAATGCACAATCTAACAGGGGTACAAAGGCATTTTGTTTAATCATATCAATATTCACTGTATAAAGTGGTCACCTGCAATTGTTACATTAAAGAGCTATTTCTGCTTGATTTAACCAATAAAACTTGGTTTTGTTGTTATAAATGAATGTATTCAGGTTGGTTCAGCAAGTTTAGTAACTGACTTAACAAAATTAGTTAATTTGCCAATAACAGGTTACCATAACAGTTACAATAACAGGCTACCATAATTCTTTATTCACAGTTCTGTGCCCGTTTTCACACAAGTTAAAGTGTACATGGTAAAGTTAAGCAGCAGCAACATGTGCATGCTATAGTGATATCATTACACAAAAGGACACTGGTCCCCTGTTAGATGGTAATGTTTGACACCTATTTGGTTGCCTTTACATTTAACAATATTTTGTAATCTGATTAGCTCTGTTTGTAACAGTAATGTTCATAATAAAACTAAAACACCAGCAAGTCAACATAAGATTTTGAGATCTGACCTCCAATATCTTTACAGTGTGTTTGTGATGGTAAGAAATGGCAAAACAACCAAACAGATCTGGCAATTTACCATCTAACAGGGGACTAAAGGTTGCCTGGAAAATCCAGCCTCACCACTGTACCAGCGGATGACTCTGGTCGGCCATTGAATCAATTCGATTTCTAGGGCGGAGCAAATCCGAGCAAACAGGAAGCGGAGTAAACCAATCAGAGAAGGGCAGATATGACGTTAGCAAAGCGACAAGAGAGTCAACAGCGAAAAGTAAATAATTAATGTGTTTTTGGTCATTTAAAACTGAATTCACGGCTGAATAGAACGAACTCTCAGGTCTCCCGTGCACAGTCTTTGTTGATATTGAAGGGACTTTCGCCGCACTAGAGTGACGCTGTTTGTGTCACTGAAATAAACAAATCTGATTGCACGGTACGTTTTGGAGTTGACTCGAATCGCGACGGAAGGCAGACTGACCAGACTGATATATCTTGTAGATATATATCAGTCTAGCCTTGCAAGACTAAAGGCATTTTGTTTAATCAAATCAATATTCACTGTATAAAGTGATGACCCACAACTGTTACCTTAAAGAGCAATTTCTTCTTGATTTAAAACAAAACTTAGTTTTGTTGGTATAAACTGATGTATTTGGTTTGGTTCATTGATGTTAAATAATATTTTTGACTTGAACAAAATATGTTAATTTAGATGTTATTATTTTTATTCATCATTCAATGCCCAATTCCACACAAGCAAAAAGTGTTCATGCTAAAGTTAAGCAGCAGCAGCATTTGCATGTCCAGTAGTGATTTCACTACACAAAAGGACACTGGTCCCCAGTTAGATGGTAAAGTGCAATTAGCAATATTTCATACTGTTCATACTTACTATTTACTGTTGTATCCCATATAACTAAATATAATATAATAATAATAAATAATAATAATAATGCTATCCTTACAAACCCAGACACTTAAAACAAACTTAAAAGACTTCTATGTCAAGGTCAAAGTTCAAAATTTTAGGTTGACTGTTTTATTGAAATTTTTCAGTTGGTTCAACTAAAGTGCCTGTGTAAAAAAAGACATTCAGTTCGCATAATTTGATTAAATCAGCTGAACATTTTCAACGCAGCAAGTCAATATAAAATTTTGAATCTTCACCTGATATAGTGTGACACCTGTTCAGTTGCTTTGTTTTTTGTTTTGTTTTTTACTTTGGTTGATGACAGTTGTATTTAATTTTATACTGGATGAGTATATATTTTGAAATACTGTTTTAAATGTCAATTTTAAATAAAATTTCATATTAATGTAATGCAAAGTTTGAAACTAGTAAGTTTTAGGCTTTTTCCCCCATTTCTTTTACAAGGTCCCAGTTTGCAAATGTGTTAGTGGTCAAATATTATCCAGATGTAGAACGATGCATAAATGATTTCTATATTAAAAAACAAACAAACAAAAAAACATTTGAATATTTTGTTAGTTTACATGGTAATTGTCTCGGAATGTATTAGCATTACAGTGAAATAATAATTAAGATAATTCAAAACATTTCTATAATTGGCCTAGTAGTATAAAAAAAAAAATAAAATAAAAAGTTCCTTAAGAAAGCAGCCTGTTAAACAGCAGCTCGCAGTCTCAGAGCCTTTTCTAGGACAGCAAGCCTACTTAGTTTGTTATACACTATATATACACTACCATTCAAAACTTTGGGATCTGTAAGATTTTTAATGTTTTTAAAAGAAGTTTCATCTGCTCACCAAGGCTGCATTTATTTAATTAAAAATACAGTAAAAACAGTAATATTGTGAAACAATTTACAATTTAAAATAACTGTTTTCTATTTGAATATATTTTACAAAGTAATTAATTCCTGTGATGGCAAAGCTGAATTTTCAGCATCATTACTCCAGTCTTCAGTGTCACATCCTTCAGAAATCATTCTAATATGCTGATTTGCTGCTCAAGAAACATTTCTTATTATTATCAATGTTGAAAACAGTTGTGTACTTTTCAGGTTTCCTTGATAATTACAAAGTTCAAAAGAACAGCATTTATCTGAAATACTAAGCTTTTGTAACATTATAAACTACTATTCAAAAGTTTGGGGTCAGTAAGAATTTTTATTTTAATTTTTTTTAAAAGAAATTAAAGAAATTAATACTTTTATTCAGCAAGAATGGATTAAATTGATCAAAAGTGACAGTAAAGTCATTTATAATGTTACAAAAGATTATATTTCAAATAAACTCTGTTCTTTTGAACTTTCTATTCATCAAAGAATCCTGAAAAAAAAAAATATTGTACACAAATATTTTGTACAATTTTACACAATAAATGTTTCTTGAGCAGCAAATCATCATATTAGAATGATTTCTGAAGGATCATGTGACACTGAAGACTGGAGTAACGATGCTGAAAATTCAGCTTTTCCAACACAAGAATAAATTACATTTTAAAATATTTTCAAATAGAAAACAGTTATTTTAAATTGTAAATTGTTTCACAATATTAATGTTTTTGCTGTAATTTTAATTAAATAAATCCAGCCTTGGTGAGCAGATAAAACCTTTTTTTTAAAAACATTAAAAATCTTACAGATCCCAAACTTTTGAATGGTAGTGTATATGAGATATAAGGATTTTTTGTAGTATATAATATAGTCAATAATAAAGTGTATAATGTCAATAAAACAGTATACAGCAAATAAAAAAGTAATGTATTAAATAATAACAACTACCCTCTAAACAATGTTTTGTTCCGTATCAAGAATCAGTTCCTTAAGCAGCCTGTTAAACGGCTCACAGTCTCAGACCCTCTCTAGGACAGCAAGCCATTCAAACAATAGAGGAGTGTGAACGACGTGTGTTTATGGGCCATTGCAGTTCTTGCTCCTGCCTACAGGGGTGCTGCTGAGTATGGGCTTAAACACTCACACACCTGTAGGTCCCCACTTGGTCAAAAATGAAAAAAATTCACCAGAGCGTTTTTTACTTGATTTTAACATGATTTAAAGCATGACAAAGTGGGGACCTGAAAAATGTCCCCTCTTTGCTCGGTGGTCCCCTGTTCGTGAATGTGTTACGACACCAATGTCCCCAGTTTGATAGGTAGACAAGTACACACACACACACACTCACACACACACACACAGTCTATGATAACAGAAAATCACAAAGAAATGGATTAAAGGTGCCATAGAATTAAAAATTGAATTTACCTCGGCATAGTTAAATAACAAGAGTTCAGTACATGGAAATGACATACAGTGAGTCTCAAACTCCATTGTTTCCTCCTTCTTATATAAATTTGATTTGTGCAAAAGACCTCTGAAGAACAGGCGAATCTCAACATAACACCGACTGTTACGTAACAGTCAGGATCATTAATATGTACGCCCCCAATATTTGCATATGCCAGCCCATGTTCAAGGCATTACACAAGGGCAGCCAGTATTAACGTCTGGATCTGTGCACAGCTGAATCATCAGACTAGGTAAGCAAGCAAGAACAATAGTGAAAAATGGCAGATGGAGCAATAATAACTGACATGATCCATGATATCATGATATTTTTAGTAAGTTTTTTGATTTTAAAAGTTTTTTGATATTTGTAAACTGTCTTTCTAAATGTTTCGTTAGCATGTTGCTAATGTACTGTTAAATGTAGTTAAAGTTACCATCGTTTCTTACTGTATTCACTGGGATCAGAGTCATGTCGTTATTTTCATTTTTAAACACTTGCAGTCTGTATAATTCATAAACACAACTTCATTCTTTATAAATCTCTCCAACAGTGTGTAATGTTAGCTTTAGCCCCGTTAGCCGCAGCATAGGCTACTATCAAACTCATTCAGAATTAAATGTAAACATCCAAATAAACATCATACTTACATGATCTGATTTGCTGCATGACGAACACTTTGTAAAGATCCATTTTGAGGGTTATAATAGCTGTGTGAACTTTGTTTATGCAATGTATTATAGAGTTGTGAGCTTGGGGGCGGGTAGCGCGAGCAATTAAAGGGGAAGCACGCTGAATCAGCGCATTTCTAATTATGCCCCAAAATAGGCAGTTAAAAAATTGAATAATAAAAAATCTATGGGGTATTTTGATCTGAAACTTCACAGACACATTCAGGGGACACCTTAGACTTATATTACATCTTGTGAAAAAGCATTCTAGGGCACCTTTAATGTTTTACAATATTCCCACAAACCCTGAGCGTCCTCAGTAATGACTGCTGCTGTCATAGGGTTGACACAATGCCACCATCCCGTAAAATACAGGATTTAAATGATGCGTCCCATATCAAATAAGTACAGGACGTGATTTGTATCATATTTTACATAGGCATAAACATTAATAAACAAACAAGCATTTTGCAGTGTGGATGATACTAATAGCAATAATGATTATATAAATTTCACAAGAAATAACAGTGAAGCTCACATTTGTGCAGGATCGCATTTTAGTGTCTTTGTTTTCATAGTGACAGAGTCTTGAGAGCATCTGCACCGTAAATCTGTGTTCAAACTTGAGCTCACGACCGTCTTTTGAACACAAGACACTCTCTGGATATTGGGCTGAATGGGGAAAGTTATCACTGGGTCTTTCAGAAACTTCTGATGAACACAAGTTAAAGCAGCATGTGGTGACAGACACTTCCATAATAATAAAATATGGATAATTTATTATCCTAATATAATATTCTATACACTATCGGAATAATAAATAATTAATAAAGGCCTTCTGAAAAAGAGTTATGAGTTTTGTAAGGAAAATATCATATTTGAAACTTTATAAAGTAGAATAACTACATTCTGACAGACGGCCGTACACCTCAATTTGCAGTGGAAGAGTGACCTCTGACCTGACACATGACGTAAAGATGAACGTGGACACACAGAGGAGAGAGCAAAACAAAACACCGGTCACGAATTAGAAGTTTAATACAAAAAAATGTAAAGCGAAATGTCAGACGATTTGGATATAAGAGAAGAGGAGCTTGAGGTTTTTTTGTTTTTTCTTAAAGATTTATTTGCCGTTTTTGCCTTTATTATGTTAGGACAGTGATTAGACAGGAAGCGAAGTAGGAGAGAGAGAGGGGGGCAGGATCGGGAAAGGACCACAAGTCGGGACTTTAACTCGGGTTGCGCTGCATGACAGAACTTGAGTTTGTTGCACAGCTCTAAACTCAAACTCCTACATCCTACATCAGACATCAGGTCACGGGTTACTCTTGTGGTGTAAGTCGAGTTGTGCAGTATGTGTACGGTCGTCTGACAGAAGCTAGTTATTTTACATTATGAACTTTTAAATATGGATATTTTTCTTATAAAAACACATCACTTTGTTTCAGAAGGCCTTTATTAACCCTCTGGAGCCGTATGGATTATATTTATGATCAATGGATGCATTTATTTTTGAGTTCCCACGTTAATATCATTATACAAATTTATTAGCACATTTGAATCTCAATAGTGTTGTTTCTACATCACTTATGATAGTAAAACCAAAGGAAAGCAGTTCTTTTAGGACCTAGTGTGGGATTACAAATTTAAGAATCTGTTTATGATCTGCTGATCCTACATCCTGACATAACATCACATGAAATACTAAGGTGAAGTACATTGTGTTTAGCATTTTAAGGTAAATATGATGACATCAGATTCTGTTTAGTAAAGTTTCCAGAAAGAGTTTTCTGGCAGTTCCTGTTCTCTTTATTGTAAGTCTAATGAGTCAGATTACTGTGACTCTCTCCTCTTGTCTTTAATGGCCCTGACCCATTTATTGAATAGTTATGATGACTGGATTAGGACTCTAGAGTCTGGGGCGGGTTCCTATAGCTGGACACTTAATTTGCTTTCTTTAAGGTCGTCAGCCAGTTGTCTAAGCTTGCGATTTGATTTAGATTTGATCTCCTTCAATTCAATATTGATTATTTTGGGGTCTATCAGGTACAGTACATGACAAATTTCCTCAAAGAAAAAATCTCTCTCAACTAATGCTGTAAACCATACAGGGAATCACAGCTGGTACATCATTATAATATTAAAGGCTAAAATTAATTGATTTGTAAGCTACTTACTTATAAATTACACATAAATAAGTTTTATAATAAGGTTATAATAAATTTTTAATAATATAATTTTGTTTCTACTCGTTTTTAATATGGACCTAAACATTTAAATGGTGGCCGTCATAAAACGGTTTTATTCATTCAGTATTGAAGCACATGTTAAGTACATGAATATGCAATGGCCTATAGTCATATCAAAATGCTCCTCTCCAAGTTCATTTTTGTAGCTGATTAACACGTTTTTTGACATTGAACAGCTTTTTTGAGGTAAATATTATGGTAACTGTGACATTTTTACAGGCTATTTTATTTCTATTTTATATGACATATTTTGATTCAAAACGATGAATTTCGCCGAAAAGCGACTAGTTTGCAGGCATGGAAACAGATGAATGTCAAACATCAAACCAACTTTATATCGGTGTATTGTGAGTCAATGAACAGAAAATAATTAAAAAGGAAGACATTCACAGACAAATGTCTTTTATTCAAGCGGCTGCTATAAATATCCCTGTCTGAGAATGACGTCACATTTATTAATGATCAGGGATGGGCAGTATTTCAGATACATGTATTTAAAATACGTATTTGAAATACAAAATACTATTTTGTATTTTGTATTTTAAAGCCTTTGGAAAAAATCAAATGTAATTTGTATTTAAATACATTTAAGATGAGTATTTTTGTATTTTCAAAATACTCAAAATACTTTGTGTTACGGGTGTTGGTAGAGAGATGAGGCTGATACGGATTTCCACAAACACTTAACACTTTTAATGAACACAAGGCAGAGCACACCAAACACACACTTAACTTAAACAGAGAACGGACAGGGAGTGAAGGGAGTGAGTCCATTATATGGGGAGTGCTGACGAGGAGGTCCAGGTGAAGGTGATCCGTGATGATGGGGAGAAGACGAGGGAAGTGAGTGCAGGTGTGGAGAACAGGAGGACTATGGGAAATGGAGTACAGGAGACGAGGGAACACGGGAACTGTGACTGTGACAGGGGGGGCGGGCGCTCTGGAGACCTCATGCAGGTGCAGGGAGAGGAGCGGACAGGAACGGAGGTCTCCAGGGCGGATCCATGAACCATGGCGGGTCTGGAGCCGTGGGCAGCCATGGCGGGTCTGGAGCCGTGGGCAGCCATGGCGGGTCTGGAGCCGTGGGCAGCCATGGCGGGTCTGGAGCCGTGGGCAGCCATGGCGGGTCTGGAGCCGTGGGCAGCCATGGCGGGTCAGGTGCAGCGGGCTGCCATGGAGGGTCAGGAGCCCTGGTGGGCTCTGGCGCTTCAGAAACCCCACAGGTACCGGAACGGGTACTAGGCCCCCCCCAAAAAATACATGGGGAATTTAAGGAGAGTCCTTAAAAGTCTGAGGAAGGGAGTGTTTCTGTGGGCAGGAGTGGGCCTTAGGGCGGTGGAGCATGGAGCTGAGGGCTCGGCGGCGGCTGGAGCTGAGGGCTCGGCGGCGGCTGGAGCTGAGGGCTCGGCGAAGGAGCGTGGGGATTCAGGCTCGGCGAAGGAGCGCGGGGATTCAGGCTCGGCGAAGGAGCGTGGGGGGCGCTGCTTGCTCGGCGGAGACTGGCGCTGCTTGCTCGGCGGAGACTGGCGCTGCTTGCTCGGCGGAGACTGGCGCTGCTTGCTCGGCGGAGACTGGCGCTGCTTGCTCGGCGGAGACTGGCGCTGCTTGCTCGGCGGAGACTGGCGCTGCTTGCTCGGCGGAGACTGGCGCTGCTTGCTCGGCGGAGACTGGAGAAACTCGCTCGGCGGAGACTGGAGATAATAGCTCGGCGGAGACTGGAGAACTTGGCTCGGCGGAGACTGGAGAACTTGGCTTGGCCCAAAAGTCTATAAGCCAGGCTGCCTCACTTGGCAGTTCGTGTGAGGCTGGAGCCTCCTCGGAGAGGGCTGGAGCGGCAGGTTCGTGACTGGTTGGCGCCGCTTTCTTCCTCCTCCTCCGCTTTTTGGACCCAGCGGAGGAGCGTGGGTCCAGCATAGTACAGGCAGGAAGTTCGCTGGAAGGGCATGCGGAGGAAGACGGTGGCTGACTGACTAGCCCGGCCCACCGTGTTTCTGGATGGACTAGAGACAAACACCCATCCTGAACCCAATCAACGTAGAATTTGGAGTCATTTAACCACAAAATGGAATTGATAGTTTCGCTTAAGGAGAAGCGATAATCAGGTTCATCAAAACGGATGGTGTCATCATCTAGTCCATCCAGAAACAGGGAGATCAAACATGCTTCAGGCCAGTCAGACAAAAAAGCGAGCTCAACGAACTCCTCCACATACCTCTCCAGCGAACGACCGACCTGCAAGAGCCCGATGAGGCGATCGCCGGTTGACAGATCGGAGAGAGGCGTTGGAGGAGCAGGAGCCAGGGAGCTGGGGGAAGTCTCCATTCTCTTGTGGAAATCCAACGTTTGGGTCCGTTCTTCTGTTACGGGTGTTGGTAGAGAGATGAGGCTGATACGGATTTCCACAAACACTTAACACTTTTAATGAACACAAGGCAGAGCACACCAAACACACACTTAACTTAAACAGAGAACGGACAGTGAGTGAAGGAAGTGAGTCCATTATATGGGGAGTGCTGACGAGGAGATCCAGGTGAAGGTGATCCGTGATGATGGGGAGAAGACGAGGGAAGTGAGTGCAGGTGTGGAGAACAGGAGGACTATGGGAAATGGAGTACAGGAGACGAGGGAACACGGGAACTGTGACACTTTGAGACAGTCAACCTCTTTATCAGGGTGTTGTTTTCATGCATCAACTAGTTCAGACCAGGTTCAGACCAGGTTCAGACCAGGTTCAGACCAGACACGCCCCCAAAACCCCCCGGCTCTCACTGAAAATGAATGACTAGCGTCACTTTGACACTCTCGCCGCCGGCGGTGTGAACACACAGTTAGGCTTTTATGCTTGACGTGCTCTCCATTGTATAATTCTGTGAAAAACGACAGAGGGCGACTCTGAGTAATTGTTCTCCAAACCACCAAAAAGCAGCAATGAGAGGAAGTAGTTTGCCGAATAATTTGTCAAACACCTCTTATACTCTGTCAAACACTCATCTCGTGAGAAGTTTGTGAATAAATGGATTTCTTCACATGTAAACTGATTAGGTTGTAGGTCATTTTGACGACACATGTGAAAAAGTTTTTTAGTACACTTCTTAAACCCTACCCAAATAATCAAGTTAAACCCAGTAAACTTGAAATTGTGACTTGAGACATTAGAACAAAACATATTAATATGATAACATATGTATAACACTAAATTGAGCAATACTGTGTTATATATGTTTTTTAATTCATTAATTATTTTATTTCAATTAACGATTGTATTAAACACCGACCATTACTTTATTCATTATTTCTGCTATGCAGGCTCATTTTGTAAATGTAATCATTTTAAATTTTACAAACATGGTGCTTTATGAAAATGTAACTGGACACATTTCCAAATTGTGATTGTGTTTACCCATCTATGCAAATGTTTGTTTATGTAGAGACGAAATAATTAGGTTAATCATTGTCTGTCTCCATCAGTTTAGTGTAGTAATTGTGTGCATTTGTGATGACAATGATGAAAGATACACTACACTTTTAGTTTTATTGTTCACCAAAAAAAGTGCCAAATGATTTCGAATTAAATTTTTTTTATTTTAGATAAACTTTATATTTTCTAATTATGTATATAGAAACAAATAAACTTTACATTAAATAAATATAAAAGTTACTATACTAGCGTAAAAAAAGCATCAAAAGAGTTTGAAATTCAGTTTTTGCTGTGGTATCAAAACTGATATTGATAATTGTGAAACCATGCCATATATTGTCATATCACCCATCCCTATTCTTTGCTATATAGCAGAAAAGGTTCCCACAGTTTTACAGTTTTTTTAATAGTGTTCACCATAAGTAATAGACTACATTGTAACCTTGTCAGAAGTAAGTATATAAATGGCTGCTATTTTGCACTACATACGTTTATTTGTAATTACCAGCAAGGAAGCAAGCACTTAAGAAAGAGAGAGAGAGAGAGAAAATGACAGAGAGAGAATGACAGAGAGTGCAGAAATGAGGTAAGGAATTAAAAGTCAGTAGGCCTATGTAGTTTCTTAATTCACTGTGACTATTTATAATTAGCTTAACAAATTACACATTGTCACATTGGCTTTTAATGATGGTGATAAAACATAATAAAAGTTAAAAATTAGTTTTTTGGGGGGTTTTTTGTAGTTTTTTATTTCCTACAGGGCAGGGGAAGGGAAGAGGTATATAAAATTAAAACGAAAGTTTCTAAGTAGTTGCACACATCTAAATGCTTTTTGGCATTCAGAATAGGCCAAGATAGATTTCAGCCTAATAGGGATACCTGCACTGAATCTTCAATTTCACATGTATTTTGTGTATTTTCAAAATACAAAATACTGTATTTGTATTTAAATACATTTTCCCACACAGTATTTTGTATTTGTATTTAAATACATTTTTCCACACAGTATTTTGTATTTGTATTTTAAATACATTTCCATGTGTTTATGCCCATCTCTGTTAATGATAAACGATGAAGATCAGCGATGTTTGATGCTGGAAAGACCTTCTGAACACACAAATGATGTTCAACAAAACACTATTTCATGGAGTCTGTAATTATTGTTCAGTGATAGACTTTGTCTTTTCTATCGCGCTGATCAAACTTCTCTTTCTGCCCTATGGAAGCATATGTGTAGCAATATTCAATTTGAAATGCAATATGTAAAATGGCAATGCATTTCTGTGTTTAAATTTACATTTTCCATTCCATATATGCAATGTTTGGAGCAAAATGATAATTCAAATTCAATAATAGAATTTACATTTGCCATTTCCTACACTAGATTTAACAAATAATTTAAACATATATTTTAATGCTTTATAAGTTGCAAAATTAAAATGAAAATGTATTAAAGAAATGATTATATATGTTTAACACGGTCAAGCCAAAATTGTAGCAAAATGATCATTTAAATGTTATTTTTCTTGATTGCATTTACACTCACAGTGCGATTGCATTTTCATTAAATGCCCCACAATGAAGTAGCAAAATTCAATGTGGATTTGAAAATGCATTTCCAGCCGATCAAGTCCCCGCCCCGCCTTGTCAATCACTTCATTAAGGCGGGGCCAGGTGTTGGATACATGGCGGCAGCAGAGTTATGAAGAGCGAGGCATAAACTGGCAGATGATGCTGATCAAGAACAGAGAAATGTCAATGTTCCTGCAGATGATGCGCTTCTGTCAGTCACAGAACCAGTACGTTATTAGAAGCTCGTAAGGTGAGCGTGCTCGCGCAGCTCGAAGTGCTGAAACAGACGCGTCGAGTGAGCGGTGCTTTACAACAGGTTCCTTTACTCATAGAAATAATCTTAAACAAGATGTCCGAGATTATTGCTCGCTCTATCAGTATGATGTCTGTTTTTCTCTTTTTATCGTTCTGATTATTGTTTATGCATCATTTAATTCATAAAACGATGTGTAGTCTATCTGGATGCTAATGAGTGTTATTTATAATAATAATAATAATAATAATAATAATAATAATAGTAATAATAATTTATATTCCCAAAAATAACTGGTCATGTCTAAACCCATCTTTCAAACACTAAAGCACATGTGAACAGGTGATGATGTTGAGGATATTTTCTTAGCACAGTTTGGGCCCTTAACTGTCACCATCACCTGTTCACATGTGCTTTAGTGTTTGAAAGATGGGTTTCCAACACCTGGCCCCGCCTTAATGAAGTGATTGACAGGGCGGGGCGGGGACTTGATCGGCTGGAAATGCATTTTCAAATCCACATTGAATTTTGCTACTTCATTGCGGGGCATTTAATGAAAATGCAATCACACTGTGAGTGTAAATGCAACTAAGAAAAATAACATTTAAATGATCATTTTGCTATAATTTTGGCTTGACCGTGTTAAACATATATAATCATTTCTTTAATACATTTTCATTTTAATTTTGCAACTTATAAAGCATTAAAATATATGTTTAAATTATTTGTTAAACGTAGTGTAGGAAATGGCAAATGTAAATTCTATTATTGAATTTGAATTATCATTTTGCTCCAAACATTGCATATATGGAATGGAAAATGTAAATTTAAACACAGAAATGCATTGCCATTTTACATATTGCATTTCAAATTGAATATTGCTACACATATGCTTCCATATTCTGCAGCTCTTCATTAAAATCACACCTGTTTTGATCCCCTATTTTAATGTGGAGCATTTCTTCACAGCAGCTGCTCTTGGTAGCAGACCTGAGAGTCAATCACCGAACTGATGGAGGCTTTAAGATTTACAACTACAGATGAGATTCTGTGAGAGAGGAGAAGATCCTAAATCAAGTTCAGATCTGAGACAATTCCTACATGAACTCGTCAGATCTGAACTCAAGATTCTGGAATAGATCCAGACCAGAGCAAAGCATGCTGGGAACTGCCCAGTTTCAGTTCATTCAACACAAATGATGAAGTGAAATTCAGTTTGACGTGTTTAACCCTCTGGAGTCTGAGGCTGATTTGGGGCCTGGAGAAGTTTTGACATGCCCTGACATTTGTGCTTTTTTCAGTTGTTCATAAACATATTAATGACAAAAGTGTCTATTCTGCCCTCGTAAAAGAGTTCCCCTTCTTAACTAGGCAGATAGATAACTCCTTCCATAGGGACATTGAATTGAAGCATGGATTTATTGTGACCACCACTTCAAATATATGGAACAGAGTAAAACTGAAATACATAAAAAATGAAAAAATAAGTTTCTAAAGAATGTGCATTAAAGAAATTTAACAGTTCACATAAGGGATAACTGCATATACTATACACATTAATAAAGCAGATGCATGTAACACTGTACTGAAAATAATCTCTCTAAATATGAAATTTGTCCTGAATAACATCACCAATAACAATATAAGATGATGATAACGTTCTTGTAAACACCTGTAATACTTACAGACAAAGCTTCTTTAAACGATTGCAAAGATGATGAAAGGATTGAAAATAGCTGCTTTAACCGTGTGACTATCAGCATCAACTGAGTAAAACAAGATGGCTGCTATTAAGGTCAGAGGTTACTATCAAAAACATAGAATAGCACCACCTAGTGGCTCAAAAATTAAACTACACTAAAGTACACTGGAAACAGTACACTCCCCGTCTGGTATCTGGTAAGATGCCATCATTAAGCATAATAACATTTCTCTATTCAGTCCCAGCAGACAGCAGTAAAACGACGTCCGATATAGGTCGCAGGAACACCTTAGACGATCCATCTTTGACCACTTTGACCTCAACTTTCCTTACTTTCCCATCTCTCCCGGGAAATGTCTCTAACACGATTCCCATTGGCCAGTCATTCCTTTTCGTATGTGTAGCACAAGAAGTGACTTGGGGACGTACTTCAATGTCTACTTCTGGGTCTATCATGCTGAAGAGACTAGTGTCAGTTTCAGGCGATGTCGTCGTAAACAAGAATTCTGGACCAGTCAACCACGTACTATGGGGAAGGTCAGCGGCCAAAACTGATCTTGTGGCTTGGTCGGCAGGGTTTTGATCGGTAGGTACGTATTTCCACTGCTCAGGGCGTGTAGATTGCCGTATCCTTTGCACCCTGTTGTTAACATACACATAAAACGTCCTGGATTCATTACAGATGTAGCCTAAGACAACCTTACTGTCAGAATAAAAGGTCACAGCATCCAGTTTGGTGTCGATCTCATCTTCAATTGTTTCAGCTATTTCTACAGCCAGAACAGCTGCGCACAGCTCAAGTCTGGGGACAGAGATCTCAGGGCGGGGGGCTAGTTTAGCCTTGCCAAACATAAAACTAACTTCTACATTACCACTTGTATTGGTAACCCTGCTGTAAGCGACAGCTGCAATAGCATTTGTGGATGCATCACAGAAGACGCACATCTCTTTTCTTTGTGCTTGACAGAGAGAGATTGTAGCATACGTGCGGGGAATCTTGACATGCTCAAGCTCTTTTAATGACTCTCTCCAAACCTTCCATTCCTTAAATTTCTTGTCTGGTAGAGGTGTGTCCCAGTCACAAGACTCTGTGGTTAGCGCTCTGAGCAGGAGTCTGCCCTGAATTACGACAGGTGCAGCAAAGCCAAGTGGGTCAAACAAACTGTTGATCGTTGACAGAACCCCACGTCTGGTGTAAGGTCTCAACTGGTCTGCAACCTGGAAGATGAACATGTCTTCAGACATGTCCCAGCTCACCCCCAAACTTCTCTGAACTGGTGGGAGGCCAGTGCTCAGATCTAGATTTCTTAACTCCTTTGCAAGATCTTCTGCCGGAAATGATTTCATAACTTCCACTTTATTGGAGGCAATCTTGTGAAGATGTAGATTAGACAGAGCCAGCATTTCCTGAGTGGCCTTGAGCAGCTTGATGGCTTCCTCTTCTGTGGAGAGAGAGATCAGGCCATCATCCACAAAAAAATTCCTTTCCACAAAGTGCCTTGCCTCGGATCCATAGTCCTTTTCACCTGCGAGGGCAACCTTCCTGAGCCCATATATGGCAACTGCTGGAGACGGACTATTACCAAATACATGCACTCGCATCTGGTACTCCAGCACCTTGTTGTCTAAGTCATTGTTGTCATACCAAAGGAAGCGCAGAAAGTTCCGATGCTCTTTTGCGACCACAAAGGAATGGAACATTTGCTGGATATCAGCCATCACTGCAACACATTCCTTCCTGAACCGCAGCAGAACCCCCAAGAGGCTATTGTTTGCGTTAGGGCCAGTAAGGAGAACATCATTTAATGATACACCTTGATGTTGAGCACTAGAGTCAAATACCACCCTTATCTGGCCGGGCTTCTTTGGATGGTACACCCCGAACATTGGCAGATACCAGCACTCTTCATTATTCTGCAATTGTGGTGCCAACTCTGCATGCTCATTCTCAAATATCTTTCGCATAAAATCCACAAAGTGTTCCTTTACTTCGGGGTGTGTTTTTAGTTTGCGAGTCAGTAACGTGAGCCGGTTGTTGGCTTGAACCTTGTTATTCGGAAGGCGTTGCCGTGGGCTACGGAACGGAAGTGGGGCAACCCAGCTATTTGACTCATCCTGATGGAATTCTCTTTCCATAATCTTCAGGAAGGCAAGATCATCCATAGAGGGAGCTGGTTTATCGTCATACTTTGTGTGGCAGAAAACTGACTCTCCTATCGGACATTCATTATGCATCAGCAAACTGCTCTGCTTGGGGTTCAGGGTGGAGGATTTCTGTGGCTCATTGTGAAGATTGAAAAAGTCCTTCACATGCATACTGTTTGGACATGGACTCATGTAGCTGGGGCGCCCATTTCCTAAAATATGAGTTTTGAAAACATCAACTGATGAAGGCTTGTGAGCTCCGTTAAGGCATACATCTCCAACTATCACCCACCCAAGGGCCAACCTCTGTGCAAAGGGAGCATATTGTGGTCCGTTGCATTGCTCCAGCACCTTGTGTGCCTGAATGAGGTCTCTTCCGAGAAGAAGCAAAATTTTGGCCTTTGGATCTAGACATGGAATCTTGGAGGCTACTGATTTTAAGTGGTTGTGGTATTTTGCAGCCTCTGGAGTAGGAATCTCTGCTCTGTTGTTTGGGATGAGGTTGCATTCAATAAGTGATGGAAGAGCAAGGCGTGTCTGTTCATCAAAAGACTCCACCATAAAACCTTCAGCTCTACGCCCTTCAGCTTCTGTGATGCCTGCACACGTCCTAAGTGTGTAAGGTGCTGTATTGTCTGTAACATTAAACATCTCGAAGAAGGCAGATCTTGCCAGAGATCTATTACTTTGATCATCTATGATTGCATAAACCTTTTGTTTGTTCTGAGGCTCACCTTTTGGATACACATTTACCAGGCAGATCTTTGAGCAGGATTTTCCGCTGCTATGATCTCCACATACTTGTGTGCAGGTAGATGTGGCGACTGGGGGTGGAGGCTCTTCTTGCTCCCCGCCATAGTTTGTAGAGGGATTGGTATCCTCCTTTTTTGACCAGGGGGCTGGGCCATTGTGAAGTGCGGCTATATGCTTGTCGCTGTCGCATTCAGAGCACTGGATTATTGCCTTACAGTCCTTTGCCTGGTGTGTAGTTGAGGAGCAGCATCTAAAACATATCGAGTTCTCTCTGAGGTAAGCTTTGCGTTCCTGCAAAGTCTTTTCCCTGAAACCTCTACACTTTCTAAGGGGATGTGGCTTTTTATGGATTGGACATTGTCTGTTGAGGTTGTCACTTGCCTTGTTAGATTCATCCCTTTGTGTGGCGTTGTCTATTTCTGTTTTGTGAACGGTGATGGGAGTTCTGATTGCCTTTGTTGAAAATCTATCTCCTTTAAATGATGTAGCATTATGCATACTCATGTTAAAGCTGTGATCATTTCTCATGCGGGCCTCACAACAAATGAAATCGCAAAAGAATGAAAAGGGGGGGAAAGCTGACACCATACTCATGCTTGTAACGAGTTCCCTGCAACATCCATTTCTCTTGTAGACTGTATGGGAGTTTCTCTAGAATGGAGCTGATGCCTCGTGCAGTATCCAGGAAGGTCAAGCCAGGTAGATAGCCTTCAGTTTTGGCTGCCTGCAACTCAAGAAGTAGGTCTCCTAGCTCTCTGAGACGTAGAGGGTCTTTGTTAGACAGCTTTGGGAAACGTTCAAGTTTGTTAAAGAGAGCTGCCTCAATGGCTTCGGCAGAGCCATAGCATTCTTCCAGCCGTGCCCAGACCATGCTGAGGCCAATGTCTGGATGATTGATGTGGACTGATCTGATGCGCCTTGCTTGTTCAGTAGAATCTGGGCCAAGCCATTGTATAAGTAAGTCTAGTTCTTCACTAGGCTTAAGATCAAGTCCCTCAATAGCATTGCAAAAGCTGGACTTCCAGGCCCAATAGTTCTCCGGCTTATCATTAAATCTTGAAAGTCCACCTGTCAGAAGATCACGGCGAGCCAGGAACTTTGCAAGCTCAAACACATCTGAGCGAGCAGTATGAGACTCCTTGTGATGAGAGGGTGAGCAGCTTGTCAATTTAATGTTGTGTCTAGGAGACGATGCATCATGTAATGCAGAATTAAACTGTGATGTGTTCCCACCTGCATGTTTGTAGGATTCAGCATGAATCTGCATGGTATGGGAGCTGAGGGGTGTTACAGTGTGTGCAAGGTCACGAGTTGGAGGCTGTCTCTCTGGCAAGTCCTGAAAAGGGCTACTCTGCACGAAAGGTTCAGGCTGTGGCAGATCAACACAGAATGGAGCTAATGGCTTGTCTTCATTGGTTTCTACAAGCATTGGTATCTGTACCTCTTTATATTTATGCTGATCTTCTACATATTTCTCAGTCCTTTTCAATGAATCATGTGAAGAATGACACTCTTTGCCTTCAGAAAGCCGTTCAGTGTCCCCTATCTCTGCAGCTGCCTCAAACACTGATGCTTCAGCTGCAGCAGCTTCTGCTTCTCTTTGTTGGTGGAGCGCATTCAGTGTAGCCTCCAAACGAGTCTCCTCTACTTTAAGCTGCGCTTGTACTTGAGCTTGTTTCACTCTCACCTCTATCTCCTTTTGCGCGTACGTGGCTCTAGTCAGTGCAGCTTCTGCCTTTGCACGAGCCTGCAATGCAGCTACACTTGCTGCTGACTTGCTTGATCGTCTTGATGATCGAACACACTGATCTGGTTTTCAGACTATGTTTTTCTTTTTCGAAGACATCTTGAAGTGAAAGCAGAACTTGAAATCCTATTCACCGATGCAGCAATCAATGTTAATTGTCTTTTTACTATTCTGCCCTCGTAAAAGAGTTCCCCTTCTTAACTAGGCAGATAGATAACTCCTTCCACAGGGACATTGAATTGAAGCATGGATTTATTGTGACCACCACTTCAAATATATGGAACAGAGTAAAACTGAAATACATAAAAAATGAAAAAATAAGTTTCTAAAGAATGTGCATTAAAGAAATTTAACAGTTCACATAAGGGATAACTGCATATACTATACACATTAATAAAGCAGATGCATGTAACACTGTACTGAAAATAATCTCTCTAAATATGAAATTTGTCCTGAATAACATCACCAATAACAATATAAGATGATGATAACGTTCTTGTAAACACCTGTAATACTTACAGACAAAGCTTCTTTAAACGATTGCAAAGATGATGAAAGGATTGAAAATAGCTGCTTTAACCGTGTGACTATCAGCATCAACTGAGTAAAACAAGATGGCTGCTATTAAGGTCAGAGGTTACTATCAAAAACATAGAATAGCACCACCTAGTGGCTCAAAAATTAAACTACACTAAAGTACACTGGAAACAGTACAGTGTCATTACACTGTATTCAGCACAAACTAGGCTACAATAATATGTGAGGACCATGTATGTACATGTTTGTATTTTTGAAGGAATAATGTTTATGCGTGGTTATTGAAAAAACAAAAAACTTAAGTCACTGAAATAAGGCCAAAAAAAGTATATTAAATCTTTGTTCACAAGACTTCTGGGTATTGGAGGTTGTAGACTAGAGTTTTTGCTTCAAAATTATGTAAAAATTATAATGCCTACTTGTTCATATAAAACAATATATTGATTTAGTTTTTGTAAGACACTTTTTGTCACGAAACACAGTATGCGTGGAGGCGTGAATCATCATGAATAATGGGTCATTTGCATCTGAGAAGACAAATGAATCACATAATAATGACCTGAAATGACTTTGCATATTAATGAGGCCTTTCAGTCAGGTAGGCTGTGAAAAAAACCCTCTGTAATAATGTCTCAACTCATCATAAACAGCAATACTGTGAAATATTATTACAATTTAAAATAATGGTATTCTATTATATTCTTTAAAATATAATGTATTTCTGTGATGCAAAGTGTCTGAACAATTGTGTAACCTCTATGGCATTTCATATAGGCTTTTAGCTTAAAAGCATGCACATTTGGAGAAATATTGATGGATTCTCATATGTTTATGTCAATATTCTATACTGAGGAGTAATATTTATTGTCATCGCTATGAGTGCTGGATACTGTGTTCATCTAAAGAAGAACAAGAAACCAGGAACTAACGGCATGTCTTCCAGCGGTCGCTAACCATGGCTTTTACATACAGATAAACACTTTTCAAGACAATAAATACATGATTGAGACGATGTATGCCTGTATTGACTTGAGAATTAGCGTCTGAATAGCGCTGGCTCCGTGGGCGTGGCCGCATTAGCGGATAATGAGCTGAATCACAGACTTCTGACATGGCTCTCTTTTCATACAGATTACATAAACAGCATTTTTGTTTTCGATATGACTTACATGATGTAAAACCTTACATTTCAAAGTTTCTTAAAACATAAGTCAAATTTTTTTGTGATAAGTATTCACTAAGTTACAGTTCATTTTCTGAGAACTATCACATTAAACTTTGTTCAGAGGGAGAGGACAGATCATGCATCATTTTAGTTTTCTTTATTTTGCAAAAAGCACAACATTTTGTTTTTACTCTGAGTGTACACAAATAAAAGAAGATATTCTGTAGTTTCAATTGATATATTACTTATGTCTCTATGACAAAAAATGAAGGAGTATTTTAAGCCTGTTTTGCTGCAATGTGAAAAAAAAACTGCAAAATGCGCTGGCGCGTTATCAGACCTCAGGGAGTTAAGTGGATTTACTCCATTAAATCAGGACAGAATGTGCAGTAATTGTGTGGTTTAACTCATTTTAATGAAGTTCATTTAACAAGCAGCAGAAATCATGTTTACAGTGTAGATTAAAAGATGGACAGATTGATGATTCCTGATTGTGATGTGTTTTATCTCCATCAGATTCCCATCGGACCACTCTGGATATGAACACAGTGAATGAACGCCTCCGTCTGTCAGAGAATAACACAGTGATTACTAACACTGGCACACCGCAGCCGTATCCTGATCATCCAGACAGATTTGAGTATATTCCTCAGGTGTTGTGTAGAGAGAGTGTGTGTGATAAACACTGTTACTGGGAGATTGAGTGGCGTGGATATGATGTGGATATATCAGTGTCATATAAGAGCATCAGCAGGAAGGGACTGGGTGAAGAGTGTTTGTTTGGATATAATGATCAGTCCTGGAGTTTGAGCTGCTCTCCTGACAGTTACTCATTCATACACAATAACATACAGACTGATCTCCCTGTAAAGCCCATCATCAGTAGAACAGGAGTGAATAAGGAGAATCACTATAGAGTAGGAGTGTATGTGGATCACAGTGCAGGAACTCTGTCCTTCTACAGCGTCTCTGGAGACACAATGATCCTCATCCACACAGTCCAGACCACATTCACTCAACCACTCTATCCTGGGTTTAGAGTTTATTATGATGGATCATCAGTGAAACTTGTGTTGATGAATCAGAACAGAGAGATTCTACCCATAATGCTTTGAGCTCATGATGAATCAGTGACAGTGAGATGATATAGAGTCTCTTCATTACATTAATACTGTCACTGAAATAACATGTCAGAATAAGTGTGTGTGTGTGTGTGTGTGTGTGTACAATTTATGAACACAGAGCAGGAAGGAGTACAAGGGAAAACAGGGAAACAGTCAATAACTGTATAACATCAGATTGATCAGAGATACATCAGTAGAAGAGAGACAGATGACATAAAACACAGCATTTACATTACAGTTTGTATGTCATATGACACTGTAAACAGATTACCATGGTAGAGACTGACACATTACTGTAACTCACCCTTATAAAGATCAACTACAGTATAGATTCAGTCATATACAGTGAGATCATTTACTGTATTACAGCAAACTCTGTTCTACACAAAACCTCATGACTGTCATACTTCACACCTTCTGATAACACTGAATAGATATTATTACAAACATTATGGATTTTATGTCAATTATGTAATTCAGGTAATGTAAGTGTATTTGTAATGTAATCTGTATCCTGTGTAACTGTAATTATTTCAGCATCAAGAGTGATTTAAACATGAATCTTGCATTGTTTGCTATTGAATGAACAGATTGTTTAAAGTACTAAACTGAAAGAAGATCAAACTGTTGTGTTTCTGTGATTAAACCAAATGTTCTCATTACATATCACAATGATCTTGTGTTTGAAACAGTGATTATGAAGAATGAAAATATGAACAACTAGAATGAAAGCATGAGATCAGGTTTTGCTGTTTCAAGTGTGATCAGTTTGAAGTTTTGTACTGAAAGTTTAGAAAATATACACCTTAAAGAGCATTTTCTGGGTTTCCTGCTCCAGAGTCCACTGGCTTTGGCCTATCTTCATTGATTCTGAACAAGCTGGAGGAGCTGGGCATCTGTTTTCAAGACTGCAGGGGTCAGTCACATGATAATGGCCCCAACATGAAGGAGTGCAGGTCAGGCTGATGAAAGAGATGCTTGTGCTCTTTATGCTCCAGGAGGAACACACTCCCTAAATCTAATGGTTGCAGATTCAGCAAAGCAGTCAGTAGATGTCTTCAGCTTCTTTGGCATAGTTCAGAAGCTTTACAACTTGTTCTCTGCTGCTCCTCAGAGGTCCATTCTTCAGCAGCATGTCCAGATCACGCTCAAGTCATGAGGGGCTTTCACACCGGAGGAACCTTTTCATAGTTCCTACAACTATTGGCTGAAGGACCCGGATTCTGCACAGGAACTAGACTTTATTCAACAATATCTTCTCTTCTGTGTCATTCTCATACATTAGCTTTGTCTCATGTTGAAGGCTGCGTCCTCCAGAGGTCATGTTTGAAGGTTGCACACGTCATTGAGGCTGTATCGTTTCAGAAAAGTAAGTAGGACACTCCGAACGCGACCTTCGAATGCGTCCTTCTTTCACAGGAATTCGGAGGATGCATGAGGTGTATCCTTCACTGCTGCAGATAGCCCACAATTCTGTGCGTCGCTGTTAACAACCGTCATTTACTTGAAAAAATAAATGGCGGCATCAATAAATGTACAAGCGAAGATGTGTTTAAATGTAAGTAGTTTCAAGCTTGTTTTTGTTTTAAACTTTGTTCTTCTAAATATCCTCCTCCTCTGTCTCTGTAACAGATATCTGTTGAACATAAGCCAGCTCCTCAAACATTACCCAAAATAAAACAAGTAAATGCATTTTCTGTTCAAATTACTTTACACATTTTTTAATAATTTTCATTCATTTGCTAAGAGCGCAATGAGGCTGCTGTGAACGCGTTGGCATAGCAACGATGTACTTCCTGTTTCCTTTCCTGCCTGTGTGTCCTACGAAGGACGTCTCGTTTAATTCTGGATAAGGACACTCCATATACTGCATCCTTCACAGGATTCGTCCTCTTGAGGATGCAGCCTTCAGAATGAAATGAAATGAGACAAAGCTATTGTTTACATCCAGGGTTAAGGTTGAACCACTGCAGTCACATGACTGTTTTAACAATGTCTTTAGTACCTGTAAGGTCCAATCGGCCCAACGGCGGTTTCCCACAGGATGGGGAAGGTTTCTTGCTCGTTCGGTCTTTTCAGTGTGACAAAGTAGTTTAATTCCAAGTAAACTTCTATCTGACTTCATTTTATTATGACCTTGAATTTAGTTTTGAATGTCAACTGATTATTGACCATTTATATGATAATTTATCTAGACATTTGATTACTCTATTTAACTCTTTACTCTTATTGTACTCGTTCATTCAGATTCCTATAACACTTTGATTATAATTACATAATCAATTCAAAGATGATCAACACAAATCATCAAATGCTCAGAAACAGAGTAAAAGATGAATACCTGATATTAGAAAAATTCACATTTCTGAGTGTCCTGGACACATGTGGGCTGCTCTGATCACATGATCGCACCCGGAGCCTCCTGCAACATCTCTTTAAATACTCAGACCAAGACAGAAACTTCTTTCAAATGGAAACATGAGTTCACAATGGGAATTTGCATTAATCAGGGTCCTAGACTGAGTAGTTACACCTTTTGGGGACAGAAGAACATTTATGAAAGACCCTGTGAAGGTGGACACACCCATTACAGAGAGCAAAATATCTCTAAAATCTTTAAACCTTTATTACCTTCTGGTTTACTTCTGTGGGAATGAGACCTTTACCAAACATGTATAGTGTTGTATGACAACTGTTCACATTAAACCATATAGATTTTGGGTGAATTTCAGGTCATCTCAGCATGTAGAGAGAAGAGATGGGGGAAGAGGGGGTGAAGGAAGGGAAATGTAGATTAAGGCAATGCTGAGGTGTGATTGACTCGGTGTGATTGAGTCTCGGATGAGGATGCTAGTTTTGCAAGAGAGAGTTCAAATGTTCATGTCCTTTGTTTTCTCAAAGAGTCGCCCTCTCTTGGTCCAGACGGTCCAGCATCAGTCAACTATATTCAGCAGTATGTGTTATATATAAGCACCTGTTGCTTTTATCAGGCACAGGCCTATGGCCAATCAGATCAGTCTTCAAACATCAAACTAACCCCTGTTAGGACAACTTCTGCAAACTACAAAATGAAGTCATGAATGGCATAAATTTACATTTACTATTAGTGAATGTGCATAATAACTAAAAAAAAAAACCTTTTAGTAGTCCAAGTCAAGTGAAGACTGTAGAAGCCATATTGTTACTAATGTTGTTTATCAATTTATCCATTATTATATTTTGTATTTCCACTTTAAGGAGCCATTTTAGGATCTGCCAGGGGTTAGCCATTTTAAAACAGGAAGTGATGTGGCAATGGCAGGGGGAAGGGAGACAATTTTTTGACCTACACTATACTGCTCTACACTTTTTCTGGATTCACGGTTTTGTTTTTAAGTTTACATGTTTTTGTTACAATAAAAAGGATTGATTAAATGATATGTAGCGTCAAAGGTACTTTCCCCACTAGTGGCTAAGAACCAAAAGGAAGCCACTACAAAAACATTTATTTTTGGAAGGCTTTATATAATACAGATTGTTTCAAATCAGCTTTAATGATCATCAGAAAAATAATGATTCAATAATGCAAACAGAGATCAATTCTCTAAAAAGACAATAGTGTTGTTGAACTGAGGTCAGTTCAGTGATGATGCAGATCCATTGTTAAATTAGTTCAGTTTGACTTTATAGCAGCTCTGCAGAAAACAGTTCCCTTTCATGGGAACTGTCGACGCTACGTCATATGACGTTATGGGTTCCCATAATGTCATATGACGTAGCGTCTCGTTCCCATATTCAGGGAACCAGGGTTACACAAGTAACCCGAGACGTTTTTCATCGTCCAGCTTAGTTCAGTTCTCATCAAACAGTGTCAGAGCAGTCCTTATAAAATAAATACACAAATAATAAAAAATTAATTGAAAAAATAGCTTTTTAGTGTAAATATTAGTCAAATCATTTAGATAGCCTAATGCCCAAAGTAGTCTAAATGTGTTGTCAGCATGACCCAATGGTTGAAAAATGACAAGAATGAACTCAAAACAACATCAGTGAACATTTTAAAATCTTTATTAAAATTTGCAGTTAGATCTGAATTGTATTTCAGTCATTCTAGTGAAAGTCACGATGCTGCAAAATAAACAATTATAGAGAAACAGTAACATGTACAACTTCAAAATATGCGACGAGGAAAAACAGAAATATGTGCTCAATTCGTTTTTTGTATCCCTAATGTTAGGAGACGACATTAAACCCTGATGAAAGCTTTCTAATAAAAGCACGTGCAAAGCCGATCATTTTAGCCTATTATGTAAAGATTATGAACAGTTGAATATGTAAATGAGCGCGTGTCCATTCGGCTGTATTACCTTATCGAAATAATCTATCAAACATGTTGTGATCTGAAGATAAAACAACAACTTTCATTCCTTTCGTTTGTTTGTATTTCAGTAAAGCCACGCCCACAGCGGAGTGAATATTCATGAATGTGCTCGTATGCTCCGCCCACTGGAACAGTGTTTCACAGGAACTCAATATTACATTATAATTATCTAGTGTGCGTTCAGAGGATTATAATGCTAAAATCAGCTGAAACTGTCTTTATGTCTGTGGTCTCCTACTGTAATGAATCGGGACTCAGGCAGAGATTCATGTGCAAGCTTTTATTTACAGTGAGCATGGTTGTACAGGCTGGGTCGAACGGGCAAACAGGAACAGCAAGGGACAGGCAGAATCGTAGTCAGGAAACAGGCAATGGTCAGGACAGGCAGATATCACTCACAGGACGTTAGACAAGGCAAGGGTCAGGACAGGCAGCGACGGGTCAGGAATGGGTAACAGACAGGAACAGTAACGACAGGCAGACAGGATATAAATGCTCAGAAATGACACCAGAGTAATCAAGACTTCGCGGTGAGGTGGTGTGTGAAAGTCCTTTATAGTCCTGGTAATGCGTATCAGCTGGGTGTGGTGATTAGTGTGGAGTGTGCATGGCTGTATGTGGCAACAGGTGATTGGTGGAGTGAGTGCATGTGATTGACAGGGGGGATGATGGGAAATGTAGTCTGGGACTGACTGGATACGTGACAGAATGTCCCCCTCCCGGAAGGCGCGTCCTCGCGCCGTAGATGGCACAACCGGGGAGGGGGGGTGGGTGCATTGGATACGCAGATGGGAACGGGGTGTCCAATGCAGATCCAGGAACTCAGGTATCCACGGTGAGTCAGGTACCAAGGGCGGCCATGGCGGGTCAGGTGCCACGGGCGGCCACGGCAGGTCAGGGTCCATAAACGGCCATAGTGGGTAACAGTCCATAGTTTGCCATAATAGTTCTGAGGCTGTTATAGGCAGTGACCGGGCAGGAACCCCACCCACAAACTCCCCACCCCTAGGTCTACTGCCCCCCCCCCCCCCCAAAAAAGTTCTTGGGGAAATCAACGGAGGACGTAGCGGGTTGATGGGCAAGGAGCTCAGGTGGCGCCAGCAGGGTGGAGCAAGGGGACTTCGTGTCCATATCCGAGGAAGCAGACAGCTCGGTGACGGCCTCTGTGGCCATATCAGGGAAAGCGAGCAGCCCTGGGATGGCCACAAGCTGTTCTGGAACGGCAGCGAGCCGCTCAGTGGCGGCAGCAGGCTCAGGCTGGTAGACTGGTCCAGAGTCAATACAACTTGAGTGCATCCTCCAAGCACGCAAGAACGCCAAGTAGTAGAAGGCCAAGACCGTCCTCCAGGCCTTGAATGAACTGGCATGGAGCTCGGCCTAGTTTGGGACGACAGCGGCCTGCTCGGGCTGGCAGACTGCTCCAAAGTCCATAGAGTTCGAGTTTCTCCTCAACGTACGCAGGACAGCCAAAACATAGAAAGTGAGCACAGCCCTCTGGGCCAAAACAGGACTGACCAGGAGAGCAGGCTGCTCTGGAGTGGACTCACTGGCTGGAACGCCCCCTACATCCCTACGCATTGCAGGGGTGGCCATCTTGCCCGTGGGCACTGGCAAGGCAGCCATTTTGTCCATCGCGTCCGAGGCGCTTGAGTGCGTTGCAACAGGTGAACTTGAGAGCGTTGCAACAGGCGAACTTGAGAGCGCTGAAACAGGCGAACTTGAGAGCGCTGAAACAGGCGAACTTGAGAGCGTTGCGACCGGCAGACCAGAGTCCTGCACGGGTTCGGGTACCCGCGGGTACCCGACGGGTGACCCGCAAATTTGGCTGAAACGGGTGAAAAATATCTAACTGTGTCGGATACGGGTGTGGGTCGGTTCGGACACGGGGGAAACACGGGTCTAAACACGGGTTCAAAACAGTCACGTGCAAACGTAAAAATAAATGCATATTTTTAGGAACACTTCTAAAAAACTATGCCTGTATTTCAAGTTGGTAAAATATTTTTTTTGTTTATTTGAGCCCGCGCCCTCCCAGGAGTCTCTAGGCCACATTCCACTTTTAAAAAATCACAACCGCGCGAACTGCTGCATGAGTCGTCGAGATGGATCCTGAGGAGTTGAAAAAAAAAATAGCTAGAGGAGACTGTAAAGTTGTCGACAATACTTCATCAAAACTCAAGTCCAGTGTGTGGGAGAAATTTGGAGTCATCTCAGATGAAGAAAGCAATATTGTGAAAGGCTTTGCTGCATGCAAAACCTGCCTTAAAGTTTTCGTTTTCGATAGCCGCAAATGTGGAACTTCGTCGCTGAGGAAGCACGCAGATACCTGTGCCGGTAACAAACTAATCACCAGTTCTATCGAACAGTATCTTTCAAAGGGGACAGAACTGAAGGTGCCTCGTAGAGATGATAAGGACACCATAACCAGGCTGTCTGTGAACTTTGTATGCAATGATTAGACCCTTTGATGCAGTACACGGCGAGGGATTTTTTGCATTAGCACAAGGGTTGATAGATGTTGGTGCTCAGGCTGGCCATGTGGATGTTAAACAACTACTGCCTGACCCTACGACGGTTTCTCGTGGTGTTAACAAATATGCAGAGGAGATTCGCCATAAACTAATCCCAGAACTTAAAATGCAGTTGGAGGGGAGTAATGGAGCTGTTACATTGGACATGTGGACTGACGATTACAGAAAAACCAGCTACCTTTGTGTTACTCTGCACTACATTAACAATAAGTGGGAGCTTATCGAAAGAGTGCTGTGTACCTCTGAGTGGGACAGTTCACTGCGTAAAATGGCTGACAACATTAAACCAGCCATCATCAGCGCATTGCGTAAATTTGGCATTGATGAATTCTACTCCAAACTGGTGTATGTGACAGATAGGGGCGCAAATATAGTTGCGGCCCTGCGTACAGTGACCAGATTGAGCTGCGCTGCCCATATTTTCAATACTGTCCTGTACACTACATTCAAACCATCCCAGGAGGATATGTATGGAGAAGAAGTAACTGCAATGATTGACTCAGCCAAGTCACTGGTAACATATTTCAAGCAGACCAACCTCCAGGCTCGCCTGAAAAAGACTCTTAAAAACTCTGTAGAGACACGTTGGAATTCCCTGCATACAATGCTAGAGTCTATCAGCAGTCAATATGAAGACATCCGCACACTTCTGGAAGAGCGAGGGGAAGTTGACCGCCTCACAAACTTGGATGAAGAGGCCCTCTCCGACTTTGTTGCATTCCTGGAGCGATTTAAGGAAGCCACTAAAGCGTTAGAGGCATCGAAAACCCCGACCCTCCATCTAACCATTGTTTGGTATGAGCGCATCAGACGCCACTTGCGAGCTTCTTCAAATGATAGCATGATCATTTCCTCACTGAAGGAGAAATGCCTCAGTATTCTCCAGGACAAGTTCGACATTCATCGTTTACACAGACTTGCAATGTTCCTGCATCCTAAACTGAAAAGTATGAAGCTACTTGCTGACAGTAGTGAAGTGGCAAGCGTGCACAGTGAGATGCGGCGCCTTGTGAAAGGTCAGTATTAATGCAAACACAGCCACAGGGGGGTTGAATGAGTGAAAATAAAAGTGAGATTTTGAGGGGAAAAATTTATTTTTATTAAATAACATTTGAAAAACCTGTATAAACTGAACACCAAAGAACAATATTAACTATTGAGCGATGGTGACGCGTTCATGAAAAATGTCACAAAGAACCGGCAAAAGTAGCCTAATGATTATGAATATGTCAAATATTGCCAGGACACATTTCAATTGTTTATTAATAAACAAGTGTTTTCTGTGTCGGCTGCAAAGATGAAGTTAACGATGCTGACTCGCGATCTTCGCAGTAGTGAACACGCCAGAGAGAAATGCACATTTCATACAGATTACATAAGCAGAGAGCAGTCTGTTTTATTTCGTTTTGAATTGTTTTGTTTAAAAGTACACATTTCAAGCTTTCTATATATTTCTCAGGTCTGTGAGGCATGTAGCTTATACCCTGAGTTTCGGTTAATTTATGAGACTAGCTCCAGTTCACGCGCCGGCGCCTCCGCTCCGTGTCCTGATTATATTGCCTGCTATATTTACTTCTTATTTATTAAATCCAGGCAATTGGTTGATAAAACATTGATTAAAATTAAGATACAATTAATACAAAACGAAATTCACTTTAAAGAAAGGCTTTATACAATAAGAAACTTAATGAAGTGGTCAAAATAATGTCTGCCCACTCTGTCTCCCGACATATTGCGCAACTCATGATCTTACTCTTTTCACTTCTCATATAATCAACATAGATGAAATATATATATATATATATATATATATATATATATATATATATATATATATATGTATTATTATTATTATTATTATTATTTTTTATTTATTTATTTTTTTTTTTTAAACATAATTGTGAAAATCGTTTTCTTTAATGACTAGGCTACCACACGTAGAGGCCTAATAGCCTACAGTACAGAGAAATATATAATGTCGGAGCGGGATTTGAGCGAACGAAAAATGTTTTGCCACCTAAAAGTTACAGATTTTTTGTGTCACGTAGGCATGTGTATTTCCCTCATATTAAATATAAAACGCATGTGTATACTGATATTTTTCTAATGTCTGGACTCCTCTATTAAGGGGTGTATGGATATATAAACAGACGTTTCAATATAGCTATTGGTATTAAATGCATTTTCTGAGAATTTATATTTCGAGTTTTGACTGCAAATGTCACGTCCATAAAATTATTGCACTACAATGTTTGTTTACATTTATTATAGACCTTAAGGATAAGTGTGGAAGTCCTGAGGAGCAGTGCCACCACCCCCCACCGGAGAAGCGAGTTCGAGTGTCGGCGGACACTTTATCAGACGTAGAAGATTCCAGTGATGAGGCTCCGCAGTATCAGGACGAAGTGGCTGCTTACATCGATCACAAAACGCCAAAAGATGACCATTTTGACATTTTGTCATGGTGGCAAGACCATGCTCACATTTTCCCTAATATTGCCCAGATTGCGAGGTCTATCCTCGCCATCCCTGCATCCAGCGCTGCAAGTGAGCGAGACTTCTCTTGTGCTGGATACGTTATCCAAGAGTGGAGGAGTCAGCTGAAACCGTCCACAGTGGACGATGTGCTTTTTTTACACAGCAATTTAAAACACCACACCACAAATAGGATCTAATCCCCTCGCACGGCAAAAGGTAGGCCAAAATTGCCCCCATTAGATCTTGGATTCGTAAACGGGACAGTTTCACGTCTCAGCCCTAATTGTAACCTATACCTAGGCTGTATGGTTAAGTAGCATAATTCACAGGCCAGTGTATGTAGCGTTTGTTAGGATTCGCATACAACTGGACTTTTCTTTCATTTAAAAGTAGCCTATCACATAGCCTACACTGTTGTTGTTATTGTTTATTTTAACACTGTTAAGTAGCCTATGTGTGGTCTGCAGGGCGTGTTTGAACCCGAAATTGTCTGATGTAGGCAAGACGAAATTGCATTACTCAGTTTTGTGGTAACGTCAGCCATGTTCTTTATGTACCGGCTTTTTGACAACTTCGGCTGAGGTTGTCCTTGTGTTAAGGCCAAAGGCCTTGTAATAACTTCTGTATGACCTGGCAATAAAAAATTGAAAAAAAGTGTGTCTATAATGTGATTGGCTAAACTGATTTGATTTCGGGTGCGGGTCGGGTGTCGGTTCTATTTTAAGCCGTTGATCAGCCACACTGGAATGCAAACCACTCCACTCCCTGACTGATCTAGAGACGTGACGTGACTCTGGGCGATCAGCGGAGACGTGGCGTTGCTCTGGGCGATCAGCGGAGACGTGGCGTTGCTCTGGGCGATCAGCTGGGAAATTAACTGTTGTTGTTGTGACGGTAGCCACCATCTTGTGCGTGTTCCTTGGCGCGGCGGCCATTACGTGATCTACCATGGTGTCGCATTCCTCTGTGACCCCCACAGTAAACAGAGAACCAACAGACAACAAAGCAAAGTCCATAAAGCTGCTGAGTGATGAACGCGGTCCCTCTCGTCTTAGTTTATCCTGGAGAGGTTGGTTGACGCCATCACAGAAGAAGTCAATCAAAGCACAGTCCGGTAGATCAGAGAGGTAAGAAATGTCCAAATATTCCTGCACATATTCCTCTAACGATCGTGTGCCCTGCGAGCTCCACAATAACAATTGCGTAATGTCCATACCATGCAGATGCTCTCCGGGGAAGCTGCTGGATCGTAGTGGCGGCGAAGTCTTCTGTAACATAGCGGGACTGAGGCAGAGATCCATATGCAAGCTTTTTATTAATAACATGAGTGGTCGTACAGGCTGGGTCGATCAGGGGCAAACAGGAACAGTAAGGAACAGGCAGAAACGTAGTCAGGGTACAGGCAGTAGATCGAGGCAAGTGGATATCATTCACAGAACAGTATACAAGGCAAGAGTCAGGACAGGCAGCAACGGGTCAATAAACAGGAACAGGCAAGATCAAACACAGGCAGACAGGAAACAAGGAAACGCTCAGAAATGACACACTGGGTAATCAAGACTTCGCAAACTGGTGGTGTGAGTGTGAGTCCTTTATAGTCCTGATAATGAGCTGCAGCTGGGTGTGGTGATCAGTGTGGTGTGCTAGGGTGGATGTGGCAACAGGTGATAGGTGGAGTGAGTGCATGTGATTGACAGGGGGGATGATGGGAAATGTAGTCCGGAACTGACAGGATTTGTGACACCTACAGCTTTACAATCAGTTAAGATTTGACAAATGTCAAGAGTGTCCCAGGCCTAACGTGGATTATACTATAGCAGCGTTTCTCAAAGTGTGGGGCGCGCCCCACTGGTGGGGAATAAAGACATGACAAGTGGGGCACAACAAACGGGAGGAAATTTGGTCATTTTTGTCTCTATTAATTATTCATCTCCATTAATTCCTTTATTTATTGACCATACACTAAAGTCAAAACAGCGACACATTTAAATGCAAGCCTTACTTAAAACAACATTAGACTGCAAAGAAAATGTCACGTGGAACCATAGTAGTCTACGAGAATAATTTAACGTTAACGTCGGCATGTTAATTGAAGCGAACACAAGCTTTAATGTGGAGAGGCAGTAGCGGTTATAAAAGGTAGCAATGGATAAGTTTGTGACATGGAATGATAAGAAAACTTATTCGACACCAGCAGAGAAAACCAAGACAGACAGTGGACCTGATCAACCAAAAAGCCAGCGAAAATAAACTATGATGAGGCATATCTTGGTCTTGGGTTTACAGTTGGTGCGGTGGGGGCCGATGAGAGACCTGTGTGTGTTCTCTGCCTCAAAACATTAGCAGCAGATAGCATGAGGCCCAACAAATTAAGACGACTTTTAGAGACAAAACATCCCGAACACGTTAACAAGTCGGTTGACTTCTTCCAAAGAAAACTCTCAGAATACCGTCAGCAGGAAAGTCGAATGCTAAAATCTACAGAAGTTAATAGAAATGCACAAATGGCGTCTTTCAAAGTTGCGTACAGGATTGCCCAGTGCAAGAAACCACATATGATAGCCGAGCAGCTCATTCTTCCCGCTGCTCAGGACATGGTGTCAGTTATGCTGGATGAGACAAGCGCCGGCAAACTGAAAGCTATACCTCTGTCAAACGACACAGTTGCACGACGAATACACAACATTTCAGATGATCTTGAGGACCAACTCATGGAAAAACTCAGAGACAGGATTTGCACTGCAAGTAGATGAGGCTACTGTCAGCAATCAAGATTGTTTGTTCATTTCATATGTCCGCTTTGTATATTCTGAGTCACTGAGAGAGGGTTTGCTGTTTTGCAAATATGTCCAAACTAGGGCGACGGCTGATGAACTCTTTATGATTCTTGACAGTTATCTCATAGAACATGATCTGAAATGGGAAAACTGTTTAGGCTTTTGCTCCGATGGTGCTCAGACCATAGCAGGAAGAAGGAAAGGACTGCAGGCACTTATAAAGCGGGTCGCTCCACAAGCGCAATGGACATACTGTGTTATTCACAGGGAGGCGCTCGCGTCAAAGCAGCTCAGCCCCGAACTAAACAAGGTCTTGACGGACGTTGTGGCCGTGGTCGATTTCATCAAAGCCCGACCCTTGAAAGCGCGAATGTTCTCCGCACTTTATGAGGAGATGGGAGCTGATCATACAGGTGTTTTATTTCACAGCGAGGCAAGGTGGCTGTCCCGAGGCAAAGTGTTGTCGCGAGTTTTTGAGATTAGAGCGGAGATTGGGGCCTTTTTGGAAGAGGAACACATGTATGACGCTGCAGGCAAGTTCAGTGATGAACAATTTCTGATGAAACTGGCCTATCTTAGTGATGTATTTGGAAAGCTGAACGAATTTAATATTCAACTTCTAGGCAGAGACAAGCATCTACCTCACCTAGCAGACAAGATCACTGCATTCATCCGAAAGCTCGAGGCATGGGGCAGACACCTTGATCAAAGAAGTACTGATGCCTTTGAGAATCTGAGTGAAATTGCTGAAACCAGTACTTCTGGAGCCACCACAGTGATCCCATGTGTCAAACAGCACATCTCTACATTGACAGAATAGTTAAAAAAATACTTTCCAAACAACAGCGTCCAGTATGACTGGATTATCGATCCTTTTTTCATTATAATCATATATTGTTCATTTATTTATAATGTATTTAAAAAGACTGTTGTCAAAATTAATATTTTATCTGCAGCACCTGCAGATTTCAGCCCTGCAGAAGAGGACCAATTCGTTGAGATGACGAGCAACTCCACTCTTAGGCTGAGGTTTCCAGTTCAGACACTGAGTGAATTCTGGCTTGGAGTGGAGAAAGAGTATCCACTCATTGGGTAGAGGAGTCTAACCATTCTTCTCCCCTTTGCTACATCTTATCTCTGATGGGATTTTCAGCTGTTGCTTTGCTGAAAACAAAATACAGATCTCATCTTAAGATTGAACATGACTTGAGAGTGGCAGTATCAAGCCTAAAACCTCGCTTTGAAAAGATGTGTACTACAAAACAGGCTCATTGCAGCCACTAAAATAGTGAATAAGATGATCATTTTTTTGTAAATTTTGTTTGTTCTTTTTGCTAACAAAAACAAAGATTAAGCAAAGCACAACTAGTCCACACTTTAATTTTCTCTGAATTTGATGTTATCAGAGACAAAATGTAACAATTGCATTACTATTATTTTATTATTTTATTATTTACTATTATTTAAGTCTTCATGCAAAGTGATAATACAGTTGCACTTATTATCTCTATTTGAAAGTTTTTAATACTGTTAAATGAGTTATTTCATGTCATGTTTTTTTTTTTTAAAAAGTGATGTTAATGACATACATTTTAATAATTTTTAATAGTTAAACTTAAAGCCTAGTTTATTACCATTTTGTCGGGGCGATTGGGGACAGGTGGGGCTCGGAACCCTTCCCTACCTCCAAAGTGGGGAATGGCAGAAAAAGTTTGAGAAACACTGTACTATAGTAGTAGAAAACTTGGTACAGTATTGGGTAAAGTAATTTGTTTATATTACTATAGTTGTTATATTACCACAGCAACTATAGAATTAACACAACAAATTAATTCAAGTACTTTACTGTAGTATGGTTCAAAAACACTACAGTATTTACTATAAAAATTACTGTGGTATTTTTTAATGTTTAACCCATCAGATTCTGTGACCCTATAGATTGATCAATATAAAACTATATATAAAAATATCAAATATAACTATAGGATCTCCAACATTATTGGGTAATTCTAGTTGAAAGTAATAAGAATAAATATAATACTGTGTATCAGACAACGAGAATATATTAAAACGAAACCATTCTTTGTATATCGTCCAGCATCAGTCAATAACAGCGCAGCATTAATGTTTAATTTATTCTCTATACAATCATGTCTATGCTCGCCACAATATCTACCTTAGACGGGTTTTTTTTTAAACATAAAACATATTTTACAGTATCATTTCGCTTCAGCGTCTGCCCACTGCACATCATCACGCTCTCGCGCGAACATTTGCTGAACAGCGACACCTGGCGACAGTTTCCGATAGATCACCGATTTCAGCACAACACCTTTTTCAGTCACCTGCCGTCTATATGAAAGTGAAAATAATCTTCAGAGCTGATGTTTCGCCATTTTAAACAGACAGAATTAATCATTTATCAGACAGAATATCTATAAAACTGTAATAGAGTCGATTATAAAAGTTTAGGCAGGAATTTATGTGTTTCTACTCGATGGAAAAGCTGTAGGATTTCTGTGAATCGGTATGTATGATATTCTTCAACCTAAAGAAAATGAACAATGTTTCTTTTGTGTTTAATGCTGACTGTGATTGTGTAAAAATCTAAAGAGCATTTGTGTTTACATGTGACTAACTTCATGTATTTGAGTGATGGTGATCTATTTCTCCAGCTCAAGATCATTCAGATGAGTTATAAAAGCTGTTTGATTACTTTAGTTTCTGTGATTGTTTGTCACTTCCGTCTAGAGTCAGAGGTGGAGATCAAACTGTTCAGATCCATCATGGACGACACACAAACATCCAGAAATGAAGATTATTTTCCACAATACAGGTATTTTGAGTACCTTACATATCCTTTTATGATGTAGAGGAAATGAGTGTCTACAGATTTTTTTTTGTTTTTTTAATGCATATTATCTTAAGATGATTGTAATCATGAATGATGTTCTGTTTTAGCTCAGTTCATCAGAAGAGATCAGAACCAGAGCCCAGCTGTGTGTCTATGAAGAGTGATGTGTCTATGGGTCATCCAATGAATTTTAAGAGTGGAGATACACGGACTGGCCTCAGGTATAACATTTCTATAAAAACATGATTATAGTATGACATTCTATATTATCATGTATTTTCTACAAGAGATAGCCCTTGTGAAAAAAAAGTGCACTTTAGTATACTTTTATAAAGTGTAATTATTGCACAAATAATATACTTAAAAAGAACACACTTAAGTGTGAATTAAATGTAATGTTTTCATCGCTTAAGTGCATTCTATTTGTAATTAATTTCAAATGTATCACAGATTAAGTTCATATTAAATGCAATAAGTTGAACTTTTGAATGATTTTTTTGAACAATTTAAGTGGTACTTTAATACAACTTTATGATAACCTTCATAATTACGTCTAGTATGTTTAAAATATAGTTGAAGAGCACTGCTTAATATACTGACAAGCAATTAATGTGAACTAAAATATATTTTAATATCAGTTATAAATACACTTAAGTGTGAATTAAATGTAATGTTTTCATCGCTTAAGTGCATTCTATTTGTAATTAATTTCAAATGTATCACAGATTAAGTTCATATTAAATGCAATAAGTTGAATTTTTGAGTGATTTTTTTGAACAACTTAAGTGGTACTTTAATACAACTTTATGATAACCTTCATAATTACTTCTAGTATCTTTAAAATATAGTTGAAGTGCACTGCTTAATGTACTGATAAGCAATTAATGTGAAATAAAATATATTTTAATATCAGTTGTTAATACACTTAAGTGTGAATTAAATATAATGTTTTCAGCCGCTTAAGTGCATTCTATTTGTAATTAATTTTAAATATATCACAGATTAAGTTCATATTAAATGCAATTAGTTGAATTTTTTTTTAAGGGGCCACCAATATTAGGTCGACCTTCTCCTGGCGAACCTTCTCCAGAACTCCCGGGAGCATTGAGACTGGGGGGAACGCATACAGACGCAGCCTCGGCCACGTCTGTAGCATGGCATCCAGCCCTAGAGGTGCTTTCCCTGGGACCAGAGGAGGATGCGACTGGCCAATTTTGATAATAGGCGAGACCGCAAGCCCCCCTGATGGTTGATGTACGAGACCACCGCAGTGTTGTCCGTACGGACCAACACATGGTGATCTCTCAGGTCTGGGAGGAAGTGTTTCAGTGCAAGAAACACCGCCATCATCTCCAGCCGATTTATGTGCCAGGAGAGCTGATGGTCCTCCCAAAGACCCTGCGCCGAGCGACCACTCATGATCGCCCCCCAGCCCGTGAGGGAAGCATCTGTCGTAAGCATTACACGACGACCAGAAGTCCCCAGCACGGGTCCCTGGGTTAGAAACCAAGGCTTCTTCCACATGACCAGAGCACGAAGGCATCGCCGCGTGACTTTGATCATGCGAAAAGGATTTCCCCTCGGGGAAAACCCCTTGGTCCTGAGCCACCACTGTAAGGGTCTCATGTGCAGGAGGCCAAAAGTAATGACGTTGGACGCAGCTGCCATCAGACCCAACAGTCTCTGAAACTGTTTTACAGTGAGTGACTGGCCTAATTTCACCCCTTTCACGGCCCCGAGAATGGAACTCACACGAGCAGGGGACAACTGCGCCTGCATCGTGGTGGAATCCCAGATTACACCTAAGTAGTTTGCAACCTGACTCGGGACCAGCACACTCTTTTTGGCGTTGAGCCTCAGCCCAAGCCTTTTCATGTGCGACAGAACAACATCTCGATGTTGAACTGCCAATTGTTCTGTTTGAGCTAGTATCAACCAATCGTCGATATAGTTCAGCACGCGGATGCCCTGGAGTCTCAGCGGAGCCAGCGCTGCATCCACGCACTTCGTGAACGTGCGGGGTGAGAGGGATAGGCCGAACGGAAGAACCCTGTATTGGTAAGCTTCGCCCCCGAAAGCAAACCTGAGGAACTTCCTGTGTGAAGGATGGATGGATACATGAAAGTATGCGTCTTTCAGATCTATCGCTACAAACCCCAGATAGCAAAATTGATATGGCCCAGATCTGGCGCAAATTTGACACTTTCCTTTGGCCCACTTTTGGCAGGAATGATGGCACTTGGGCGGTCCGCTCTTGTTTTCCAGATTTGGACCACAAGCAAGCCACAATAATGCCGCATGTCAGCCATGAACAAAACGAATGAAGCAGAACTGGCCCACATCTGGGCAACAGTTCATTTTGATTCTGGCCCAGATCCAACAACCTTGCTGTTGCCCAGATGTGGGCCAGTTCTGCTATATTCGTTTTGGTTATGGCTGACATGCGGCATTGGTATGGCTTGCTTGTGGCCCAGATCTGGCGCAAGTTTGACACTTTTCTTTTGGCTGACTTTTGGCAGGAATGATGGCACTTGGGCGGTCCGCTCCTGTTTTCCAGATTTGGACCACAAGCAAGCCACAATAATGCCGCATGTCAGCCATAAACAAAACGAATGAAGCAGAACTGGCCCACATCTGGGCAACAGTTCATTTTGATTCTGGCCCAGATCCAACAACCTTGCTGTTGCCCAGATGTGAGCCAGTTCTGCTATATTCGTTTTGGTTATGGCTGACATGCGGCATTGGTATGGCTTGCTTGTGGCCCAGATCTGGCGCAAGTTTGACACTTTTCATTTGGCTGACTTTTGGCAGGAATGATGGCACTTGGGCGGTCCGCTCCCGATTTCCAGATTAGGGCCACAAGCAAGCCACAGTAATGCCGCATGTCAGCCATAAACAAAACGAATTAAGCAGAACTGGCCCACATCTGGGCAACAGTTCATTTTGATTCTGGCCCTGATCCAACAACCTTGCTGTTGCCCAGATGTGAGCCAGTTCTGCTATATTCGTTTTGGTTATGGCTGACATGCGGCATTGGTATGGCTTGCTTGTGGCCCAGATCTGGTGCAAGTTTGACACTTTTCATTTGGCTGACTTTTGGCAGGAATGATGGCACTTGGGCGGTCCGCTCCCGATTTCCAGATTAGGGCCACAAGCAAGCCACAGTAATGCCGCATGTCAGCCATAAACAAAACGAATTAAGCAGAACTGGCCCACATCTGGGCAACAGTTCATTTTGATTGTGACCCAGATCCAACAACCTTGCTGTTGCCCAGATGTGGGCCAGTTCTGCTATATTCGTTTTGGTTATGGCTGACATGCGGCATTGGTATGGCTTGCTTGTGGCCCAGATCTGGCGCAAGTTTGACACTTTTCATTTGGCTGACTTTTGGCAGGAATGATGGCACTTGGGCGGTCCGCTCCCGTTTTCCAGATTAGGGCCACAAGCAAGCCACAGTAATGCCGCATGTCAGCCATAAACAAAACGAATTAAGCAGAACTGGCCCACATCTGGGCAACAGTTCATTTTGATTCTGGCCCTGATCCAACAACCTTGCTGTTGCCCAGATGTGAGCCAGTTCTGCTATATTCGTTTTGGTTATGGCTGACATGCGGCATTGGTATGGCTTGCTTGTGGCCCAGATCTGGTGCAAGTTTGACACTTTTCATTTGGCTGACTTTTGGCAGGAATGATGGCACTTGGGCGGTCCGCTCCCGATTTCCAGATTAGGGCCACAAGCAAGCCACAGTAATGCCGCATGTCAGCCATAAACAAAACGAATTAAGCAGAACTGGCCCACATCTGGGCAACAGTTCATTTTGATTGTGACCCAGATCCAACAACCTTGCTGTTGCCCAGATGTGGGCTAGTTCTGCTATATTCGTTTTGGTTATGGCTGACATGCGGCATTGGTATGGCTTGCTTGTGGCCCAGATCTGGCGCAAGTTTGACACTTTTCATTTGGCTGACTTTTGGCAGGAATGATGGCACTTGGGCGGTCCGCTCCCGTTTTCCAGATTAGGGCCACAAGCAAGCCACAGTAATGCCGCATGTTAGCCATAAACAAAACGAATGAAGCAGAACTGGCCCACATCTGGGCAACAGTTCATTTGAATTCTGGCCCAGATCCATCACCTTGCTGTTACCCAGATGTGGGCCAATTCTGCTTTATTCGATTTGTTTATGGCTGACAAGCGGCATTGGTATGGATTGCTTGTGGCCCAAATCTGGCCAACAGGAGTGGACCGCCCAAGTGCCATCATTCCATGCGGTATGTGGGCCAGAGCGAGGTGTTGGATCTGGGCCAGAATTAAAATGAACTGTTGCCCAGATGTGCGCCAGTTCTGCTTCATTTGTTTTGTTCATGGCTGACATGCGGCATAACTGTGGCTTGCTTGTGGCCCTAATCTGGCAAACAGGAGCGGACCGCCCAAGTGCCATTATTCCTGCCAAATGTGGGCCACATGAAAGTGTCAAGTGTGCAACAGATCCAACCCCTTTGCTCTGGCCCACATACCACATGGAATGATGGCACTTAGGCGGACCACTCCTGTTGGCCAGATTTGGGCCACAAGCAAGCCATACCAATGCCGCATGTCAGCCATAAGCAATACAAATAAAGCATAACTGGCCCTAATCTGGGCAACAGTTCATTTTAATTCTGGCCCAGATCCAACACCTCGCTCTGGCCCACATACTGCGTTGAATGATGGCATGATGAGCGGTCCACTCCTGTTTGAAAGATCTGGGCCACAATAAAGCCACAATCATGCCACACGTAAGCCAATAACAAACCAAATAATAAACCAGAACTGACCCTAATGTGGGCCACAGTATATTTTTATTTTAACCCTAGTGGATTAAAATAAAAATCCTCATGTGGCCCACATGCTGCCTAGAATGGTGACATTTTGACAACGCATTACTGTTTACCAGATCAGGCTATTTCAAAAGTCAAGTCACCTTTAATTTAACACTTTATAGACTGTTTCAAAGCAGCTTTACAGGCATAAACAGGAGAATGATTCAATTATTCCAGTTCAATTCTGCTGTAAAGCAGCTCTAAAAGAAATAGTGTCATTGTTCAGCTGAAGTCAGTATGTTTTAATTCAGTTCTGTTCAATAGCTGTATAAAGTTAATCAATTATGAAATCAGTTCAATTTGTTATAAAGCAGCTCTGCAAAAAACAGTGATGTCATTGTCCAGCTCAGTTCAGTTCTCATATGATAGTGTCAGTGCAATCAAATCAATATTATTGCTGAATATTAAGTGTCCCAAACTTAGCAAGCCAAAGGCAACAGGGGTAAGGAACCCAAAAGAGGCTCAGTCAGGGACCAGTTCTCCTCTGGCCAATGAACGAATATGGTGTGATGTGATTCAGGCAGCAACACAAGTCAGATTGTGGATTGGTATAATCTAGAATATTTCATATGGTTCCATCAGTTTGAAGATCAAGATACAACACGCCGGCATAGAGTTGAAGCTAGCCGTAGGGGTCTGTGCAGAGGACTTGTCTGGTTCTTGTGGTCTTTGCTGAGGATCTTTGCCGATGGCTGTCAACGAAGTTCTCACAGGGGATCTGTCTGGCTTGTCTAGTTGACATGGTCTTCGTTGACATTTAGGCTTGCGTCGTGGTCATGCCAAGATGCAGGTCCACCATCTGATCTGGATTTGGAGGGGATCCTGCTGACTATGGTAACCTCGGGATAAGGAAGAGACAGACAAAATGTTGAAATGTTGAAAATGTTTTGAACTCACACCAAAACTCCCATTATAATCAACAAACCTCTTATTTACATTGTGTTTGCACTGTTAGTTACGATGAACGTATTTGTTAGTGAGCAGAATTCGAGTTTCAATGATGAGATCACTGCTTACATACACTCAACATGACTGTGATCAGCTACAATGCTCATTCAAAGTTGCAACCTTTCATGCCACTATCTAAATATAATGCAATAGATCTAAATGTAATGTTATAGTCAAGTTTTTAATAATACATATTATTATGTAATAATGTCACAGTTAATCTCTAAAATAAAAACAACATAAAGAGTATATTTTAAATACTTTTTAATGGCATGTTTTTATGAAATAAGGACAGTCTCACTGAAACTAAAGCCACGTTCGTGCACCGTCTGCATGACGTAATGTTCGTCATCTGGAGGGCTCACGGATGTCTGCATACCTCGTCCGTGTGCAGGCCAAATTTCAAGACTGTGTGGTGGATGGTGGATGCACTATTTTTATTCTCTGATCCTACCCAGCGAAGTCCCGTTGATGGCACGATTCGTGAATTAAATTGTACTGCATGTGTTGAACTCGGTCATCCACGCACATCTGTAGTTGAGTATACTTTGAAAGATGCGCAGACAAGACTGCACGTGAGATGCGTCTGGCCGCGGAAAGTGAAGTATACCCGGGTCTTAATACAGCTACTGATGTCCACTTTCTCACAACTCATTTACTTTTCAATTAAGACTTCATTTCAAGACGACATAAAAAAAACAAAATTGACCTTACTTACTTTGTTAGTGCATATTACTAGTCTTGTGGTGAACAATTAATCCATGCAAGTTAATACACCGAAAAAAATTGTTTGTCGTGGTAATCTTTAATCAAAATCTGAAATGTTACTTCTGGTCTGAAATGGTGCTCCTTCTCTGATAAAATAAAACCACTCCCCCCCAACCCTTAGTCTGCTATGAGCGAGAGACGGAGAGGAGGAGCGTTAAATTAAAACTCTGCCCTCTATTCAATATTCTGTTTCGCTTGGAAATATGTCACAACACTGGAGAAAAGACGTTTGCACTTCCGGTTCACGGGGACTTTAACTCATTTAAGGCTGCTCCATTGGTGATATTTAACAAAACTGACATTTTTGACATTATCGTGTGTGTTATTGTTTCTTCAAGCATGACAGAGAACTCGATACTGGTGGGCCGTCCATGCTCACTATACTGGTTCATGTCTTTCTGTGCGTCGTGTGTGTGACAGGACATTCAAAGACAGTGCGTTCTCTTTTTCTCTTTTGGTGCGCTTAAATGGTTTAAAAGCATTCGCAGAAATAAGAGCGTAATCATATATTGTAATGCTAGCCAAAGGATGAAACAAACAAAACAAAAAAAACAGTTACAGGTACAGTTCGCTTCTGATATAAATGCAAACGCACCAAGTTGTGGAAGTGAACCGCTATTAATGCCGTATTATTTTATAAAAATGTGTGTTTGTGTGTGTGTTTCACTCACTTTCCCGACGAGCGTGACTGACGTGCTGCAAACAGAGAGCTGTAGCATAACTTTTCTCATTTCTGCTCGCCTTCAGCATTCTACATTCGTGGGAGATAGATGCAAGTTCCGTTATGAACAAAACCTACGGTTCAAAAACAAAAATAGGGAGGAGAGCAACGTTATGCATTTTGCCGACTTCTCCTGTGCCATCGTTATTAAGCAACGTAGTCAACAGCTGCTGGTTTGATGACGAAAACGAACCGTGGTTCGGACCCAAATAATATAATGTGAACACAGTCCAGTGGGCGCAGGGAGAGGGGAGAGCAATTGAACTCGCGTTCGGTCCAGGCAATCGAACCAAGTGTGAAAGCACCCTTAGATGCATTTTAAAAACCAACCTGTTTAACACGAAATACTATTCTTCTCATTTGTTTTACTATATTTATGGTCCACAAAATAAATAAAGGAATAAATTAAGACAGTTAGGATAGCCTACCGTTATCAGCATGTTATGCTGAAATTTGTCTCTTGAGAATAGTTTGCACTTTGCTTTTTGTGTGATATACATTAGCTCACTTTCTGGCTCACACGGTGTATTTGACCAATTAGACGCGCAAACAGAGGCTTCAATGCTTGTCCGTCTTACACTCAGAGTATGCGCATAGAAACATCCTGCCAGTATTTAATTTTATTTTTAATATCAACCACGTCCTGCTCTTTACTTTCTCATTCATTCATGTTTCTTTATTAATAATGCCAATAGCCCTGCCCACTGAAAGCTGCGTGGACTGTCACACAAATACGAATATGACACATTTATAGGACATAAAGGTCTATGCAGTAAACGAAAGTAACTGGTGAAATGTTTCGAAATGTCCCTTGGCACAGCAGAGCACCAGTTTTAATAAAAGCATATGTTTAAGTTCAGCCACTATTTTACATACTTTAACATTTTCGCAGATGTTCAAGAAATTCTTTTCGCCGATACTACAAACAAGCCGCAGCCGCATGAATCTGATGAGTTCAGGAGCTCTTGGTTACCATAGAAACGGTGCGGTGATGGTGGTGATGGCCTCAACATCGCGGTAGGCATCTCATTACTGCGGTATTGCGGTTATCGTAGCTCTAATTCAAGCATTCAACATCCTCGTAGTATAATACAAATTAATACACACATATAGCAAAATAGACAGTGTAACTGACTTACAGGTTTCTTAGACAGTCCATCTTCATTCCTCTTTTTCTCTTCTCACTCTGTCTCACATGCAAGTTGAAGTCATCTTTTGATGCAGGATTCTTCTTAATCTGTTGCTGTGAGCCTGATGTTTCTGACAAGTAATAAAATTAGTTAGTGCAGTATAATGTACAATGAATACATAGATGAATGTCCAATTGAATTATAGTCATAATTTTATTTTACTGTTATGCCATAATAAAGCATAAGTAAAAACACTTGTCTACAGTACCGTGCTGAACCGACTGCAGGTTGGGAAACAGTGAGTGAAAGGGAATTCATGCTGGTCAATGCTGGTTTTTACAGCAGGAGGATCTACATTGAGGAGACAGACAATGTATCACTTCAGTATTATTGACCACTGGATTTACAGTTTAACTGGGCTACATGGGACTTAACTGTATATCATGTTACTTAAGTAAAACCAAACTAACGTTAACTGAATGTATGCCGTCACGTGACGTGAATGAACGAAAGAGACTCGGTTCAAAAGACTCGGAGGTGAACTAATCAACGTTATTCACGAGATATTACATAAAATAGTTAAAAACAATGAACTAATCAGTCTTGATCTACTGGCCGTATCATAAGAAAAATGTAAACAGCGCGAACATAGCAAATTACTATGTCCGGTCACTTAATCATTGTAGCCTACACAAACTACAAATCTTCTACATAAACATTCATATTTTTTTAAAAATAAAATCCTGAAAATCCAGAGATAGCAAAAGTTGAAATGAAGTAATTTAAATTCAAATAGCCTTACCTATGTGTTTGCTTGCTAACGATTTAAGTAATCATTAGCTAACTTTAATATCACATAAATACTCCAATCAAATATAACGAAGCAATCGCCAACAACATAAAAACATTGTTTAAATCCATTATTTTTTATGAAGTCTTACCTTGACTTTACTTTGTGCAGTTTTCAACCGTCAATTCTCCAGCCGATCCTCTCTGCTGTTTAGGCGCCTTTTCCGCGCGCCTACTTTTAAATTTAAAGGGCCGGAAATAGGAATTCGAACCAGTTTGAATTCTATTAAATAATGATCTCTAATAAAGTTAGCTGAAGCCTATAACATGATAATAATAATAAAATAAAAATACGAAATGTTTGAAAAGTTAATAGCCTAATATCAAATCAAATAATATCAAAAAACAATGTTCTCATTGCAGTTTTATGCTGTGCTGATTTACCCATTCATAATTTAATTTATCAATTAATAATATGACAGGCTATTTTTATTAATAAAAAAGTCATTTATAAATGTAAATGTCAATATTCAGTTAAAATGTAAGACAAAATAAATATTTTTATTAATGTTTGTTTTGTAATGTTTTATTTATTAGTTTATTCATTCATTCATTTATGTACTTATTACAATATCAGGGTCACTTGAAGCAGTTTATAAAATGACACTGCCTGCTTACATTGTTAATCCTGCATTTCATTCAACCAATCATATTTGAGTGACAAGTTTACAGTTTATGTCAAGTTTATGCATACAACCAGGGTTTTGTGCCGGTTATCATTTACTTTAAGGATAATGGGTTGGGTTAGGTTTAGGGTAGCATTAGGACTAACTTGTCCTTGGGATATTGTTACAAGTTCAACAAAACATGGACAGTGGAATATGTTCGGCTTGAAACCATGGCAAAGATTTTAACATACAGCAGCTCAAAATGTCACTCTACTAAATATATGTTCCAAGACCATAGTTCACTAATTTTAACTATGTTGTACACATTTCTCAATCAGACACTTTACTTACAGTACATGTACAGCATAACTGACTGTAAGAGCTGTAATAGTGCACATCTGTGTTTCTGCTACAGACACACACACACGCTGTGTTTTCATGTTTTATGGGGACCATGCAGAGACATAATGGTTTTTATACTGTACAAACTGCATAACCTATCCCTCTACATTAAACCTACCCATCACAGAAAACTTTCTACAATTTACATTTTCCAAAAACATCATTTATTATTACCCCCCTTCCCCATTTATTGTACATCCCCCCTCCCCTAGCCCTAAACCTACCCACCACACACAACTTTCTGCATGTTTTGAATTGAAAAAAGAAAAATGTTTTGTATGTTTTTAAGCCATTTGGTTGTAATGCAAATGTCATTATAGATATTTGTGTCCTTACAAACCACATATACCTGTACACACAAACACACCAATAAAGTTATGTTAAAAAAACCTGAAATATCTGCCTTCTCCAGATTAGCCTGTACAATTAAGTGTTGCATCCTACATCAAATATCCCTGAAAAGTATTAATGATATATTTTCAGCTCCATTTTTAGCTATACATTTAAATTAACCAATTTTTAAAGGTGCTCCATACAAAGCCAGAAGTAGCCTAGTTTTTTATGATATTTAGAGCATATTTGCTGTGTCAACTGTACCAAATATTTACCAACATTGGACCTAATTGTTATGAACTATTAACATGCTTACTGTTCCATTTTGAGCTTACACCCTGGTTGGCCAGTGCTGACTGTGCCATACGTATGCCAAATATGGTCCAAAGTACAGTTGGAGTTCACATTCAGAATCGCCAGTGATTACACTCTGTCATCTTTGCCAAAACTGGTCCAGATATGTTTTAAGATATCTGGGCCACATTTGCTGCATTATATGTGGGCCAGTTTAGGCTTACATCCTGGTTAGCCAGTGCTGACTGTGCCGTACATTAGCCAAATGTGGTCCAAAGTTGAAATAATGTATCTGGGCCATATTTTTTATGCCATCTGTGGGCCACTTTAGGTTCACATTCAGAATTGCCAGTGACTACTGTCCCACAATTTTGCCAAAACTGGCCCAGATAAGATTAAAGATAACTGGGCCACATTTGCTGCATTATATGTGGGCCAGTTTAGGCTTACATCCTGGTTAGCCAGTGCTGACTGTGCCGTACATTAGCCAAATGTGGTCCAAAGTTGGTGTAATGTATCTGGGCCATATTTGTTATGCCATTTGTGGGCCACTTAAGGTTCACATTCAGATTTGCCAGTTATTACTGTCCCACAATTTAGCCAAAACTGGCCCAGATATGTTTTAAGATAACTGGGCCACATTTGCTGCATTATATGTGGGCCAGTTTAGGCTTACATCCTGGTTAGCCAGTGCTGACTGTGCCGTACATTAGCCAAATGTGGTCCAAAGTTGAAATAATGTATCTGGCCCATAGTTGTTATGCCATTTGTGTGCCACTTTAGGTTCACATTCAGAATCGTCAGTGATTACACTCCGTAATCTTTGCCAAAACTGGCCCAGATATGTTTTAAGAATAACTGGGCCACATTTGCTGCATTATATGTGGGCCAGTTTAGGCTTACACTCTGGTTAGCCAGTGCTGACTGTGCCGTACATTAACCAAATGTGGTCCAAAGTTGAAGTAATGTATCTGGGCCATATTTGTTATGCCATTTGTGGGCCACTTTAGGTTCACATTCAGAATCGCCAGTGATTACACTCCGTCATCTTTGCCAAAACTGGCCCAGATATGTTTTAAGATAACTGGGCCACATTTGCTGCATTATATGGGGGCCAGTTTAGGCTTACACTCTGGTTAGCCAGTGCTGACTGTGCCGTACATTAACCAAATGTGGTCCAAAGTTGAAGTAATGTATCTGGGCCATATTTGTTATGCCATTTGTGGGCCACTTTAGGTTCACATTCAGAATCGCCAGTGATTACACTTCGTCATCTTTGCCAAAACTGGCCCAGATATGTTTTAAGATAACTGGGCCACATTTGCTGCATTATATGGGGGCCAGTTTAGGCTTACATCCTGGTTAGCCAGTGCTGACTGTGCCGTACATTAGCCAAATGTGGTCCAAAGTTGAAATAATGTATCTGGCCCATAGTTGTTATGCCATTTGTGGGCCACTTAAGGTTCACATTCAGATTTGCCAGTTATTACTGTCCCACAATTTAGCCAAAACTGGCCCAGATATGTTTTAAGATAACTGGGCCACATTTGCTGCATTATATGTGGGCCAGTTTAGGCTTACATCCTGGTTAGCCAGTGCTGACTGTGCCGTACATTAGCCAAATGTGGTCCAAAGTTGAAATAATGTATCTGGGCCATATTTGTTATGCCATTTGTGGGCCACTTAAGGTTCACATTCAGATTTGCCAGTTATTACTGTCCCACAATTTAGCCAAAACTGGCCCAGATATGTTTTAAGATTAACTGGGCCACATTTTCTGCATTATATGTGGGCCAGTTTAGGCTTACACCCTGCTAGCCAGTGCTGACTGTGCCGTACATTAACCAAATGTGGTCCAAAGTTGAAGTAATGTATCTGGGCCATATTTGTTATGCCATTTGTGGGCCACTTTAGGTTCACATTCAGAATCGCCAGTGATTACACTCTGTCATCTTTGCCAAAACTGGCCCAGATAAGTTTAAAGATAACTGGGCCACATTTGCTGCATTATATGTGGGCCAGTTTAGGCTTACACACCTGCTAGCCAGTGCTGACTGTGCCGTACATTAGCCAAATGTGGTCCAAAGTTGGTGTAATGTATCTGGTCCATATTTGTTATGCCATGTCTGGGCCACTTAAGGTTCACATTCAGAATCGCCAGTGTTTACTTTCCACATCTTTGCCAAAACTGGCCCAGTTGTGTTTTAAGATAACTGGGCCACATTTGCTGCAGCATATGTGGGCCATATTTGGTTTAAAGCCAGATTAGCCATTATTGATTGTGCCACATTTTTGCCAAAGATGGCCCACATTTGGTTTGCGATATTTGGCCCATATTCATTATTTATCACACGGGCCACTTCAGGCTCACATTCAGATTACACATTGCCGTAAGTGCCGCATCTTTGCCTAAAAAGGCCCACATGTGATTTGAAATATTTGGGCCATATTTGCCATGTTACATGTGGGCCACTTAAGGCTCACATACATTTTGTCCGGGCCATAAGAAGGCCTGTAGTGCCGCATCATTGCCTAAAGTGGCCCACATCCGTTTGCTATCTGGGACCAGTCCTCGGACCTGATCTGAGGGATGATCTGTCTGAGTGTAAGCATTTTGAACTTCAACTTCCTTACTGATCGATTTAACACACGTAAATCTATGATCGGACGCAACCCTCCATCCTTCTTCGGAACAATGAAGTAGCGGCTGTAAAAGCCCGACATTTTGCTGGGAGAGGAAACCCTTTCTATAGCCCCTTTTTGCAAAAGCGTCGTTACTTCTTGCTCCATCACCAGAGACTGCTCTGGGGTTACCACCGTAGGAAGCACCCCATTGAACTTGGGCGGTCGTGAACCGAACTGAATTCTGTAGCCCTGTTCTACCATGAGCAGCACCCACTTCGAAACATTCGGGAGATTTTTCCACTCTTCCAAATATTCTACTAAGGGAACCAGTCTCTCGAGACTGGTCTCTGGTGTTTTTTGAGCACTTGGCTCGTCCATCTGACGCGGCGCACCGGCAGACAGGCGAATCACGTGCTGGCCGACCCTCCTCGGAGGATCGGCGGAGACCGCTGTGCCCTGACGCACGCTGGGTGGCAGGGTTGACAGGACGGTCCCCTGAGGGCACCGGGAGGGACCCGATATCCGAATCCCCCCGGAGGGGGCTGCCCTCGAGAGATCCTGCACTATAAAGGTCAGGACCTCTTCTTTGAAGCCTTCCGGGAGATAATGACGGTCCTCAGATCCGTCCTACCTCCGGAAGGCTTCGCCTGTGCCGCCCGCCCCGGCCCCCCAGATCTTTGTGGGGGAGCACGGGAGGCGACACTGGCTTTTTGTTGCACCCTGTGTGCTGAGGAGCTGGCTGTCGGCCGAGGCTGCTCCCGCCCAGCAGCCTCGGGGGATGAGAGCGGCGGGGAATAATTTTAGAGAATGCTGCTGTCTGCTTTCGTGTCTCCTGAAACCTGTCGACGACAGTTGACACTGCGTCGCCGAACAGGCCATCAGGAGACAGCGGCGCGTCCATGAGAACATTTTTATCTCTCTCCTTGATGTCTGAGAGGTTGAGCCAGAGATGCCTCTCCGTGGCCACCAGGGCTGCCATAGAGCGGCCGATGGATTTGGCCGTCTCCTTGGTGGCCCGGAGAGCTAAATCTGTTGCCTTTCTGAGCTCATGAATAGCCTCAAAGGACGCTTCCCCAGTGTCATCAATTTCCCCCAGCAGGTCGGCTTGGTATGCCTGTAAGATAGACATAGTGTGAAGGCATGCCGCCGCCTGACCTGCCGCCGAATAAGCCTTGCCCACCAAGCTGGAAGTTGTCTTTAGGGGCTTGGTGGGCAGCGTCGGGGTCTTAAGGGACGATGTGGACTCGGGTGAGAGATGGCTCGCGAGCGTCTCCTCGACCCGAGGCATCGCCCCATAGCCGTGACGTTTCAGCCCAACTATATTGCTATATAGTGATGTCTGCGGGCTGTATAGTCTGTATTGTACTGGCCGCTTCCACGACCTCGACACCTCGGTGTGGAGGTCGGGAAAAAACGGCAGACCCCGGCGCTGAGGTAGTGACCGCGCGGGAAGAAACCTTTCATCAAGCTTACTTTTTGGTTTATTTTCAGCTTTCTCCGCGGGCCAGTCGATTTTTAACTTTTCTACTGCCCTGGTCACTACCTCTAATAGCTCCTCATAAGCAGGGGATGAGGATGGCGGTTCCTCATCGACGCTCTCCACATCAACCTCCTCGGAGGAAGATATGTTAAGCATCGGTGCCTCTCTTCGGGGGGAAGAAACCGCTACGCGTGCTTCCGCCACCAAAGGAGAGACACTGGGTCTAGCAGGTAAGGGAAGCGATAGGGCAGCGCCCGTCTCTTCCCCCTCTGCTAGATCCATCTGTGAACCCCACGAGTGCAGCCTTCGCTGTGCCTCGGCAGCAGCGGGACCAGACCCGCGGGGAACACTCGCCTCGGCGCCCTCCTCAAAGAGCGCCCGGCGAGATCGCAGCACTCTGAGGGTGAGCCGATCGCAGTGTACACAGACGGCTCCCTCGAGAGCCGCCTGTGCATGCTCAACCCCCAGGCATTTCACACACATGTCGTGTGAATCTCCTGTCACTATGTAGCGTGGACAAGGAGGAGTACACTTTTTAAACTGTTGCTGCTTTTCCGCCATAATGCTTTTTGTCTTATTTTTGTGCTTGAAACTCTTGTCCTCAGACGAAGAGATCACTGTGTGAATATATATATATATATATCAGACAGACAACAATAAATAAGACAGACAAGATACAGAGAGCGCTTGCTGAAGACAACAGAAGCTGGCGTGCTTTGTGTTCAGGTGTGCTTTATAGCTTCCTGATCCGTGACGTCACCCGCCTCTGACGTCACGTCTTTTCATTGGTTGGATACAGAGGTGCTTCACGAACACAAAAGACAGAAGGTTCCCATCACGTCATCCGACGTAGCGTCGATAGTTCCCATGAAAGGGAACTTGACGAATTCCAAAGGCACAAAAACAAGAAACCAAAATTGTCTATCACCAACTTTTTTGAAGTTGTAGGAAAAAGTGCTGTTTATGTCAATGTCCCAGAAGCTCTCCATCAGCAGAAAACCTCAAATGTCCATGAAGCTGCGCACCATCTCTACACAGTATGCGTAAATGGACATGTTCCAAAGAGGCAGGAAAGTAAAAAAAAAAAAATACCTTGAGGAAAAAGATAAACAGAAGGAAAACAATTGTTTGTAAACAGAGTCAGTCCATTATTATAATTGGCTCAATTGAATGAAAGCAATAGATATAGATATATAGTTGCACTGCAAAGTTTATATACACCTTTGTAGGTTTGAAAATAATCAAAAATGAACAAAGACATTTGATGTCCTTTTCCACCACCCTCCTAGACCCATTTGGTATTCCTAAAGGCAAAGAGTTGCTGATAGTGATTGAAGCCAAGATGTGTACTGTGTAACGATCATCTCCTCCACTTTAATACCAGTTACAGTGTGAAACAAATATGAATGAACATCTGAAGGTATGTTACAAGATACAGTACAACTGATCCATAACGTCACATTTAATCGCTCAGATCAGTATTTCAACCGTGTAAAGACGTCAATAAAACAGCTTGTAAACAATGTAAGGTCACATTTACTTCAGAAAAATCATATTCAGCATAAACTCATTAGTCAGCTATAGAGAGGAGCATTCTGATAAATATATGCACCACGTTACATATTCATTATAATTTTATTTTAATTATTTATTTTATTTATAATTAATCTATGTATTTAATGCATGTTTGAATAAATCATTTATGACAGCCATGATTTAAATGTTTATATTTCAAAAAACGAATTGTAGTAGAAATATGATTATGTAATTCTAAAGTTAGTATTATAACTTTATTATAAAAAACTATTTAGTGTAATTTAAGTGTTTGTATGTAAATAGGTTAATTTTAACCTTCAATATTATAGTAATATAGTACCAAGTGACTCCCTCGTCTAGTTTATAGCATTATTTGAGAGATTTTTGTTCCTCAAGAAATTTTGTCATTTACTGTATCTGATATACATCCAAAATAATCGATATTGAATCGAAATCGAATCGCAAGCTTGTCTAATCGAATCGTGAAAATTGTCAATACCCAGCCCTACTGAATACTGTTAGACTTAGCTGAAAAATATAAAGCACTATTTATTTCATTTGTATCTTTGTTCTATATTTATCTATGCTTATAATTTGTTCATTATTTTCTATGTGCATTCACTCACCTACAAAATCAAGCCAATCCTCCTAGAATGATTACTTCTTTCCAAATAGAGCTATTTAAGTCATCTGGTGAATTTTTTTCATATCGCAATATATATTGCAGAAATTTTTTTTTTTGCCAATATCGTGCAGCCCTAAACCAAATATTATTAAACTATTTCAATTATAAATTATGTGCTAACTAGTTTTGATTCGGTATTAACTTTGATGTGCAATGATCATAATGCTCTCCCACATATTTTGTTATTGTTTATTGTTAGTTAGTAGGGTCAATGCACATTAATAAACTTTACAGTAAATGTGCCAGAATTAGCCCAAAGGGCTATTTTTCATCTGCAGACCCTTGACAGAATGTTAAAAAGTCACCCTAAAACAAAGATATAGCATCATTAAACACATATACATAATTAAAAAAAAAAAAGCAATTAAAAAAATAAAATAAAATAAACAAAATATAAGGGAAGGAAGAGAAACAAAAGAAGAGGGAGAGAGAGAGAGAGAGAGAGAGAATAAAAAAAGAGGAGAGAAAAAAGAGGAAGGGAAAAAAAAAAAAATGAAACTAATAAGAAAGATGGCAACAGGAGAAGGCGACCTAGCCAAGAGCAATTTGTACAAGAAAGTCTATTTTGTCAAAAATACAATACTAATGTTGACAATGCTGATTTGTCAGTAACCATTTTTTGAGATGAAACTGAAAAGAACCAAAAGTATGTAATTTTCTAATAGTTGATGGGATGGAGTTCCATTCCCTTGCAGCTCTTACTGAAAATACAGACTGACTGAATTTGCATCGTTTGAGAGGTATAATACAGTCCCCTCTTTCCCCTCCCCTTGTCGATCGATGTGTAGCTGTTCTAATATTCACAAACTGTTTTAATGGTGAAGTCAAGCTGTGTATAGTCTTAAACAGTAAACAAATATGTACATATTTAATCAAGTTATCCCAGCTTAGCAAATTGTATTTTTTTAATATTAAACAATGATGAAACTGAACTGATTTCTGATCAAGAGTTTTTAGTGTTTGTTTATACAATGACTCCAGAGGTTTCAAAGTATTTATACTAGCTTGTGACCAAGTGGTAAGACAATAAGTAATATGAGAAATAATCATAGAATGCACATACATCAAAGCAGACTCAGATGACATATAATAGCGAATAAATCTAAAATTTGATAGACTAAATCTGACCCGGTTGCATACCTTTTTAACTTGAGCCTTAAATGAAAGTTTGGAATCAATCAGAACACCAAGGTACTTATATTCGGATACAACTTGTAATCTTTCTCCTGATACAAAAACATCTGGTACTACACTATAACTATTAGTTTTGGTAAAAAACATACTCATTGTTTTAGAGATATTTAACTGTAAACAGCATTGTTCTAGCCAAGCTGTGACATGAACCAGTGATTCCGTAAGTTCATTTGCAACTTGTGACACACTACTTCCATGTATATAAATTACAGTGTCATCCGCATACATTTGAATGTTAGTGTTAGGACAGACGGACGGAAGATCATTGATGAACAACGTAAAAAGTAAAGGACCCAGAATAGATCCTTGTGGAACACCAGTGTATAGACTTAAAGGAGCTGACTTATAATTCTGTATACCAACATGCTGTGTGCGACTGGACAAATATGATTCAATCCAACTTAAAGTATGTTGAGAGAAGTTAAAATCTAATAATTTAGACAGCAGAATTCTGTGGTTTACCGTGTCAAAGGCCTTCCTGAGGTCAAGAAATACAGCCCCCACAACCCCTCCTTTATCTAATAAAGACTTGACTTTTTCAGTGAAGTAGCAATTTGCCATCTCAGTTGAATAGTTTGCTCTGAAACCAAACTGCATTGGATGTAAAGCACAAGAATTATTCAAATGATTAGTGATTTGTGTAGCCACCAATTTCTCTGCAACCTTTGAAACTATGGGTAAAATACTAATAGGTCTATAATTATTCGCAGAGTGAGGATCGCCACTTTTGAATAAGGGCACAACAACAGATGACTTCCAAGCACAAGGAAACATCCCCTGAGAAACTGAAAGATTAATAATTTTAGTGATGGGATTAACTAATGACTCACAAAGCTCTTTAAGCATTACCACATCCATACCAAATATATCCTTTGCTCTGGATTGTTTAAGAGATGTAATTGTTCTTCTGATGTCTAATTCAGAGACTGGCCTTAAAATAAGGGCTTGTTCCACTGTATTAACTGGATAGACTTCTGTATACTTGGGAGAAAAACTTTGTGCAATTGTGACTACCGAGTCAACAAAGTAATAATTAAGTGCTTCGGCTACAGCAGCTGGATTGTTAGTCAGCTTCCCATCTACCATTAATTCAATTGATGACCTATCTTTTCTTTTGTCTCCTATTAAACAGTTCAACTGATTCCAGATCGTTTTAGAATTACCTCTTGCCTCTTTAATTATTCTAAGGAAAAAATCAGCCTTTGCTCTTCTCAGGGTCTTTACCACCTTATTCCGTAGCGTGACAAAATGTTGTCTATCATGACTTAACTTTGATCTATTTGCAGTTTTTAAAGCACGATCACGTTTTTTCATTAGATCTAAAATATCTGAATTCATCCAGGGGACAGTATGTTTTTTATTTTTAGGATTAATTTTACAAATGTAATCTTTAATAGTACTCTCTAATTTTTTAGAAAATATTCGACTATCATCCTCCTGATCTTTTCCAGTTAATAAATCATCTCATTTAATCTGATGGACCGCCGTTCTGAAGTCGTCTAATTTACGTTTTGGAATGCCATAAAAATTATACTTCCTTGAGAATGGATTGAATCTCTTACTAGATAATTTTCTGGCAACTAAAATCAAATTATGGTCAGAAAGGCCTGTTAACATGTTAAAAGTTTTTAAAATTCTCTCTGCTCGATTGCTAAAAATCAAATCAATTTGAGACCTTGTTGAATTAGTTATTCTTGTGGGCCCATTAATCATTTGCTTCAGATCGAAATGATCAGTTATCTGTTTGAGTTTCTTTCTAACTGTTTTATCATCCCAATTAATATTAAAGTCTCCCATAATAATAAGTTCTTTGTTAAAATCACACTGTTTTAGTAATTGTTTCAGGTTTTCATAAAAACTGATTTTTGAAGATGGTGGACAATAAATTACAATTACTACAAAAGACATCTGTGATGATAGTATAAGATTCAAACCAATACATTCCAAATCTATGCCATTTGCCCAAGCGATTTCATTACACTGGATGCCAGTTTTCACATAAATCATGACTCCACCTCCTTTAGAACCAACTCTATCTTTCCTATATAGTTTAAAACCAGGCACTTCCAATGCCGCAGATGGAGAATTCTCATTAAGCCATGTTTCAGATAAACAAAGAAAATCTAGATTAGAATCTAATAAAAGATGATGAATTTGATCACTTTTTGATATAATGCTTCGTATATTTAAATGACCACCTAAGAGACCCTTTGGCTTAAATTTAGGATCCCAAATTGTTCGTGATTGATTTACTGTCTGAAAGAACCCCCACTTCCTATTTTTTAAAATACCTTGATTTACAGATTTCCTTAGTACATTTTGCATAGACTTTGCAGACACTTGTGAAGTACCTAAATCAGAGTTCACAGAAATGAAACTGGTCGGTGCCTCGATCGGCGCAAAAATCCCTTCATTCACCAAGGGTTTCGTGATGCAGGAGCTTGTCTGAAAGTCCATGTCACTCGCGTTCGCCGCATGATGACACAGGCCTGCCTCAGACGCCAATAACCCCACATGGACACGCCGCGGAACGCCGACTCTGGCCACGGAAACTCCTTGCGACTCGACCTCCCACGCCGCGTCGCTCCCCGCACCAACATCCAGCGAAACAGAGCGAGGGGAATTAGTGTGTTGCGCATAGCCAGACAATAACGTACCGCCACCAAAAGTGCGTACCTGTAGGATAGCTGGATCCGACATGCAATCCACTCGGCCGGTGTAACGTCGATCCAGGATGGTAGAGCCCAGCCGCCGAGCCCCCACCACATCCCCTCCCGTGGGCAAGACACCGCCACCAAAACGAGGGAGGTTAGTTTGTTGTACATAACCAGACAGCAGCGCACCGCGACCCAGAGTGCGTACCCGAGAGGCATCCGAATCCAGTAAACTCTCTGGTTTGGCGTAGCGTAGACCGGGACAGGGATGAATATCTCCCGATAACAACAGACTAATCATAATAATTAGTCCCAAGGCTTCATTTTGATGAAATCTAGTTGATGGCTTTGAATGTTTCTTCACTCGCTTATACAGAGATGGATAAATAAAGGTTAACGCTAAAGTGCACTTCCCATATCCGACGTTTCCCAGGGCGTATGTTTGTTTAACTAACCAATCAGCATGATTAACAAAAGTTTTCTCATATACATTGAATAATGAATGGTTATTAGAATGATCCACAATAAATATAAAATTAACAGGACTTAGAAAGTTAAGAAGCAAGCTGTAAACTAAAAGCGCTGTGACAACGCCTAATGCTCCTGCCGCCATGTTTAAAGGTCACCTGCACTTATTTCCTGCACTTATTCCACTTATTTCCTGCACTTATTTCCGTTGTTGGTATAAGTGGCAGTGGGTGGTAATAGCAAGATGGTAGAAAACTATAAGTTTCTTGTCTGATAACGTTTCTTTAGTCATTCGGCCATCCTGCAGCCTGAACCACTGTAGGCAAATCACCCTAACACCTTGCAGTATCTGCAAAATAATTTTAACAATAAGAGGGATCATAAAAATTTGCATGTTGTCTTTTTATTTAGTACTTCCCTGATGAAGCAGTTCATTCTGCAAGGTGTAAGTAAACTTTTGACCGCAACTGCATCACCTAAGATGAATTACCTCAGTCATCAGGACAACACTGTAGTAGAATCCTGGGAGAACATCCTTCACATTTCCCACAAACACCAGGATTCCAGTGACCACACCATCTTCACTGACACTGGCCTTTAAACATAGAGAACATTTTTATAAACGTTATTATTCCTACTTTACAGGGAATTAAACATAACTTTATCAATTACACAAATATAGATAAATAACCCAAGACCCAAGCAAATTGAGCGGGCGTTCACACAGAATGCGTTTTTGCTTTGAAAATAATGATATAATATCATTATAAATATATACTGATGAGATGGGGATTTGTAAGTGCACAGGTGAGAATTTATTACTTGCAAATAGAAAAGATTCAAAGCATTTAAAAGCTATAAGGATAGTTGATGGCAGTGTTTTAACTTGTAATGTGTGATCAGGGTGTGCTGGCTGAATTAATGGCAGAATTAATGGCAAAACTTGGAACATCACCTCATCAATACGGGTCTTTGATTCCACACAGCTTGCACTGTATCTCCATTGACAGATCTGTACTGATCCTACAAAATGAATATATAACTAGATAAGCACAAAAATATTACATATTACAAACAGTAATTGAACACCTCATTTTTCAAATGCAAAAAGAAAAATTATAAGATTATAAGCAGTATTTCTAGAGGGGGTGATATATTGAACATTACTGGTGGTTATAATAGCGATTAGATGGATTAACTGTAAATGTCTTTGAATGTTACAAAATCACATCTTTGAATTTAGTTCTGCAAATTTAACCTTAAGTCATTTAAAATGATTTAAAAAGTCAGAGTTCAATTAAAATATTTTCAGCAACCAAATTCTTTGAACACGCCCACACACGCGATCACATTCATATATAAGAAATTATTATAATGCAATCATAAATAAATTATAGTAAACATGATTAATTCACCTCCATATTGCGATTAAACTAAACAAGTTACACTCTTAATGGCAATAAGAACTGCTATGTTACGGTGAAAAAATAAAAATGAAGAGAGCATATATCAAGATACTTACTTGCTTCTTTATTTGTAGTACATAATGTCTCATCTGTAGTCATCCAAACGTGCGCTCCTTTGTTTTCTCCTTTGATCGGCAAAGTTGCCTCGCGCATCGCAATCACAGAAAGATGGCTGAAAGTGCATTTTTCAAACTCTGGTGAAGTAGTGCGCCGTCATGACGTAATATTTTGGCGCATGCACATTAAACAAAAAGTTTATAGGTGTCACGGCTACACAACCTGCACCTTCAGACACGGACACTTACGCCACGCCCACTCGTTCACAATCACCGGAATACTGAACACCTGTGCATCATCACCAGAGCCACATATAAGCACACCAGTCCCATTCACTCATTGTCTGGTCTTGCACCGATCCCTACACGTCACACGACCTTGTCTTACCTGAACATTGTACCTACTGTTGTCTTCATCATCTTCATCTCCAGTCCTGAGTCCTCCGTCATCATCTGTGTCACCATCGTCATCTGCCAAGGAAAGTTATCATTGTTATACCTATTGTCAGTTCTACGTGTCAAGTTTCTCTACCTGTGTCATCACCTGTGTCTGAAACCTCTGTTAATAAACACTGTTGCACTTACCTCATCTGTGTCCTCGTCTGTGTCTGACAGAAGACCAGACCTGATGCAGAGCTCTTCAGACACAGGCGGGGACCGCACCGCGGATCCCTTCCTGGCACTGGTCAACGCTGTTCGGTCCTCACTCCTTCAAGATGCCACAACCACCGCACCGTCATCATCGACACCTACACCGCCGGTCACTTCTTCAGCTGCCCCTGCGAGTCCCATGGCCAAACCAGCGACATACAGCGGCGCGGCGGAGGATTGCAGCGGGTTCCTACTACAATGCTCTCTTTACCTGGAAGCCAGTGCTCATCTGTTCACCACCGAAAGAAGCCGGGTGGCGTTCATCATTAATCTATTATCAGGTAAAGCCCTGCAATGGGCCCAATCATTATGGGAAGCTAATTCTGCGATCCTTGGTTCTGTATCCTCATTCTGTTCCCAGTTAAAGGAAGTCTTCGGCCAGCAGACAGCTGATTTATCCATTCACGATCAACTATTCAACATTCGCCAAGAGAGGAACGAGACTGTAAGTTCATATGCTGTGCGCTTCCGCACCCTTGCTTATATAAGCGGCTGGAATGAAACCGCTCTCATCACAGCTTTTCGTCATGGATTACGTGAAGAAGTTAAACAATGGATCGTGGTATATGAGGATTCCCTGGGGTTAGAGAATCTTATCCAAAAATCCATCCGGGTTTCCCAACGACTCGCTGCTTGCAGTCATATCAACTTAAGGTTGTGCTTGTATTGTGGGGGAGATGGACATCAACTACCCACCTGTCCAGTTCGACCTCCTCGTCCAGCGGTGAGTACCATTCAATTACCTCCTCAAACAGCACGCTTAACTAAAACCTGGGTGAACCTAAGACATTGTCAATCTTCTGTTTCAGTACAAGCCCTCCTCGACTCCGGGTCGGCGGGGAACTTCATCAGCCAACAAACCCTCAATCTCCTGAATGCCAAACGTCAACGCAGCCCCGTCGACCTGAAAATAACGACCATACAGGGAAAACCGCTGGGCCGAGGTCATGTCCGTTACTTCTCCCCCACACTCATCCTGCGCGTCGGTCACTTGCATGTGGAGGACATCACATTTATGGTGCTGGAGGAGTCAACCGCTGACATTATCCTGGGACGCCCATGGTTAAACCAACACCAACCTTACATCCATTGGCCAACTGGTGAAATCCTCAAGTGGGGTAAGAACTGCCATGAACACTGCATCACCTTACCTGTAAAAGTTCTTCAATCATCTTCTTCATCCAGAAAACCACCACTACCGATCCAATCTACCTCAGTTGAAAGTCCAGAAACCCAAGTCCAAGTAACCATTCCTTCAGCTTATCGGGCGTTCCAGGATGTCTTCAGTAAGCGGTTGGCAACTCAACTTCCACCTCATCGGCCATGGGACTGCGCCATCGACCTCCTGCCTGGGGCCACGTTACCAAAGGGAAGAGTATACCCCTTGTCCATCCTGGAGCAGAAGGCCATGGAGGAGTACGTCCAAGAAGCTCTTCAGCAGGAATTCATACGACCATCGACTTCCCCTGCCGCGTCGAGTTTCTTCTTCGTGGCCAAAAAGGACGGAGGCTTGCGGCCGTGTATTGACTATCGCCATCTCAATTCACAGACAGTTAAGTTCAGCTATCCCCTTCCTCTGGTCCCAGCTGCCCTGGAACAATTACGTGGAGCCACCATTTTCTCAAAACTGGACTTGAGGAGTGCCTACAACCTGATTCGCATATGGAAGGGGGACGAGTGGAAGACAGCGTTCATCACCCCGTCCGGGCACTACGAATATCAGGTGATGCCGTATGGGTTGTCCAATAGTCCGTCTGTGTTCCAGAATTATATGAATGAAGTTTTCCGAGATTACCTGAACAAGTTTGTTATTGTATACATCGACGACATCCTCATCTACTCTCATCGTTATGAAGACCATGTGAACCATGTCAAACTCGTCCTCCAGAAGCTCCGTGAACACCAACTCTACCTTAAACTGGAAAAATGCGAATTCCACACCTCCTCAGTCCAGTTCCTGGGTTATGTCATCGATTCCAATGGTGTGAAGATGGACCAGGGGAAGGTGGAAGCCATCACTCACTGGAAACAACCCAACACCATCAAGGAGCTTCAGAGATTCCTGGGCTTTGCTAATTTCTACCGCCGTTTCATCAACAACTACAGCATGCTCAGTTCACCACTCACCTCTCTTCTCCGTAACCGGCCCAAGTCTCTGTCCTGGAACCCCGTGGCCACGGACGCCTTCCATCAGATGAAACTCGCCTTCAAGTCCGCTCCGATCCTGGTCCATCCCGATCCAAACCGTCAGTTCATCGTCGAGGTAGATGCCTCTTCCACCGGGGTCGGAGCGGTACTGTCCCAGCGGCAGGGGGATCCTCCACGACTCCATCCATGCGCCTTCTATTCCAAGAAGCTATCCCCGGCGGAGCAGAATTATGACATTGGCAATCGTGAGCTCCTGGCGATCAAGCTCGCATTGGAGGAGTGGCGACATTGGCTGGAGGGAGCCAAGGAACCATTTGAAGTCATCACTGACCACCGCAACCTTGAATATCTACGAGACGCAAAAAGACTCAACCATCGCCAAGCCCGATGGGCTTTATTCTTCACCAGATTCAACTTCAAAGTTACCTACCGTCCAGGAGATCAGAACAACCGTGCTGATGCTCTATCTCGTCTTCACCAAGCCGATCCCGATCCTGAAACTCCAGAACCTATCCTCCCTCCAGCCATGATCGTAAGCCCTATCCAGTGGACCATCAACCAACGGATCCAACAAGAGAACCGTCTCCAACCTGCTCCGCCGGGAGGTCCAGAGGGTAGATTGTACGTTCCACCTCATCACCGGATCACCCTCTTGGACTTAGCTCACTCATCTCCGGGCTCTGGACACCCAGGCAGGAGAGGGTCTGGGACTCAGCTCACGTGCACCTCCAGCAGGCAGTCCGGAGGCACAAGGAGCAAGCTGACGCCCGCCGACGACCCACTCCTCAATATCAACCAGGACAACAAGTTTGGCTCTCCACTCGGGACATCCGCCTCCAGCTGCCTTGCCGTAAGCTGAGTCCCCGGTACATCGGACCATTCACCATCGAAAGGCAGCTGAATGAAGTGACCTACCGTCTCCAACTCCCAGCACAGTACCGCATCTCACCATCCTTCCATGTTTCACTTCTCAAACCCTTCACTGACCCTTTGTCTCCTCCTTCCACAGAGCCTGGTGATGATGCCGTACCTCCTCCTCCTGCCATCGATGAAGACACCAACATCTACCGGGTGAGAGCTATCCTTGACTCGCGGCGACGTGGGTCCCAACTGGAATACCTAGTGGACTGGGAGAACTACGGCCCAGAGGAGCGATGCTGGGTCAACCGCCAGGATATCCTTGACCCCAGTCTACTTACCGAGTTCCACCAGGAACATCCCGACCGTCCCGCTCCTCGAAGCCGTGGTAGACCCCATCGCCGCCGTCGTTCCCAGCCGTCAGGAGCCGCCCGTGGAGGAGGGGGTACTGTCACGGCTACACAACCTGCACCTTCAGACACGGACACTTACGCCACGCCCACTCGTTCACAATCACCGGAATACTGAACACCTGTGCATCATCACCAGAGCCACATATAAGCACACCAGTCCCATTCACTCATTGTCTGGTCTTGCACCGATCCCTACACGTCACTCGACCTTGTCTTACCTGAACATTGTACCTACTGTTGTCTTCATCATCTTCATCTCCAGTCCTGAGTCCTCCGTCATCATCTGTGTCACCATCGTCATCTGCCAAGGAAAGTTATCATTGTTATACCTATTGTCAGTTCTACGTGTCAAGTTTCTCTACCTGTGTCATCACCTGTGTCTGAAACCTCTGTTAATAAACACTGTTGCACTTACCTCATCTGTGTCCTCGTCTGTGTCTGACAATAGGCTATAATACGTGCATGATTTAATTTCTGTTCAAACTGAAGTTTTTCTAGTTCATTGTTGTAGTTAGACTGTAAGTTTAGAGAACTTGACTCATTCACCTAACTAAAAGTCAATCATTTTTACAGTTTAGTCTGATTAAAATTATTAATGTATTTTAATTGAATATGAATTCAAATTTTGTTTAGATTTGTTAAACTTTTGCTTGCAACTAATGCAATTAAATATGTTTAATCAACTTAGAACAACATAATGAGATTAAAATTAATAGACACATATGTAAAGTACAGCACTATTGCATTAAGTACAACTTAATTAGACATTAATACAAAGTGCATTTTTAAAAAGTGCACTTAAGCATGTTAATAAATATTGTCATTAAAATGTACTTTCTTAAAAAGTGCATTTTTAAAAAGTGCACTTTAGCATATTTAGAAATATTGTCATTAAAGTGTACTTTCTGTAAGTAAAATTTAATTAGACATTATTACAAAGTGCATTTTTAAAAAGTGCACTTAAGCGTGTTAATAAATATTGTCATTAAAGTGTACTTTCTTTAAGTACAAATTAATTAGACATTATTACAAAGTGCATTTTTAAAAAGTGCACTTAAGCATGTTAATAAATATTGTCATTAAAGTGTACTTTCTGTAAGTAAAACTTAATTTGACATTATTACAAAGTGCATTTTTAAAAAGTGCACTTAAGTGTGTTAATAAATATTGTCATTAAAGTATATTCTTTTTAAGTACAATTAAGTGGCCTTTAATTGTAATTATATTATATTATCTGCCAGTGCACTTTTTAAAAAGTATACTTTTAAGATTTGAAGTACACAATACAATTGTATTGTACACAATACAATACAATTTCAATACAATTAAGTGCACTTCTTTTTCACAAGGGAGGACATTCTTCTTGTGCTTTCTTTGTGCGTGTTTTTATGTTTACTTTATAATGTAAAACACATTAGAGTTATTTCTTTAATGTCAAATAAAGAATTGAGTTGTTGAATACAGTAATTTGAAGTATTCACATTAATCTCTCTCTGTTTATGTTCAGCTCAGTTCATCAGAAGAGATCAGAACCAGAGTCTATGAAGAGTGATGCGTCTATAGATCAGCCAATACATTTAAAGAGTGGAGATACACAGCCTGATCTCAGGTAAAACATTTCTATTACAGATATTTGAATTTGAATATATGATACAGAACTAGGCATTGTGCTTATTAACCCATAATGTGGCGTTTTATTTTACAGCCATAAAGTCTACAGCCTCAACACATTTAGATCAAACCTGAGGAGGAAGTTTCAGTGTCTGAATGAAGGAACAGAAACGCAGGGAAACACAACACTCCTGAATGAGATCTACACAGAGCTCTACATAACAGAGAGTGGAAGTGGAGAGATCAATAATGAGCATGAGGTGAGACAGATTGAAACACAATCCAGGAGAGCAGCAACAGAGGACACACCAATCAAATGCAGTGACATCTTTAGACCTTTACCTGGACAAGACAAACCCATCAGAACTGTGCTGACAAAGGGAGTCGCTGGCATTGGAAAAACAGTCTCTGTGCAGAAGTTCATCCTGGACTGGGCTGAAGGGAAAGAGAATCAGGACGTCCAGCTAATATTTCCACTTCCTTTCAGAGAGCTCAACTTGATGAAGCACAAAACACTCAGTATTTCAGATCTTCTTCATATCTTTTTCCCTGAAACTAAAGAAATGGAAATATCCAGTGATGAATATAAAGTGCTGTTCATCTTTGATGGTCTGGATGAGTGTCGTCTGTCTCTGAACATTAAGAGCAAAGTGAAACTGTGTAATATATCTGAATCAGCCTCAGTGGATGTGCTGCTTATGAACCTCATTGAGGGGAATCTGCTTCCCTCTGCTCTCATCTGGATCACCTCCAGACCAGCAGCAGCTGATCTCGTCCCCTCTGAGTGTGTCCATCGAGTGACAGAGGTACGAGGCTTCAATGAGCCACAGAAGGAGGAATACTTCAGGAAGAGAATCAGTGATCAGAGTCTGGCCAATACAATCATCACACACCTGAAGTCATCAAGGAGCCTCCACATCATGTGCCACATCCCAGTGTTCTGCTGGATCTCAGCCGCTGTCCTAGAGAAGATGTTGAGTGAAGCAGAGAGAGGAGAGATTCCCAAGACTCTCACTCAAATGTACACACACTTCCTGATCATTCAGACCAACATCAAACATGAGAAGGACTATGAGAAGAAAGTCAAAGATGAAGACATGATTCTCAAACTGGGGAAACTGGCTTTCCAGCAGCTTGTGAAAGGCAACCTGATCTTCTATGAGGAAGACCTGAGAGAGTGTGGCATTGATGTGACAGAAGCATCAGTGTACTCAGGATTGTGCACTCAGATCTTCAGAGAGGAGTTGGGCTTGTATCAGGGGAAAGTCTTCTGCTTTGTTCATCTCAGCCTTCAGGAACATCTAGCAGCTCTATATGCTCACATTAACTGTACAAACGAGAACAGAAACGTGTTTAACCAAATAACCAAACCAAGTCTGTTGTCTAAGATTTTAAACCAGAAGAAATATCATTCATTATCTGAGCTGCAACAAAGAGCTGTAAATAAGGCCTTAAAGAGTAAGAATGGACATCTGGACCTTTTCCTGCGTTTCCTTCTGGGTCTCTCATTGGAGCCCAATCAGACTCTCTTACGAGAACTACTGACACAGACAGGAAGCTGCTCCTACAACAAAGAGGAAACAGTTCAGTATATCAAACAGAAGATCAGGGAGAATCTCTCTCCAGAGAGATCCATCAATCTGTTCCACTGTCTGAATGAACTGGGTGATGATTCACTGATGCAGGAGATCCAATGTTATCTGAGATCTGGAGAAATAAGAGAAACCAAACTCTCCTCTTCACAGTGGTCAGCTCTGGTTTATGTGTTGCTGACATCAGAGCAGAAGATGGATGTTTTTGATCTAAAACAGTTTATTGGAGCACAAAATACAGCAGATGAAGTTCTCCAGAATCTGCTGCCTGTGGTTAAAGAATCCAGATCAGCTCAGTAAGAAACACTGACAACAATCACTCCACTTTCAAAACATGATCATATTCATGAATTTAGCATGTGCTGTTTTGTAGTTTGATGATAAAGCTAACAGAAAGAGTGGTAGTGGTATTAAATGTGAAAATCAGTTTTTGTGATAAAACAATATATGTGTGATGCATCAAAAATGAGACAAGGTGACTACAGCTTCCCTTTCAAAGACGCAACATCATCATTTGTAAATGTTTTTAAACATTATACATTAAGATTTGAACACTCGTCATACTGTACAAACCTCAGCAGTGGTGACAATCAACTAAATATTCAAATAAATTATACATTAAATATTTGGTAAACTGCCATGGTTTGATGCTTTATGAAGAGTTGAATTATTGAAAGATTTTACACTAATATAATCTAAAGGAAGCCATATAATTTTCTTTTATAGCATTACATTTTTTCTTACATTCAATAATGACCAAATACATCTGATGTTTTTTGCTTTGTCTCAACTAAATTACTACATCCAAGGATTCTGCAAGTCATCTGTGATTATAAACCCAACCTAATACACGTTCATTTTGCTATTTGTTTTGTTCTCTACACAGGCTACAGTCCTGTAATCTCACCGCTCATTCCTGTAAGAGATTGTCTTCAGCTCTACAATCCTCAAACTCTGTCCTGAGAGAGCTGGACCTGAGTGACAATGACCTGAGGGATTCTGGAGTGAAGCTTCTTTCTGATGGACTGAAGAGTCCAAACTGTCAACTGCAGATACTGAGGTAAATGGTTTTCCATAAAATTAACACAATGCTATCACAATAAATGACCAATAATTTTGAAATGTGCTCTCAATGAAGTGTTGGCTTCACTACATTAATAAAAGTAAATTAATGCTTTTACTCTAGTATATTTCCATAGACACTTTTGTTAAATTTGTGACTGGATCTACAGAAAATACCTGCAAATGCAAGCTGCACAGATCGGTGTGAGATAATGACTGATCTGACTGTCAAACTAATGTCATGTGTACTGTTGCTGTGTATGTTTGTAGGTTGTCTGGCTGTATGGTGACAGAAGAAGGCTGTCGTTATCTGTCTTCAGCACTGAGTTCAAACCCCTCACACCTGAGAGAGCTGGATCTGAGCTACAATCACCCAGGAGATTCAGGAATCAAGCTGCTCTCCGATAAACTAAACCATCCAGACTACAGACTGGACAAACTCAAGTATGTCAAGCTGGAGGAGTTTTGTAACAAGCTTAGCTTTAGTTATACTGCAGAGACATTCAATGCTTGAATATGATTGGACGACTAACGTTCTAAGGTGTGCAATTTTTTTTCATAGATCTTAGGGTCTCATTCACTCAGCATGCGTACCTACAAATGTGTGTGAGATATACGTATGAAAGTTTTCACAAACAAATCACGATTCATCGATAACTTTTGCTCTAAAATTTATCCTAAATTCATGAAAAAATATTAAATGCAAAAATCACATACTTTTGGTGCCTTACAAACATAATAAGATGAAATTTTAAACAGAGAGATATATATATATATAAATAAATATATTAGGGTTGTCACGATACCATAAAAATGTATTACGATACTATACCAGCTGAAGTATCATAATACCAAGTAGTATCGTGATAATATGCAGTATACAAAATGAAACAAACTTTCATAAATACGTGAAAACAGACCAGATTTTTCTCTGAATACTTCATTAATGAGAATGAATAACAGGCTTTTATTACCAATCAAATGAATCATTGGAAACAAAATTCATCTTAGCACTGCACAGTAGCACAGAATCTGCATGAAGTGATGTTACGATGTAGCATTTATGCATTTGCACTGCAATTACAATTGCATAAATAATGTTATGAGTTTAATGTTTCAAATATAAAAATCTGAATATAGAAATAAAAAATGTTGGGGGAAAAAAATAATAGAATAATATAGCTGCAAGCAGCAATTCGGGGCCAAGCCCCAGAAGGGGCAGTAGCGCAATACGGAGCAGGTAGAGCAAAAACAGCAGAAATTGAATGTACATGCAAAACAGCTGGTTCAGAAGGACAGGTGGAAATGAAATGAAAATCAATAGAAGTTCAGATGAGAATGAACACAGAATGAACTAAAAACACTTGTATCTAATTCAAGAGGAATAAAGATTAGTACAATGCTTATTTGGATAAAAAAGGAATCAAAATGACTCATTACACACAATTGCATAATGACCACCCAACACGGGATTCGAACCCACAACCTCCAGGTCCAGTGTCCATTGCGCATGTCATTGCACCACTGTGCAGGTGACTGTTGACACAACTGCCGAAGTTCACTAGTTTATGTGAAAATGGACTCAAAAAGAAGAATTTTTATGAAACTGCACTGAATGTTATATTTAATAACTTTACTTTAGATCATTCTGCAGCTCATCATGCTGTAGCGCAATACAGAGCAGGAAGAAGAAAAACAGCAGAAAATGAACAAACATGAAACACCTGGTTCAGAATTATGGGCGAGAATGAACTCAGAAAGTACAGAAGCTTAGATGAAAATGAACACAGCATGAAACAAAAAGCATTTATTTCTAATCTAGAGGCAATAAAGGAATCAAAACACACAATTTCATAAAACCACTCCACCCGAGATTCGAACCCACTATCTTTAGGTACAGGGCTCGTCAGGTACCTGGCTTTACACATTGAGCTACATTATGACACATGTTCAACGTGTTGTGGAAGAGAACTTTTAGTGTAACAAAGAATTTACAAAAAAAGCATTTCTTAGCATGCTAACCATATTAGCATGCTAAGCTAACTTAATGCTAATGAAGCTCATGGTTAACTTGATAGCTGAAGAGCCACATTAAAAAGAATGACAACTGGTTAGCATGCTAAGCAATTAGCATGCTAAGCTAACTAGCATAAGATAACAATCACAAGGAAGGTCACATTCAGAGACAAATATCTCGGGAACGGTAGCGAATATCAAAAATCCGTTCAGTCATTTCTATGCGGCTCGGTCCAAAGATCTTCTGAGCTGATTGTGGACAAAATAGGACAAAATTTGTGGGAGGAGTAGCGAAAAAACTGTTTTTCATTTATTTCAATATGGCAGACAGGTACATTTAAGGAAAATGACAAATGACACATCGTTGGAATTGGCATTAGCCAGGGAATAAAATGACATAAAGTATACACGTTTTGGAAAGTGTTTTCAAAAGTTATAAGCATTTTTGCAAAAAACATTATATCTGTGGAACAGTAGGTGGCGCTGTGTTGAAACTTCTCAGGTACCTTCGGGACCTACTAAAGGTCATACATACTAATTTTTGTGAAGATATGTCAAATTGTTTAAAAGATATTGAAATTTATGACAAAATTCAAAATGGCGGACATGCTTTTCATCCGATGTTGACAAATTCAATATCCCCGGATTCGGCATGGCCCAAGGAATCCATAGACACCAAGATCTTGATTTTCTAATAAAGTGTTCAAAAGTTATTGGCCAAAATATCCATTTTACAGATCTCATGACCTGTAGGTGGCGCTGTTCCCAAATTCGGCAAGGAACCTCAGATCATGGTCTTGATCAAGTGTACGAATTTTTGTTTTGATCGCTCAAAGTTTGGCTGAGATACAGCCTCTATAGCAATTTTGGGTAAACCTCATTAACTTCGTGACATCATAACTTTTGAACAAAGATGAATAAAAAAAATCTGCTCAGTCATTTCTGTGCGGCTCAGACCAAAGATCACCTGATCAAAGTCTGGACAAAATTGGACAAATTTTGAAGGAGGAGTAGCGAAAAAACGGACTACTGTACTTTTCAAAATGGCCGCTACTGTAATGGGTGGAGACTTAATGTAAGAATTTGAATAGAATCAGCATGAAGAGACAAATCAGATGTACTAAATTGTATTTTTCTAGAGCAAATGGTTCAAAAGTTATAACCTTTAGAATGTTGAATTTTTGAACTGGTGGTGGCGCTATAGAGTTGGTCCTAGAGACTCCAAAATTGGTCAGATTTCTAGACATGACCATCACTACAAGTGTGCCAAATTTCATCATTTTCTCATGTTCCGTTGATAGGGCTGCCATAGACTCCCATTCGGGAGGAAGAATAATAATAATAAAAGGGAAAACGTACAATTACAATAGGGGCTACAGCCCCTTTGGGGCTTGGCCCCTAATAAAAGGGAAAACGTACAATTACAATAGGGGCTACAGCCCCTTCGGGGCTTGGCCCCTAAATATAGCTGCAAGCAGCAATTCGGGGCCAAGCCCCAGTAGGGGCAGTAGCGCAATACGGAGCAGGAAGAGCAAAAACAGCAGAAATTGAATGTACATGCAAAACATCTGGTTCAGAAGGACAGGTGGAAATGAAATGAAAATCAATAGAAGTTCAGAGAACGAACACGGAATGAACTAAAATACTTGTATCTCATTGAAGAGGAATAAAGATTAGCACAATCCTTATTTGGATAAAAAAGGTATCAAAATGACTCATTACACACAATTGTATAAAGGAACCCCACACGAGATTCGAATCCACGACCTCCGGGTCCAAGGTCCATTTCTCATCTCATTGCACCACTGTGCAAGTGAATGTTTCCACACCTGCCGAAGTTTATTAGTTCATGTGAAAATGAACTCAAAATGAAGAATTCTTATAAAGCTGCACTTTAGATCATTCTGCAGCTCATCATGCTGTAGTGCAATACAGAGCAGGAAGAGGAAAAACAGCAGAAAATGAACAAACATGAAACAGCTGGTTCAGAATTACGGGCAAGAATGAACTCAGAATGTACATAAGCTTAGATGAAAATGAACACAGCATGAAACAAAAAGCATTTATTTCTAATCCAAGAGGCAGTAAAGGAATCAAAACACACTATTTTATAAAACCGCTCCACCTGGGATTCCCACTAACCCACTAACTTCGGATACAGGGCTCTTCAGATAACTGGCTTTACACATTGAGCTACTTGAGGATGCACATTCAACAGACTGTGGAAAAAACCTTTTAGTCTAACAAAGAATTCACAAAAAAAGCATTACTTAGCATGCTAACCATATTAGCATGCTAAGCTAACTTAATGCTAATGAAGCTCATGGTTAACTTGATAACTGAAGAGCCACATTAAAGAGAATGACAACTGGTTAGCATGCTAAGCAATTAGCATGCTAAGCTAACTAGCATAAGACAACAAACACAAGCAAGGTCACATTCAGAGATGAATATCTTGGGAATGGTAGCGAATATCAAAAATCCATTCAGTCATTTCTGTGCGGCTCGGTCCAAAGATCACCTGAGCTGATTTTGGACAAAATTGGACAAAAATTGTAGGAGGAGTAGCGAAAAAACTGTTTTCCATTTATTTCAATATGGCGGACAGGTACATTTAAGGAAAATGACAAATGACACATCGTCGGAATCGGCATAAGCCAGGGAATAAAATGACATAAAGCATACACATTTTGGAAAGTGTTTTCAAAAGTTATAAGTGGTTTTGCAATAATCATTACATCTGTGGAACAGTAGGTGGCGCTGTGTTGAAACTTCTCAGGTACCTTCAGGACCTTCTAAAGGTCATACATACCAATTTGTGTGAAGATATGTCAAATTGTTTAAAAGTTATTGCAATTTATGACAAAATTCAAAATGGCGGACACGTGGTTCATCCGATGTTGACGAATTCGATATCCTCGGATTCGGCATGGCACAGGGAATCCATAGACACCAAGATTTTGATTTTCTAATAAAGTGTTCAAAAGTTATTGGCCAAAATAGCCATTTTTCAGATCTCATGACCTGTAGGTGGCGCTGTTCCCAAATTTGGTATGGAACCTCAGATCATGGTCTTGATCAAGTGTACCAATTTTAGTTTTGATTGCTCAAAGTTTGGCCGAGATACAGCCTCTATAGCAATTTTGGGTCAACCTCGTTAACTTCGTGACATCATAACTTTTGAACAAAGATGAATAAAAAAAATCTGTTCAGTCATTTCTGTGCGGCTCAGACCAAAGATCACCTGATCAAAGTTTGGACAAAATTGGACAAATTTTGAAGGAGGAGTAGCGAAAAAACGGAATACTGTACTTTTCAAAATGGCCGCTACTGTAATGGGCGGAGACTTAATGTAAGAATTTGAATAGAATCAGCATGAAGAGACGAATTAGATGTACTAAATTGTATTTTTCTAGAGCAAATGGTTCAAAAGTTATAAACTTTAGAATGTTGAATTTTTGAACTGGTGGTGGCGCTATAGAGTTGGTCCTAGAGACTCCAAAATTGGTCAGATTTCTAGACATGACCATCACTACAAGTGTGCCAAATTTCATCATTTTCTCATGTTCCGTTGATAGGGCTGCCATAGACTCCCATTCGGGAGGAAGAATAATAATAATAAAAGGGAAAACGTACAATTACAATAGGGGCTACAGCCCCTTCGGGGCTTGGCCCCTAATGACTACTTTTAGATGGGAGACTAAAGTCGCCAGTAGGTGGCAGCAAGTGTAAATGATTATGTCAATTAATCATTCAACCAATTGGTTCAAAATGGCTGATTCATTCAGGAACAAAGCAAATGACTGTTTTTTAGGAATGGCTAAAGCCGAGTTCAGACTGCACGATTTTAGCCCCGATTTTGGCTCGCCGACAGGTTTTGAGAAATCGCCAACAAATGCTCGAAATCACAGGCAAATCGATGCTCGTTCACGCGAGTGACAATCACGCAGTGTGAATGAGCAAATCGTGCAGTCTGAACTCGGCATTAGTGAGTCAGTGACTCACCCAATTTGTTGAAAACAGATTCATTTAGAAACAAAACAAAAACAGCACTCCTGCTCATGTCACAAACTAGCAGGAGCATTTTTGCCAGCATATCTTGAAATTTCCAACCCTGACTGGAGAGCAGTATGTATATTAAAACATATAATACATTTATAATGTTAAAGTCATGACTGATATGATTGATAAGAACTGAGTGCAAAGCCACTATAGCCTATTGATGAATGGAATTGCATTTGTCTGAATTGTCTAAGCAAAGATGTTTCTAGAAACAAACTATTACACCTTTTCCAGAAGTGGTCAAATGAGCAACGGAAAAACTGTGAGAATTCATTCTTATATAAATATATTATGATGTTAATTAAGTGAATTTCAGACACTTTCTCCAGGTAAATTGCAGTGCGAACAACGTGCAAGTGCAACTTTATCTCGTTGCAAAATTAACTGAAGCATTGGGAAACAAAAGGGCGCTAATTCTACAGAGCATTTACTACACAGGGTACAGCAGACAGGCAACAGCCATCTCTTGTAATGTTTTTGCAGGCATGGACATTCAATTGAAATGTACCTGCCGCACATACAACATTCCTTACGGTACTGACGATACTACCGTTTAATGGCATTGCCAGTATTTTGAAGCCTTAGTATCGCGATACTACCGTATTACCGGTACACCGTGCAACCCTAATATATATATATATTATATATGTATATATTTGTGTGTGTATATATATATATATATATATATATATATATATATAAAGGGAAAGAAAAGGTGCATTTTAGCTGAAGCTGTGAGCTCTGCATAAAGACGCAGAAACACGTCTATATAAAAGGTGTCTGTTGTATTTGTTCTTGTTTTGTGGATGGTTTGGGTGTGTTTTATGTAAATTACTTACCTCAGGCACACAGTCACTCATTTACAATACTTGGAATTCATCAACATTAGAACGAGGTAAACAAATTTCTGTGTGTACGCACTTGTTGTGAATTGGGTGGAAAGTTTTCATAAGAAGTTCAAATGTGAAACAATGTATGCAATTATGTGTGCCGCTTTATACAAAGCTCAACCGATGAGCAATGTGTCACCGGAGTAACGCTTAAGATGAAGCTTCACTTCATAGAGATAAAAGACATTGATTCAATGTGTTGACCTGCGTTTATACTACTATCGCTGGGCAGTATATTGAGTTTGTATGATGTATTGATATATTTTTATATACGATATGGAAAGAGGCAATACTGTTTATATCAGTTTTTATACGAGCACATCTTAAAAATAGTAGAAGATGAAGAGTGAGCTGCTGCATGGAAAGTGCCAAATCCAGTTTGTCCTAAACATGATACATGTTTTATATTAAGGGCTTTAAAATAACTGATGAGATATAGTTAACATGTGTAGTCTTGCCCCATCAGATGCTCTGACAGATATTTTTAAATGATGTTTTATTAACAAAATTCGGGAGGAGCAACGTTCAAATAATCTGACTAATCATCACGTCATCTCGGCCAGCTGTCAGCAATCAGTAATCAACATATCTACCCAATCAGCATGAGTGAAAGCATATATATTAGACACGGTCGACTCACCCATATTCCTCGACAGTTTGACAGCATCTGACCCGCCCTAAGTTCCCACCGTGTCCGAAATTAATCTCTGTGTGTCCGATGAAGAATCTTTCGTCCACAAGGTATCTTTGCCACAATCCTCTGGCCTTACTAGGAGCAATTACACCGCCGCCGATTCATCTCGGGGGCACTTCAGCCCAAACAAAACGGTCCCCGCATGCCAAGACGCCGAGGCCGACTTTCGTCACTGCGGTCGAAACATCCGTGATTTCCTTCCGTGTATTTTCCTAGTTCTGCCCAGTCTATCTTTCCTGCCATAAAGAAATGGACAACAAGGCAGTCGAGCACCAAGCTTGAGTCTCGGGCAATTTCGCCTCTTCCCGTGAAGAAACGGGCCTTCCTCCAGCATCAGGCCGCCGCAGCAGGCCTTTCAGCAAAGCCGCGCCGCAGCGCAGATATCAGTCCAAGCCAGCTGACACTTTCCACCCCATCGGCTCAACCCAGCAAAAGCACAGTTAAAATCCTTCTCGTTTTCTGTCACTGAATTAATTTCCACAGTTATGCCATCTGTATCAATGTTGATCGAGGGAATCCACGTTTTAAACTTTTCTGTAAAGTTTGCCGTTCTAAATTACGGCACGATTGTGGTTTAAACACGCAATCAGCTGATGCACGTATGACGTTAATATTACATGCATACAGAATCATTGAAACTCGGAACTTATTGTCCTCGCTGTCCAGCGATTTATCAACAAAATCGCTTAGAAACTTAGTCATAATATGTATTTCTGTTTAAGTATAACCACTGCTTCAATATTGGAGACGCAGAGACTGTTTCGCTGAGCTCAGGTTTCCAATCACCCCAGATAAAACGATGGGTCCAGCCACGTCCATTGAATTTCTGGGCCTTAACTAGAATACAGCTAATATCCAGGCCTCACGGCATAAGGAATCAATAGGATATTTGTTCGCTTCCACCTTCCTAAACAGTCCAAACTGTTCTAAACAGGAATTACTATCTTCGATCAGCTACTTAAACCTCATGATGTGAGTAATTCCACAAGGCCACTCTTTCATCTTACATCTCCTCACTCTTGTATCTTCAATTCATGTGCTAGAAACAAGCGTCAGGCCGCAGCAGCAGCAAGCTTGGACCGTGCCCCAGATTCCCTACTTTCCTCCCTCTGCTTAGCCACACATTGCGGCTTTCACCGGCGCCGCACTCCATCCAAAGATGCCTGCCCCTCTTGGTGAACGCCTTCACTCCAAACATGAGGATGCCTCTACTAGTGAAGCAAGCTCAGCTGTCTCAACCATTTCATCCCGCCATCTTTCACCCTACCTCTTTTATCTTTGGTCTACAGTTCAACTACGGACCCTAGCGTGAGGCTGCCTCCGCTATCGGCACAGGCCTAGACGTCCTACTTTCCCTTCCTTCCTTTTCTAACCACCCTGTTCCTTCCCAGGCTCCAGGGGCAAACCCGAACGTGAAGCTGCCTCCGCTAACGGTGCAGGCCCAGATGCCGCAATTTCCCTTTCTCAGTTTCCCTCTTTTCTAACCTCCTCATCCCTCCCCTGGCTCCAGGGGCCGACCGAGCGTGAGGCTGCCTCCGCTATCGGCACAGGCCTAGACGTCCTACTTTCCCTCCCTTCCTTTTCTAACCACCCTGTTCCTTCCCAGGCTCCAGGGGCAAACCCGAGCGTGAAGCTGCCTCCGCTAACGGTGCAGGCCCAGATGCCGCAATTTCCCTTTCTCAGTTTCCCTCTTTTCTAACCTCCTCATCCCTCCCCTGGCTCCAGGGGCCGACCGAGCGTGAGGCTGCCTCCGCTAACGGCCTCGGTCCCGGCCTTTCTTCCTCCTTGCTCTGTCCCACAAGCAAACGCAGTTCACCCTGTCTACTACACTAATGCCCATCCCACCAAATGCTACAGCCCTGGAACCAAACCATGTTGCCAACAACATCAGATCCTCTTAGAAATTCAAGCTGTTGTCACCAGAGGTGGACCCATTCTCAACCCCAGTACCTTATTCTGAGCTGATATTTCCATAAACCACCCGCAAAAAACTCTCCTTGACACCTCTCTCAACTTCATTCTTCAAGCTGCCTCCCTTAGAACCCTACAATCCATTCTGCATAGGAGCAGCAACTACAGCCACCCAAAAAGGCCACTCCCAGCATCAGATTCAAACATTTGGTCACTGGAAGCTTAAGAACTACATCCGATCTAATCGCTTCCATATTAAAGAAGCCCAACGAACACCTATCGGTTAGTTTCAGCTCCAGCTCGTTCTCTCACACATACCTGCAAGCCACCATATCCAACTCAACCAATACCATCATTCCAATATAACGAAAATTTTCTATCATTGCCACAGCAGTGATGTCACCTTGGCTCCCGCAGGAGCTCAGTTATTCTGGCTTTTCTCTCCACTGCAGCAGCAGTGATGTCGCAGCAGCAGTGATGTCGCCTCAGCTCCCGCAGGAGCTCAGTGCCTCTGGCTGTTCTCTCCACTGCCACTGCAGTGATGTCGCCTCGGCTCCCGCAGGAGCTCAGTTCCTCTGGCTGTTCTCTCCACTGCCGCAGCAGTGATGTCGCCTCGGCTCCCGCAGGAGCTCAGTTCTTCAGGCCAATTCCACCACTGCCGCAGCAGTGTCGTCACCTCGGCTCCCGCAGGAGCTCAGTTCTTCAGGCCAATTTCTCCACTGCCGCAGCAGTGATGTCGCCTCGGCTCCCGCAGGAGCTCAGTTCTTCAGGCCAATTCCACCACTGCCGCAGCAGTGTCGTCACCTCGGCTCCCGCAGGAGCTCAGTTCTTCAGGCCAATTTCTCCACTGCCGCAGCAGTGATGTCGCCTCGGCTCCCGCAGGAGCTCAGTTCTTCTGGCTATTTCCCCCACTGCCACAGCAGTGATGTCACCTCGGCTCCCGCAGGAGCTCAGTTCTTCAAGCCAATTCCTCCACTGCCGCAGCAGTAATGTCGCCCCGGCTCCCGCAGGAGCTCAGTTCTTCTGGCTATTTCTCCACTGCCGCAGCAGTGATGTCGCCTCGGCTCCCGCAGGAGCTCAGTTCTTCTGGCTATTTCCTCCACTGCCGCAGCAGTTATGTCGCCTCGGCTCCCGCAGGAGCTCAGTTCTGGCTAATTCCTCCACTGCCGCAGCAGTGTTGTCACCTCGGCTCCCGCAGGAGCTCAGTTCTTCAGGCCAACTTCTCCACTGCCGCAGCAGTGATGTCGCCTCGGCTCCCGCAGGAGCTCAGTTCTGGCTAATTCCTCCACTGCCGCAGCAGTGATGTCGCCTCGGCTCCCGCAGGAGCTCAGTTCTTCTGGCTATTTCCCCCACTGCCGCAGCAGTGATGTCGCCTCGGCTCCCGCAGGAGCTCAGTTCTGGCTAATTCCTCCACTGCCGCAGCAGTAATGTCGCCTCGGCTCCCGCAGGAGCTCAACGCTGTCCAATGTCTTCATCCATATGACGATAACTCTACCGGTCCTTTACTAACCCTCCTAGCAGCACATTCAGCCTAAGCAAGGCAATTTTGGGGGTCATCAGTAATGTTCCGGCTGCTGTCCTGCATTGGTTTGCAATTTTTGGGGGGAGTAATCTGGGTTCGGGCCAAAATACCGAGCTCGGAGCCCTCTCCTCGGACAGCACGCCAAATACGCATACTACTACGCATACTATTTTCTATCTGATTATTTGTAAGTGTGAACTCGTGAAATGATGTTTTATTAACAAAATTCGGGAGGAGCAACGTTCAAATAAACTGACTAATCATCACGTCATCTCGGCCAGCTGTCAGCAATCAGTAATCAACATATCTACCCAATCAGCATGAGTGAAAGCATATATATTAGACACGGTCGACTCACCCATATTCCTCGACAGTTTGACAGCATCCCTCCACCACCCCGTCTCCTCACACCTGCACTGGTTACTTTCCAGAATACTAACCAGAATGGGGGGAGTAATCTGGGTTCGGGCCAAAATACCGAGCTCGGAGCCCTCTCCTCGGACAGCACGCCAAATACGCATACTACTACGCATACTATTTTCTATCTGATTATTTGTAAGTGTGAACTCGTGAAATGTTAGGAGTGTAAGAAAATATCGATACACATGAATATCGCAATATTATGTTTGGCGATACTGTATCAATTCTCAAAAACACTGTATCGATATTTATATATTTATTTATTTACGTCCAAGATTCATGGCTTTGTGTTCAGTTTAAAGCACAGACTGTATAAAACCCAAGCGCTAGATGTCAGCATTATCTCAGAACGTAAACTGACGCGGAGCCAGAGAAGGTGTGGCAATCACTAGTGTTAGCATTAGCAAACCCAGCTCACAAGACACTAGGATTATTCCTCTTCCACGACACACACAGCTCAAGTGTATGGACTCATTTTGGCTTCAACTATAAAGAAGCCACTACGGAGATCTACAAGAGTCATTTTGTTTGACAGGCCATGTTAAAATCCAGTACTCGGGAAACACATTAACATCCTGACGTCATCCGTGCTGCTGAGAGGCGTTTCGATAGAATATGTAAAATGTGCGGCACATTTTTCTCTCAGTAACAAAATAAACGCACAACAACATTGACAGCGGTGACAGCAGAAAGAAAGCATCTGATCATAGCGATGTGGATATGGATGACACCAGCACAAAAAAACAACAAGAAATATCACCTTTCTTACAGTATCGCAGTATATCACAATATATCGTACCATAACCAATGTATCATGATACGTATCGTATCGCCAGATTCTTGGCAATACACAGCCCTAGTAAATGTGCTGACAGATAGATACTTGTGCTGTTTAATGTGTTTGTGATGTGGTGTTTTCCTCAGTGCATCCTCAATACCTTACATTTCACAGGTCTATTCTCCATCTATAAATGTTAGGACGTTATGCAGATCTTTCTATTTTGTTGTCAGGAGTGGAGCAAAAGGGGAAAAAATGTTCTTGCAGTTCTGCAAGCAGGTCTCCGCTTAACACACTTTGATGCCAAACACACAGAGCTCAATAATTCTGACTAAAACATACATTTTTGCTAAAATATTTGTTGTCGAAAATTAAATGTACAATATGTAGAATTTTAGACCTACTATATATCAAGTATTTTTATTATAGCAGTAATGAGCATTGTTTAAAGCTATATCAGTTTAAACTTCTAATTTATCGTTTCAGTCAGGACCACTTCATCAAATATATAATTTATTACATTATAGCATACAGTTTGTGTTGGTGGTATGGTTCTGTTCCGGGCAAAACTCCCCACGCCTGTCCATGCAGCCATGCTTGAACAGAGTGGGGAGAGCAGCAAGTAAAACCCCCTGGGGTACAGAACAGATCCAATATAAGCATACATAATTACAGTTTTTAATTACATGAGTTTGTAAAAATGCAAAATACATTCTAGAAAATGTTCAAAAGTGTGAACTGTGTACAGAAAAGAACAAGTTATATAAGATTACAGGTTTGGTTAAGTGGAGTTGGGGTTGGACGAGGGAGTTTGAATTGTGAGCAGTAAAGCAATAGAAGAGATGCTGAGGGCGTAGGAATTTAAATGACCCGCTATGATAGGTGTCAAAATTGGACTGACACGTCAGCAGCAGCTGATAATTGGCCGGTGCGAGCTTGCCTGACGTGGCCTGTCTGAACTAACGCGATGCTTGATTTTCTGAGCACACACCTGAAACAGACACATAGAAAGCTGGCTGTCAGACGGCGCATTGTGTGAGTATTATACTTATACAAAGATGATGTTTTTCCACAGCCAGGAACAGCACAACATCTGTGTGGCATCACAATCTTGTTATTATCATAATCTTAGTGTAAACAACTAGGCCTATTTGTACTTTAGATCCACTCGCTGACTGAACACCAGTGGGTGGAGACAATGATGTGACAAAGTAAAAAAAGGCATTGTTGTCTTGCTCAAATATATGAGGTGTCGTTTTGCTATTTACCTTGCTAACTAAGCAATCAGTCGTGTCGATCGTCGCATACCTTGCCGTGAGCAGAAGCCATGACCAATGATGTGTGATAAGAAGCGTGACACTTCCGTCGCCCCCCTTCTCGCCTGAGAAGCCCTGTGAGAAGCTACGTGACGTCTGCGCTGTGACGTCTGAAGTAACTTTTGCAAGTTGTTATTTTGTAAATTGTCTGAAGTTCTGTAAATTAGTGTTTTTGCTTTGTTTTGAGCAAAAAGAAAAAAACACATTTAACATTTTAGCACCTCAAAATCGCTGAATATTTCTCCATTCCTAATTTTGTTTAAATATGTTGACGGAAACATCTCGGTTACGTATGTAACCCTCGTTCCCTGAAGGAGGGAACAGAGACGTACGTCAGTAGTGACCGACGAATTGGGATATCGCTAGAGAGCCCCTATCAGCTTTCGAGAGAACTAAAACAAGCCAATGAACATTGGTGTGTGATATTTGCATAATGCGCACCGCCCCTAACAGGTGGATATAAATAGGAAGCAGATGCAATCGCACTCTGTTTTTCGCTGAGGAGACAACTGGTGTCCGCACTGCAGCGAGGGTACAGAAACTGTGGCGACGGGACGTACGTCTCCGTTCCCTCCTTCAGGGAACGAGGGTTACATACGTAACCGAGACGTTCCCTTTCAGTCGGTCACGTTCGACGTACGTCAGTAGTGACCGACGAATTGGGATCCCAATAAAGCGCCACAGTTACGAAACCCCTTCCAGTGCCCAGTGCAAGCTCTAGCCACCCGTCGCACCAATTGGGACGGTGAAGGGGGCGAGCGTACGTCGGAAGAGTCTACTGCTGTTCCGACATACCCACTAAGTAAACTAGACTACACTGGGGAAGCGGACCCGAAGGGGACGCTGCGGAGACCACCACCTACCCTGTGGGGAAGGAGTTTACGTGGAAGCACATATGGGCTGGCCCGAGGGGCAGCACACATACGAAGTCCCTGGGATGGCTCCATCTAAGTAGGGGGAGACTCATCTGACAGGTGACAGCAGAGCTAGCTCTGCTAAGGGAAAGACACGGGCTCACCGTAGGGAGTAACCCGTGGAAAATACACATATGGGATCACTCACGTAGAGGGATCACAACATATGGAACCCAACCAACAGACAACGTCAGAGACGGATGTTGGTCTGGCATCAGACACTCCGCAATGTCCGAGCCGAAGGGAGAAGGCGGAGGGACTCGACAGGTTTTGCCAAAGGGGAACACGACTGGAGTAAGGATGCACTTATCCGGCCCAGGGGGCGGGAGTGGCATTGCAAGCCGACACATAGAGCGGGTTCAACGCATCTACTGTCTAGTGGAAGTGAGTACACGGGAAGATACCGGCTCTACATGTAAGCTATAAAACCTAGCAAACGTGTTGGGTGTCGCCCAGCCCGCAGCTCTACAGATATCTGTCAGCGAGGCGCCATGAGCCAGCGCCCAGGAAGAGGCCACTCCTCTAGTGGAATCCTCCTGGGAATCGTACGCCAAGGCGATGGCATCCACTATCCTCTGCTTAGAGACAGCCTTTCCCTTCTGCTGGCCTCCGTAACAGACAAAGAGCTGATCTGAGGTCCTAAAGCTTCGAGTCCTATCCATGTAAACGCGCAGAGCGCGAACTGGACAGAGCAAAGCTAGGGCTGGGTCTGCCTCCTCCGAGGACAGCGCTTGCAGGTTCACTACCTGATCTCTGAAGGGAGTGGTAGGAACTTTGGGCACATATCCGGGCCGGGGTCTCAGGATGACGTGAGAATCCCCAGGCCCGAATTCCAGGCACGATTCGTCGACCGAAAATGTGTGCAGGTCCCCTACCCTCTTGAGCGAAGCCAATGCAACCAGGAGGACAGTCTTAAGGGACAGTACTTTTAACTCGACTGACTGCAAAGGCTCGAAGGGATGACGCCGAAGAGATGTAAGAACTAAGGTGAGATCCCAAGAGGGTATGGAGGGAGGGCGAGGAGGATTCAGTCTCCTTGCCCCCCTCAGGAACCTGACGATCAGATCGTGCTTCCCTAAGGACTTCCCATCGACTGCATCGTGATGTGCGGCAATGGCGGCAACATACACCTTGAGGGTGGAGGGAGACAGCCTTCGCTCCAAGCCCTCTTGCAGGAAGGAAAGCACAGATCTGACCGAGCAAGATCGGGGGTCCTCTCGGTGAGAGGAACACCATTCAACGAACAGGTTCCACTTCAACGCATAGAGGTTTCTAGTAGAAGGAGCTCTAGCGGAAGTGATAGTGTCTACAACCGCTTGCAGGAGATCACTTAGAACCTCCGCATCCCGTCCAGGGACCAAACGTGGAGGTTCCACAGGTCGGGACGCAGGTGCCAAAGGGTGCCCCCTCTCTGAGTCAGAAGATCCTTCCTCAGAGGAATGGGCCAAGGAGGGACTGTTGCGAGGAGCATCAGGTCCGAAAACCAGGTCCGGGGGGGGGGGCCAATACGGGGCCACCAGCAAGACCTGCTCCTCGTCCTCCCTGACTTTGCACAAGAGCTGTGCAACAAGGCTCACTGGGGGGAATGCATATTTGCAAAGGCCCCAGGGCCAGCTGTGTGCCAGGGCATCCGTGCCAAGAGTGCCTGCGGACAGGGAATAGAACCACTGGCAATGGGCAGTCTCCTGGGAGGCGAACAGATCTATCTGAGCCTCGCCAAAGTGCCGCAATATCAGCTGGACCACCTGGGGATGGAGTCTTCATTCGCCCGCAAGTGGAGGCTGCCGTGAGAGCTTGTCGGCTGCACGGTTGAGCACACCTGGGACATGGATGGCACGAAGCGACCAGATGCTTCTGACTCCATAACAAGAGATGACGGGCGAGTTGCGACATGCGACGGGAGCGTAGACCACCCTGATGGTTGATGTACGCCACGGTCGCGATGTTGTCTGAACGGACTAGAATGTGCTTGCCTGTCAGCAGCTCCTTGAAGCGGCCCAGCGCAAGACGAACTGCCCGCCACTCGAGGCAATTGATATGCCACTGCAGCTGAGGCCCCGTCCACAGACCTGAAGCTGCATGCCCGTTGTACGTGGCACCCCACCCCAAGGTCGAGGCATCCGTGTGTACTACAGCATGCCTGGACACCTGTTCGAGGGGAACGCCTGCCCGCAGGAACGAGGGGTCTGACCATTGGGTGAGAGAACGGCGGCAGCTCGGTGTCACAGGAACATGGAACGTGCTGCGTTGCCACGCCCATCTCGGGACCCGGCCGTGGAGCCAGTGTTGAAGCGGCCTCATATGAAGCAATCTGAGCGGCGTGACTGCGGCAGCGGATGCCATATGCCCCAGGAGTCTCTGAAACAGTTTCAGTGGAGCCGCTGTCCTGCACTTGAGCGTACTCAGGCAGTTCAACACTGACTGGACGTGCTCCTCGGTGAGGCGCGCAGTCTGGGCGACCGAGTCCAGTTCCATACCGAGATAAGAGATCCTCTGCCCGGGGGAGAGTTTGCTCTTGTCCCAGTTGACCCGAAGACCCAACCGGCTGAGGTGTGCCAACACCATGTCCCTGTGTTCGCATAACTGCTCTCGCGAGCTGACCAGAATGAGCCAGTCGTCGAGATAGTTGAGAATCCGAACGCCTTGTGCAACCTTCGTAAAGACGCGGGGGGACAGGGCCAGCCCGAAGGGCAGGACTTTGTACTGATATGCTCGACCCTCGAACGCAAACTGTAGAAAGGTCTATGATGGGGTAATATCGAGACAAGAAAGTATGCATCCTTTAGGTCTATCACTGCAAACCAATCCCAGGGACGGATGCATTCAAAAATGCGTTTTTGCGTGAGCAACTTGAATGGCAGCCTGTGCAGGGACTGATTCAGGACTCGCAGATCCAGGATTGGCCGTAACCCACCTCCTTTCTTCGGTACAATGAAGTAGGGACTGTAAAACCCTGACTTCATATCGGCTGGAGGGACCGGCTCGATTGCATCCTTCACCAGGAGGACAGCAATCTCCGCCCGGAGAACAGGTGCACTGTCCAGTGACACCTGAGTGTAGTGGACACCCCTGAACACCGGGGGACGCAGCTGCATTGCTACAGACCGCTCAACTGGGGGGATCCCCGTGTAGCCCTTAGCCTCTCCGCCGTCCAGGGTAGTGAAGGCGGATGATGGACCTGGTTTCGAGAGAACACTATACGGCGTCCGCCAGGAATTGGTCACCTCATCGTGCACTTCCGGAAAGAAAGGCATCGGAGTGGGACGCTGAGGACCAGCGCAGCCCGCTCCGAGGTACCAATCGTTGAGCCGAGACGGACCGGGACATGGTGGAGGGTTCCATGCGAGCCCGACCTTCTCGGCCGCCCGGGAAAGCACAGCCGTCAACTCAGGATCCGACTCAGACACAGCTGCGGCCCCTTGGGGCGGCAGCACAGCCGAGTCTTCCTCTCCTGAGGACTCCTGCTCACCTTCTGATGCTGTGATCGACATCTGATCCTCTGCAGGCACACCGAAAGGACAGCACCGGATGCTCAGAGGAGGGCCTGGTGCGGCACGTTGGTAACACCACTGGCTGCGGTGCTGAAGAGGCGGCAGGGGCCTGCGGAGCAGCGCTCGGTGGGGAAGCCCTCACCGTGATCCTCAAGTCACCCTGCTGTCACCCGGCCCCTGAAGCTCTCGGACTCGCTGCAGTGTCATGACTCCAACACGGTAAGGCTGTCTTCTTTTAATCTTCAGACTTGTTTGAAGTTCGGTCAGCTGTAGGACACCAAAGATTGGCTGCGAAGCGAAAGACAGAGTGCGATTGCATCTGCTTCCTATTTATATCCACCTGTTAGGGGCAGTGCGCATTATACAAATATCACACGCCACTGTTCATTGGCTTGTTTTAGTTCTCTCGAAGCTGATAGGGGCTCTCTAGCGATATACCAATTCGTCGGTCACTACTGACGTACGTCCAACGTGGCCGACCGAAAGGGAACTTATTAGCCAATCAATAACTGACATTAAAAGATGTGCTATTGCTTAACTTGAAAATGCCTGGGCTTAATGTCCTAAAATGACAACCAGAGACCACTAATCAACACATTTATCCTGTCATAAACACTACTGCTAAGGTAATGACAGCATTATCCAAGTAAAATATGTTGTTTCAGAGTTTTGTCCCCCATAGAAATCTTTTATAAAACAAAAAATGCTTGATGCATTAAAGACAGTTAAATTAAAAGATCAAATTCGAAATTAAAAGATTAATTCAGAGTGCAAGCTATGGCCTATTATCAAACACTTTAATCATGTAATATTTTAATAGAAATTATAATAGCCTATATAATACTGGAAAAAAAGGAATACATAGAACAAACTGTCATATTAGTTAAGGCAGCATATTAGAATAAATAAAAATAATTATTCTTGGGATAAGTGTTACGGTATACAGGAGACAGACACAGATGTAACAGGTAATGGTTGTTTATTTGACCACAGTAGAGCAGATGGAAACACACAGGTGAGTGAACTGGTTGTAGATAGACTTGAGCAGGTAGTATGAGGTATATTTACTGTCCTTTCTTTTGCATGTAGATACACGCTGGAGCTTGGAGATCGCTGGAGAACTTGGGAGCTGACTGGAACACACCCACACAGCAGACGAGGCACACAGAGGGAAGAGACACGCTGGAGACAGGTGAGTATACGAAGAGGAGTCCTTGAGGTAAGCATAACAATGAGGGTATGCGAACGAGACCGGATGTGGAGTGCTGTGTGCGTGTGTGCTTTATAGTGCTGTTGATGAGTTGAGTGATGAGGTGCAGGTGGCGGTGATCAGTACTCTGGAGAAGGTGCGCGCTGTGATTGGGTGATGTTGGAACCTGACGTGTCTGTGACAGTACCCCCCCCCTCCACGGCCCACTCCAGAGGGCCGAGGACCCCGACGCCGTGGTGGTCGTCCTCTTCCCCGCGGTGCCGGTTTCTCAGGGTGACTGTCGTGGAAGGTCTGGAGTAAGCTGGGGTCTAAGATGTCGTTCTTTGGGACCCAGGAGCGTTCCTCGGGGCCGTATCCTTCCCAATCCACAAGATATTCCAGCTGACCACCACGACGTCGGGAGTCCAAGATATCACGAACCTCATACGCAGCTCCGTCCTCCAGGATGAGTGGAAGGGGGGGGTTCGGCGGGAGCCACGTCAGGTCCTGTGGGAAGAACAGAAGGGTGGTGAGCTTTCAGCAGTGACACGTGGAAAGTGGGGTGTATACGATACCCTTGTAGAAGACGGAGTTGATAGGTGACTGGGTTGACCTGCTTGACGATGGGGAATGGGCCAATGAACCTGGGACTCAGCTTTCTGCAGGGCAGACGCAGTCTGATGTTTCGGGTGGATAGCCAAACCATCTGACCAGGCTGGAAGACTGGGGTGTTGGAACGTCGGAGGTCGGCTACCATCCTGCGTCTGCGCAGGGCTCGTTGCAGTTGATGGTGTGCTGAGTCCCAAATCCTCTCGCTCTCTCGGAACCAGTAATCCACTGCCGGAACGTTGGAGGGTTCCCCATCCCAGGGGAACAGTGGGGGTTGGTAGCCGAGTACGCACTGGAACGGTGTAAGCCCTGTGGTTGACTGCCGGAGAGAGTTTTGGGCGTACTCGGCCCAACCCAGGAACTGGTTCCAAGAGTCCTGGTGGTCATGACAGAAGGTACGGAGGAAGCGGCCAATCTCCTGTACCTTCCTTTCCGTCTGCCCGTTCGACTGTGGGTGGTATCCGGAAGTCAGGCTGACGGCCACACCTAGGAGGGAGTAGAAGGACTTCCATACTCTGGATATGAACTGGGGCCCTCGGTCGGAGACTATATCTTCTGGTATTCCGAAGTATCTGAAGACTTGGTTGAAGAGTATTTCGGCGGTCTCCATTGCAGTTGGTAATCCTGGAAGTGGTATTAGATGGCATGATTTTGAGAAGCGATCCACAACAACTAGGATGGTGGTATTTCCTTCTGAGACAGGGAGATCAGTAATGAAGTCCACTCCTAGGTGTGACCATGGGCGATCTGGAACGGGCAGCGGAAGGAGTTTCCCAGCTGGCAGATGACGAGGAGACTTGGAGATGGCACACTCCCGACAGCCCTGCATGTACCTTCTGACATCCGAAGCCATCCCTGGCCACCAGAAGCGTTCTTTTAGCAACGAGAGGGTCTCATTGACCCCCGGGTGACCAGTGCCAAGTGAGCCGAGTGAATGGTGGGAGTGCGTCGTGTCCGTGGAAGGTATAGCAAGCCAGGTGGACAGCCCGGCGGAGGGTTCGTGGAGGCATTGGAGGAGGGGATGGTCTCTTCTGACCAGGTAATAGGACTCACAATGAGAGAGCTCGGGATGATGGGTTCAGGTTCTTCAGTCTTTTCCTCCGGAGCATGTAGACGGGAGAGAGCGTCTGCCTTTACGTTTTTGGTACCAGGGCGATAGGAGATGGTGTAATTAAAGTGGGAGAAGAACATGGCCCAGCGAGCTTGTCTAGGGTTCAATCTCTTTGCTGACCAAAGATATTCAAGGTTTTTATGGTCCGTCAGTACCAGGAACGCGTGCTTGGCTCCCTCCAGCCAATGCCTCCACTCTTCCAAGGCAAGCTTGACCGCAAGAAGTTCCCTGTCACCGATGGAGTAGTTGACTTCCGCCGGGCTGAGCTTGCGGGAGAAGAAGGCACATGGATGGAGTCTACTTGGCGTCCCCTGCTGCTGTGACAACACCGCTCCCACTCCAGTTGTTGAGGCGTCCACTTCGACGACGAATTGTTTCTCTGGGTCTGGATGTACGAGTAAGGGAGCGGTGGTAAAGGCTTCTTTGAATTGGTTAAAGGCGTTGGTGGCTGCCGGGTTCCAGGACAGAGACTTGGGCTTATTACGGAGCAGGCTGGTGAGTGGATGGGCGATGGAACTGTAACCTTTGATGAATCGTCTGTGAAAGTTGGAGAATCCGAGGAAGCGCTGGAGTTCTTTTATGGTGGTGGGTTCTGGCCAGTTAGTAATGGATTCCACCTTCCTCTCGTCCATCCGGATGCCACTGTGGTCTATGTTGTAACCCAGGAAAGAGACGGAAGGTTGGTGGAATGAGCACTTCTCTGCCTTGAGGAACAGGTGGTATTGACGAAGACAGTTGAGGACCTCCGCAACGTGTTGGCGATGTTCGGCCTGGCTCCGGGAGTATATGAGTATGTCGTCGATGTAGACTAGGACAAAGCGGTGGAGAAACTCCCGGAGCACCTCATGAATGAAATCCTGGAATACGGAGGGGGCGTTGACCAGTCCATATGGCATAACCAGGTATTCGTAGTGGCCAGTAGGGGTGATGAAGGCGGTCTTCCACTCGTCCCCCTCACGTATCCGGATGAGGTTGTACGCACTGCGGAGGTCCAGCTTCGTAAACACAGTGGCACCACGGAGATGTTCCAGGGCCGCTGGGACGAGAGGAAGGGGATACCTGAACTTGACTGTTATCTTATTGAGTGAGCGATAATCAATGCATGGCCGCAAGCCTCTGTCCTTTTTGGCCACGAAGAAGAAACTGGAAGCAGCAGGGAAAGTAGACGGCCTGATGTAACCTTGGGCGAGGGCTTCCTTGATGTAATCCTCCATGGCCTTCTCCTCCAGGATGGAAAGAGGGTATATCTTACCCTTTGGCACTGGTTCACCTGGAAGCAGGTCGATGGCACAGTCCCATGGCCGGTGTGGAGGCAGCTTGGAAGCCCGTTGCGGGCAGAAGACATCGCTGAAGGGGGCGTAACACTTGGGGATGTCGACAGAGCGTTGTTCGACTGGACTTTCGATGGACGTGGCGCAGAGAGAGAGGTCAGGTGATGGAGATGGTGGAACAGGCAGTTCAGCCAGACAGCGAGTGAAGCAAGTGTCGCCCCACTTCATTTCGCCCGTCTTCCAGGAGATGGTAGGGTTGTGCTGCTCCAACCAGGGGCGCCCCAGAACCACGTCAGCGGTGGAGTCCTCCAGAACCAGCAGATGAGCCTCTTCTTGGTGAAGTAATCCAACTTGAAGGGTTACTGGTCCAGCCACTGTGCGGACGCGCTTACGGCTCAGGGGTCTGTTAGTTATTGAGCAGATCTTGTAGATGGTCGGAGACGAAGTGGTCTTGATACGTAGTTGGCGACAGATGGCACCGGAGACGAAGTTGCCGGCGGACCCCGAGTCGATGAGCGTGACCACTGTAAGAGAGACATTGGCGGCAGTAAGATTGACGACAGTAGTGAGTGGTTTCATTTTACGAGTATCAGGGATAATAGCACTCACCAGGGGTTGCGGCGGTCGTGTGGGGCATGCGGCAATCACATGCCCCGGTTCACCACAATAGAGACAGAGATGAAGGGTCAGCCGGTGACGGCGTTCTTCAGAGGATAGACGAGAGTTTTCTACTTCCATGGGTTCCTGGGCTGGTTCTGGGGTGCTGACGGGTTCGGATCGGCAGAGTAGCACGTTGGAGAGAGACTGGTCCTGGTGCTCTTGGAGGCACACTTGCATGCGAGTGGCGCAGCGGATGGAGAGCTGGATGAACTTTTCAAGGCCGATGGAGTCCTCGCATGCAGCGAGTTGCAGCCGCACCCGAGGTTCTAATCCTTGACGATAAGTTGTTATCAGGGCTTGTTCATTCCATCCGCTGAGTGCTGCAAGCGTTCTGAATTGCAAAGCATAATCGTAAATGGACATTGATCCTTGTCTTAAATTATAAAGCTTCTCACCAGCTGAAGAGTCCGTGATCGGTTTCCCGAACACTTCCCGGAAGTGGGAAATAAACGGCGAGTAGGATTGGGTTACAGCGCCCCGCTGGGACCAGATGGAATCGGCCCACTTCAATGCTTTGCCGCTGAGCTGAGAGATGATGAACGCTATCTTTGAAGTGTCACTCGGGTACAGGTGCGGCTGCATCTCCAGGACCAGTGTGCATTGCAGCAGGAATCCGCTGCAATCCTCCGCCGATCCTGAGAAGGGCGCCGGTTTGGCCATGGGACTGGCGTACGGCGGCAATGAAGGAGGACTGTTGACAATGGCTGTGGTGTTCGCTGGTGCTGGTGCTGGTGCAGGTGAAGGGACAGTGACTGGAGATGGCGGTGGTGGATTGCTGGCCAAAGTGCGCCGAAGCGCATCCACCAGTTCCTGAAAGGGGTCGGGCTGGCTCATACTGGGTCTGCGGTGTTGGTCCGGTCTTCTGTTACGGTATACAGGAGACAGACACAGATGTAACAGGTAATGGTTGTTTATTTGACCACATTAGAGCAGATGGAAACACACAGGTGAGTGAACTGGTTGTAGATAGACTTGAGCAGGTAGTACGAGGTATATTTACTGTCCTTTCTTTTGCAGGTAGATACACGCTGGAGCTTGGAGATCGCTGGAGAACTTGGGAGCTGACTGGAACACACCCACACAGCAGACGAGGCACACAGAGAGAAGAGACACGCTGGAGACAGGTGAGTATACGAAGAGGAGTCCTTGAGGTAAGCATAACAATGAGGGTATGCGAACGAGACCGGACGTGGAGTGCTGTGTGCGTGTGTGCTTTATAGTGCTGTTGATGAGTTGAGTGATGAGGTGCAGGTGGCGGTGATCAGTACTCTGGAGAAGGTGCGCGCTGTGATTGGGTGATGTTGGAACCTGACGTGTCTGTGACAATAAGCATTACACATATGTCAGCATCATTGGACAACATTTTCAGGTGAACCTCTTTCAGATGAAATGCTGATTGTTAAGAAATCGCTGTTAGCTTCCTGAGCATCAATAACTGTATTTGGCTTTGATAAGTCTGAGACTCCCTGCCTGAGATTATTGCCCAGACGGCAATAAAAAGTTTCTGAATATTTGTCAATATTCATGGCTTAAACAGCTGGAAAACTGACTGTACTGTTTTTCCCAGGCAGGGTTATTATACTTAACTAACAAAAACTAAAACTATTAAAACATTTATGCTCATCGAAATAAACCTGAATATAAGAAAAAATAAATACTAGTTAAAAAAACTTAAACCTAAACGAAAACTAGAAATGTTGCCTTGTCAATGTCAGTTTGTTTTTCCCCCTTGACTTTCAACGGACGAGATCATTATCTTTTCATTAACTGACAAGGTAAAATAAAATTAGAATTAAACGAAATTACAATGGATACAATTACAATCCCAGGGGTTTAATCATGTGACATACACGGAACTAACAGAGGCTACCAGACATCGCTATAATCACTGATATAAACATACAGAACGTCACTTTTGAAAGTAATAAATACACGATTGTGACGATATGTGGTTTATCTGTGTTCTTCACGCCATGTCAGGTATTCATAATAGTAGATCCCAGCTAACACACGACGTAACAGTTATGTAATGTATTCGTACTTTTTGGTAATGTCATGACTTACCAACTGACAACGTAACTATGACGTCGCATGCCAGTAATTTCATTACCTTCAGATTACCATCTCACAACGTCGTCAGTACGTTCTCCTAACGTTATAAGATTACCAAGAACGTTCCAGATACGTCCTCTGTTCGTAATATATTGGTAATTCCATGACTTACTAGTAACGTAACTACAACGTTGTATGCCCGTAATATTATTACCATCAAATTACCATATCACAACGTCGTCAGTACGTTCTCCTAACGTTATAAGAAAACCAAGGACGTTCCAGATACGTACTCTATTCGTAATATATTGGTCATTCCATGACTTACTGGCAACGTAACAGCAACGTCATGTGCTCGTAATTTCATTACCATCATTTACACATTCTTTATATGTTATTATTACCAGAATTTGCAATTTAAAATGTGTAATTAAACGTCAGACACAAGACTGAAATGTCCCTTAAGAAAAAAAAAATGTTTCTTTTCACCAAGTCAGAGTATGGATGACTGCTTTTTATATATAGTGATGTGACATACAGCGCGTGCCTTCACAAATGGAGTGCGCGCACGCCCACAGTATGTTGACAAGAGAGTAAAGTTAATTTTTCTGAGAGAAGAATTTATTTTTCCGAGTTGACAACGAATAAATGGCTTTTATAAAAATGTATAAAGTTAACTTTGGAAAGACGCAAAACCTTTTCTTATTGTTATGTTTACGTTAGTGCTGGTGGCCGTTAGAGTTGCCATGGCAACCGGAAAACATTCAAGCTGCTAGAGAGGACAGCGTCGACATTTCTCCATGTTTATCGTCAGTTTTATAGCAATAAAGTTCAACAACTGCGTCAGATTGGTTAAGTAACATTACCCACAGTCTACTTTAAGTATATTTGTTAATATTTTTACCTCTGTGATTATATGGTATCTTTCCTTGATCGTCTGAAATATGTTTTAGCAAAATGTTACGCTAGCATAGCATATGCTTTTAATGATACTGAGTGCAAAACGTCTTGAATGCTTTTATTTTATGTTTCGCTGTAGGCTACATTTTTATTTATAGTTTGAGTGTATTATATTATTTTTATTTGGAGTTTTGTTCATGTTCTGTGTGTTTTTCAAAATAAATGAATTGAATTCATTTTGAGTCTGCATTCATCGTTCACAGCTGTTGGAATAGCCTTTAAATTAGTTTGGGCAAATGAGGACATAAATTAGGTTAAACTACTGCATGTCCGCCCATAGAAAAATAAAATAAATATAAAAATTACCAACTGATTACCAACACACAACTTATAATACACAACGTTGCCACGACGTCACAGTTACTAACTGGCAACGTCACAAAGTTACGTTGTAGCGACGTATAGGCACCTTTCACTTTTCCGGTTGCCACGACGAAAGTTTGGTCACCAAATTACGTTGCAGTTACGTAACAGTCACGTATTTTGGTTAGCTGGGATTATATTTATAATGCAATGCTAATCGAGATAGCTTTTCTCATTGTGCAGAAAAGCCTAAAATTATATATTTTCTGTCTGATTTTTGATCCAAAGCCACACCACGTCACAGAAGGTTATTTAAAACAATCGACTAGTAAGTTTGGAGCAAAAACGTGGCTTTAATCTTATAAATTGTCGTGTTTTGTTGGTGTGCTAAGCTAATATGCTAACAAACCCAGAGATGCACCTGTTCTGAGCTAATGTAAATAAATAATTTTGAATCGTAAAGCTCACTTTTTTCTCTCTTTTTTTTCCAAGAAGGGCATTAGATACAGTTTGAAAGAAGGTGAAGTGAGAAGTTTGGTGAATGAAATGAGGGATTAAATCATCTTGAATAGAACATCAGTAATTATAATTGAGACAAAAGAAAAGAATAAGAGCCATAAGCAGGCTGGAGATGTGTGAATGTGTTCAGGGGAGACTGAAACTGAATGGGGCAGTTAACACCACAAACACAATATAGACAATACCCTTGAATAGATGACAATAAACATCAGTTAACATTTTAGAGTCCTTTAAAGTCTCATGACATGGTCTTGAAAAACATGTAATAAAACTCAGAGTTTTAAACCTATCATCTTCAGATTTGAAATATAACATGGTCAGACATGTGGCTTTAGCTGCAGTGCATTTCTAGATTGCCACAAGGCCAACTTCACTTTTATTTTCATAAATATATTTCATAAAAATACATTTCTAATAACTTTTGAAAATTTCAAAGCTATTTTTAACTATTTTCTTCATTGTGACAATAATTAATTATGAGTTTACCATAAACTGCAAAGTGTCTGCTTTCAAATGAGACCTTACTTATGCTTTTAGTGCAAAGGGTTCATGAACTGTATCTGTTTTAGTTTGGGTATGTCATTTTTTGGGATTTTCCAAAAGCGGGGGTGCTGGCTAACAGGTTAATTAGTTTTAGCCTACATGAACAAATAGCAGAATAAACAACAGAACATGAGGATTCATCATCATCATCTTCAGGCACTTAAATCCTTCAGGATTAAATCCTATAAAAGGAATAAATAACTTATGTGCAAAATTTATTTTACCTAAATAATAAACATATTAACAAAATGAAAGGAACAAAATGCAACAAGTAATAGATTAAGCCATATATGCTGAGTTTCAGTTCATTTTTGAGAAGTCCACAGAAAGGAAATTTGTTTTGTTTTCTTTATTTTACAGGCAATTTTTTCTTTTTATTGTGAGTGTACAAAAATATTTAACCCTTCACAGATTCGAAATGTGTTACATAAATGTGATCATAAATGTCTGAGTATTTTAATTTTCCCCCGCTTTTATAAGAAAACGTAAGTGATCACGCCGGCGCCTCACATGCACACACAACATTGTTTTGTTTTTTTATGACTGAGCACTGTTCTTAATTCATTTACCCAGCAACATCACCTAAAATATAACTAAAGCTTAAATATAATAATTCAATTTAGTGCATTAGACAAATCGAATGCAAGCACATGAGAACAAATAAATGTCTACTAATAATAGTTAATGCAACACATCTCAAACGAACGTGTATAACCATGCAATATATTTGTTTATTTTGTTTGTGCTAACCTTAAGGTTTTTTATGCCATTGCAGCACTTTTACATTATTTTTCTAAGTAAACGGGGCTTAAAACAAACAAACAACAACAAAAAAAACATGTTTGACCATCGAGCTTGTCTCTGTTGTGTTTTATTTGTTTAGCTGCTTCAAGCCAAGCGCGCAGTTGCAGTGTTACCATGGACACTTCACTCTAAAAAATGCTGGGTTAAAAACAACCCAAGCTGGGTAAAATATGGACAAACCCAGCAGGTTGGGTTAAAAGGCACCTATTATGCCCTCTTTCACATGATGTAATATAAGTCTCTGGTCTGGTCAAGTTTCAGCTTAAAATACCCCACAAATTTGCCCCTATTTGGGAGTGAGCAAAAACATGCCTTTTACTATATTACTATATTGCTGGCTAAAAAAATAAATCCAAAATTGGTTGAAAAAAATGGCTGGGTAAAAACAACCCAATCCCTGGTTTTGTCCATATTTAACCCAGCAGTTTTTAGAGTGTTATATGCATTTTTGGGCTTGTTATTTTATTATTCTTATTATTATTATTCTTATTTTCCATATTAAGAGGTGAAAACCTATAGTTCAGCTGGAATGGCCGGTGTGTCCTTTAAACGGAGAAAAGTCAGCAGTTAATGCGGTGCTTGCGCAACAGAGGTGGCCGGAGGAATGGCCAAGCTTCAATCAGGGAGATGGATTTGTAATGCTTCCTCCAACTTATGAACATTTACACCTTAATTAAAGCTTCCTTTGGGCAAAATAGGAATAAAGCTAAAATATCATTATAATGTTATCCACACATGCATTATCCAGATGTTAGTCCACACGTACATTATCCAGGTGTTTATCCACACGTACGTTATCCAGGCATTTATCCACACATACGTTATCCAGGCGTTTATCCACACGTACGTTATCCAGGTGTTTATCCACACGTACGTTATCCAGACGCAAAGTAAAAAATATACTTCCTCAACTATGTCTCCGCCATCGCCGCCGCGCACTTTGAGCACAGCTCCGACACTTGACCGTGACGTCTAACGTCTCATATCTTACGTCTGACGCCTGAATACTATGGGATTTTGGCCAGATGACTGCCGTGCGTATACACGTTAGTTCTCCTCTCAGTGTTGAATTCACCCCTCATACAAATATGCAAAAAATCCTTGATATATATATATATATATATATATATATATATATATATATATATATATATATATATATATATATATATATATATATTAGTATGTACAGTACAGGCCAAAAATCTAGACATTACTATTTTTTATGTTCTTTGAAAAAGTATTTTATGCTAATCAATCCTGCATTTATTTGATCAAAAATTCTGATTTGTTTTTTAATAATAATAATAATAATAATAATTTTCTAAGATATTTTAAAATAATTTATTCCTGTGATCAAAGCTGAATTTTCAGCATCATTACTCCAGTCTTCAGTGTCACATGATCCTTCAGAAATCATTATGATTTGATGATTTGCTGCTCAAGAAACATTTATGATTATCAATGATGGAAACAGGTGTGCTGCTTTAGATTTATTTGGAACTTGTGATACTTTTTTCAGGATTGATTGATGAATAAAAAGTTAAAAAGAACAGCATTTATTCAAAATAGAAATTCTTTTATAAGTATTTACTATTACTTTTTTTATCAATTTAGCACATCCTTCTCTGAATAAAAGTATTCATTTCTTCAACAAAAATAAGAAAGAAAATGATTGCCCCCAAACTAAAAAAAAGTATATTAAAATAGAAAATCATTTTTTTAAGTTGTAGTAATATTTTACAATATAACTGTGTTTTCTGTATTTTGATCAAATAAATGCAGGCTTGATGAGCATAAGAGACTTAAAGCTTTAAAAATAGTAATGTTTTGACCTGTTCCAGTGTGACATCACATTACAGCACATGTAATGTACTAATCTATGGGGAAAATAATGAACTGAGTGGATGGATTTTTACCACAATAGGATGGTTGTTATTTACACACTGCAGACACATGATTATGATCTAGAACAACATAAAAGTGAATTTTGTCTAATAGTTAGTGGAAATTACTCTCTTCATTCTTGTTATCATGAACTTATTTATCATTAAAGACACAAACATGAAGTGTAAAACGAGTGGTACAGCCTCATGGAAAAAAAAAAGTGAACATCTTAGTTGTGGAGGCACATGTTCAGTTTGTCACATGTTCAGTATAGCTCTCTCTGTCAGCGACGAGGGATTCACATGTCATAAATGTAGGGAAATAGTCAGGCTGACAGAATGAATCTCAGAATTAGAGACACGCATCCAAACTTTAATCGAGGATTAAAGGGCACTTGAGTAACAGTGAGGCGGCCTAGCCGCGGAAAACACCACTCTTCCGTTCCGGTAAGAACATCAAACAGGTTCTCCCCACTCAGTGATGCACCCACTGAGAATCCTGTTGAAAGTCCCTAGTTATTGATGATTCTATTACACGGAACGTGAAAATAGAGACACCAGCCACCATAGTCACATGTTTGCCGGGAGCCAGAGCACCTGACATCAAAGCAAATTTAAAAGTGCTGGCTGATGCTAATCGTAAATACAGTCGGAGATCACAAAAATTAACATTAAAGAGATGTGTGAACTCGCAAGTACAATGTCAGGAGAAGTAATTTGAAGTCAGATAAATCCCAACACATAGAAACTCTTCCACCTAGATGTTATCACATAGAGACTGTGTCTGTACCCCGAACCAGTAAAAACAAAAATCTTCCAAACCCATTTAAGGGTAAAAAATTAATTGATGTTCAACAAATAAAAAATAGAGATAATAATGATAAACAAATGATAAAGCTTGGGTTGTTAAATATTAGATCCCTTTCTTCAAAAGCACTTATTGTAAATTATATTATCACAGACAATAAAGATGTGCTGTGTTTGACAGAAACCTGGCTAAAACTGGACGATTAGACTACTTTAAATGAGTCTAGTCCTCAAGGTTACGATCTTACTGATGGTACAATATGATGAAATGTTTTATGAATCAGAACAATGATCAATTCTAACTGCATCAGAACACATTAAATAGAGCATAAATCAATCCTCTCAGACACATCAGTAGATCTCCTCATGATCTCCGATCTTCTGGATCTTCTCCTCTTTCATCATCACAGTCTCCAGCATTACAGAGCCTCGACTTGATCAAAGTTTCCACTTCTGATGCTGTGACCTGAAAGTTTTTTGTTCCAGCATCTAAAGTGTTACTGTTAGGACATTTCCATTTAATTCCACATCATTTATTCACTATCATTTTGATGAATTTTAATAGAAAATTCTGAAATGTCCTCAGAAATCTAAAGGTTTACTTGTGTCTGTGTATGAATGTGACACTGTGTTTTCTAGTGTGGATCATGGAGGAGAGATCAGGATTACAGCAGGACTACGCAAATGTAAGTACAGACACACACACACACACACACACACACGCACACACACAGTCTGTGATTACAGCAAATCACAAAGAAATGGATTAATGTTTTACAATATCCCACAAACCCTGAGCGTCCTCAGTAATGATCACTGCTATCGTAGGGTTGACACAATGCCATCATCATCATCCCGTAAAATACAGGATTTAAAGGTTAAATGATGCGTCCCGTATCAAATCAGTACAGGATGTGATTTGTCCCATATTTTGCTGACACTAATCTAATAGTCTAACAGTCACTAGTCTAATCTTACGATACTCCAACATCCTGCGTCAGACATCACGTCCCGGGTTACTCTTGTGCTGTATTGTATTATATGAATTGGTTTGTAAGCTACTTACATATAAATTACAGATAAATAAGTTTTATAATAAGGTTATAATATTATTATTTTTTTATGCAAACAGACAATTACAATATTTACAGTTGAGACATTAAATGCAAAATACAAATACATGTACAACAAAACAATACAAAGCAGCCAGTTAGATTTGTGTGTGTGTGTGTGTGTATATATATATATATATATATATATATATATATATTAGGGTTGTCACGATACCATAAAAATGTCTTACGATACTATACCAGCTGAAGTGTCACGATACCAAGTAGTATCGCGATACCATGCAGTATACAAAATGAACCAAACTTTCATAAAAACATGAAAACAGACCAGATTTTCTCTGAATACTTCATTAATGAGAATGAATAACAGGCTTTTATTACCAATCAAATGAATCATTGTAAACAAAATTCATCTTAGCACTGCACAGAAGCTGTATGTAGCTGTAGCGTTTATGCATTTACACTTCAATTACAATTGCATAAATAATGTTATGATATTAATGTTTCAAATATAAAAATTTGAATATAGAAATAAAAATGTTGGCGGAAAAAAATGATAGAATAGATCTACTTTTAGATGGTAAAAAATGATAGAATAGGCCTACTTTTAGATGGGAGACTAAAGTCGCCAGTAGGTGGCAGCAAGTGTTAATGATTAAGTCAATGAATCATTCAACCGATTCGTTCAAAACGGTTGATTCACGAAGCAAATGACTGTCTTAATGAATGGATTAGTGAGTCAGTGACTCGCCCAATTTGTTCAAAAACAGATTCATTTAGAAACGAAACAAAAACAGCGCTCTTGCTCGTGTCACGCACTATCAGGAGCATTTTTGCCAGCCTATCTTGAAATATCTAACCCTGACTGGAGAGCAGTATGTATATTAAAACATATAATACATTTATAATTATAAAATCACGATTGATATGATTGATAAGAACCGAGTGCAAACCTGCTATAGCTTATTGATGAATGGAATTGCATTTGTCTGAATCGTGTTCACAAAGATGTTTCTAGAAACAAACTATTTAATCTTTTCCAGAAGTGAATTCAATTGAAGTGTACCTGCCGCACATACAACATTCCTTACGGTACTGACGATACTACCGTTTAAAAAATACAATGGCATCGCCAGTATTTTGAAGCTTTAGTATCGCGATACTACCGTAGTACCGGTACACCGTGCAACCCTTTTATATATATATATATATATATATATATATATATACAGTACAGTCCAAAAGTTTGGAACCACTAAGATTTTTAATGTTTTTAAAAGAAGTTTCATCTGCTCACCAATATTGTGAAATATTATTACAATTTAAAATAACTGTGTACTATTTAAATATATTTGACAAAGTAATTTATTCCTGTGATGCAAAGCTGAATTTTCAGCATCGTTACTCCAGTCTTCAGTGTCACATGATCCTTCAGAAATCATTCTAATATGCTGATTTGCTGCTCAAGAAACATTTATGATTATTTTCAATGTTGAAAACAGTTGTGTACTTTTTTTTCAGGATTCCTTGATGAATAGAAAGTTCAAAAGAACAGCATTTATCTGAAATACAAAGCTTCTGTAGCATTATACACTACCGTTCAAAAGTTTGGGGTCAGTAAGAATTTTTATTTTTATTTTTTTGAAAAGAAATTAAAGAAATGAATACTTTTATTCAGCAAGGATGCATTAAATCAATCAAAAGCAGGGGCGGAGCCAGAGGGGTGGCTTGGGGTGGCCCACGCCACCCCTGAGATTCGATTGGCCACCCCAGGTGCCACCCCAAAATCCTACACTACGATTGGCCATTAACGTGGTCAAAGGCGGAACCTTTGTTGACGCACTTTGCTGCCTTTAAATCAGCGCGGGAGCTTGGACAGTCAGACACCAGAACTCAGAAATGTAAGTAGCAAGTGTTTGATATAAGCTAACCAACGATACATGGCTTATTGTTTTTTAGCATGTGAGTTTACAGCACTACTACTTGTGCTAGCACGCAAAGATATATATTTACCTATCACATCTGCCTTGATATCTAATCGCACACACAGCCCAGTATCACGTCTGTTGAATCACGTCATGTAGGCTAATTTATCTACTGTAAGTTACCTGCCTATTCTGCCTACTCAGTCGACATTTGCTAGGTCATTAACTGTAGGCTACTTTTGTAAAAAGCATTTAAATATTTATCATTAGCAGATTAGCAGACGCAATTTTGTTGAAAAAAAAATGTAGCCTACATTATATTTTAACCAAATGAAACACGCCATAGCTCGCCCCTACCTTCAGTAAGTTAGGCTTAGGCTATATTCCCAGATAAATTCCACGCAGGGTTTCGTTTTTGTTTGTTCTATAGGCTATACAGTCAATGTTTTCAAGCCCTGTGTTGCTAACATACCTATGCTGTGAAATTAAGGTCTAGCCTACTGGTGGGTTTAGTTGAATTTGAGTAATAGGATATGCAACCATTTACATCTGGAGATAGTTATTTGTGCTCGCCAAAATCATAGAAATTATCATTACAAGACACTTACAGTATCTCCTGTAATCCAAGACAGATTTTCTTCGAGTTGTAAGGCTTTAGAGCATTTATTTTAACAAATGACATGGAAAACATAATTCATTTCATCCACATATCCTTATGCACAATGCACAACAACAATTTAGCTTAAACCTTGAGAATCAAGCAAACCTCACGGCCGTCAGGGCCTTAAAGTGACAGGCACTGAATTCGACTTGCACATCACCAATGCAGTAATTAGGGCTGCACGATTAATCGCATGAGATTGTCATGCGTGCCTCGTCAGTAAAGCCGGTTCTGTGATTAGTGGTAAATGTCCATCACCTGCTTTCAAATGGAGCGGCACTTAATATACAGAGCCGTAGTTCGCGGACAAGCTACGCAATATCGCGTTCATAATCGAAGGCGATTCATCTGCGATTATGAACGCGATATTGCGTAGCTTGTCCGCGAACTACGGCTCTGTATATTAAGTGCCGCTCCATTTGAAAGCAGGTGATGGACATTTACCACTAATCACAGAACCGGCTTTCAATCTCATGCGATTAATCGTGCAGCCCTAGCAGTAATGACATGAAAGAGTAGTCTATATCGTTTAAACTTTATAAATAGTAATAGTTTAGCTCACAGGTCAGATGTGGCCTTTGATTAAGCTTTAATTTTGTGTAATTAATTACACAGTAAGTAAATAATATGTTTTTTGTTGTGCATTGTGCCAAGTCTTGAAGGTGTATTTTTATGTTTGAGATGTTTGTTTATTTATATTTGATTTTATTCAAATAAAAATAAATTTGATGTAAGAGTACGGCCTTTGTCCTTCAATTTATGAGTAAGGTGTTCGATGCATGATTTTATGATGCCACCCTTGAATTAATCAGTGCTCCACTAAGGCCACCCCTGTTAAAAAAACTGATCAAAAGTGGCAGTAAAGACATTTATAATGTTACAAAAGATTAGATTTCAGATAAACACTGTTCTTTTGAACTTTCTATTCATCAAATAATCCTAAAAAAAATATTGTACACAAATATTTAGTACAATTGTACACATTAAATGTTTCTTGAGCAGCAGTTCAGCATATTAGAATGATTTCTGAAGGATCATGTGACACTGAAGACTGGAGTAATGATGCTGAAAATTCAGCTTTGCCATCACAGGAATAAATTACTTTGTGAAATTATATATATATATATATATATATATATATATATATATATATATATATATATATATATATATATATATATATATATATATATATATATATATATATATATTTTTTTTTTTTTTTTTTTTTTTTTTTTTGCTATCTGGATGGAAGAGCTAGGAAGTCTCAGAGAGTTTGTTGTTGTTGTTGTTGTTGTTGTTGTTGTCCATCAGAGTGGATCTAAACGGATCTATCCATCACAGCGGATCAGAATGGATCTTCCTCACACGACAGGACTGCTACCTGTTAAGGCACTTCAAACTGATAAACACAGTTTCAATCTCCCCTTTTGCCAGGACTCCTCAAACTGCACCACACAGCCCTAATCCCCCTTCAGGAGATATCTTATCTATGCAACGCAGTTCAAATTTCCCCTTTGGAAATTTCCCCCTTTGGAAAGTGTCCTGACTGTAATCCAGAGATATCTTAACCATGCACTACAGCTTAAATTTCCCCATGGTTTGTCCCCTTATCCAAATTTACCAAATACTAACCTAATCACTTTCTTCCTAATTCTCCCAGCTCTTTCAACCAGACAGCAATATTTAAAATGCATTAAAAGTCAGAATAACAAGATGATACATAAAAGATATAAAATACATTAAAAATGAAAATAAAAACAGGAAAAGGAATTAAAAGAATAAAAAGATAATACGTATAAAATAAAGTGCAAACAGTTCGGACATAGCACAATGCTCAATCATCAAATGCATAGATAAAAAAATGTGTTTTGAGTCTGGATTTGAATGTGGCTACTGTTGGAGCACACCTGATCTCTTCTGGAAGCTGGTTCCAGCTGCGGCTGGTGTAACAGCTAAAAGCAGACTCTTCTTGCTTTGAGTGAACCCTTGGTATTTCTAAATGACTTGATCCTGATGATCTGAGTGATCTGTTAGGTTTATATTCTATGAGCATATCTGCAATGTATTGAGGTCCTAGACCATTGAGTGATTTATAAACAAGTAACAGTACTTTAAAATCAATTCTAAATGCAACTGGAAGCCAGTGCAAGGACCTGAGGACTGGTGTGATGTGTTCATGTTTTCGGGTTCTGCTCAGAATCCTGGCAGCAGCGTTCTGTATGAGCTGCAGCTGTCTTATGGTCTTTTTGGGAAGACCAGTGAGGAGCCCATTACAATAATTCACCGGCTGGTGATGAAAGCATGAACAAGTTTCTCTAAGTCTTGACTGGAGACAAAGCATCTAATTCTTGCAATATTTTTGAGATGATAATATGCTGATTTAGTTATTGTCTTTACATGGCTAATGAAACTCAGGTCTGACTCCAAAATCACACCAAGATTCCTGACTTGATTTTTAGTTGTTTGACCCCTAGAGTGAAGGTACATGTTCACTTTGAGAACTTCATCTTTGTTTCCAAACGCAATTATTTCAGTTTTGTCTTTGTTTAACTGAAGGAAGTTTAGACAAATCCAATTTTTAATTTCATCAATGCATTGGCACAGGGAGTCAATGGGGCTGTAGTCATTAGGTGATAGGGCTAGGTAAATCTGGGTGTCATCTGCATAGCTGTGATATGCAATTTGGTTCTTTCTCATTATTTGGCTCAGTGGCAGCATATATAGGTTGAACAGGAGGAGTGCAAGAATTGAACCTTGAGGGACTCCGCATGTCATGGATGTCCACTCAGACTTTTGGTCACCGATACTCACATAATAACCTCTCCCTTCTAAGTATGACCTGAACCATTTAAGGACCATCCCAGAAAGCCCAACCCAGTTTTCCAGCCTGTCAAGAAGAATGTTGTGATCGACAGTGTCAAACGCAGCACTGAGGTCGAGTAGAACCAGCACTAATAATTTACCTGAATCTGTGTTTAGGCGAATATCATTTATTATCTTTATGAGTGCCGTCTCTGTGCTGTGATGCGGTCGGAAACCAGATTGAAAGTTGTCAAAGTATCCATTCAAGCTTAAGAACTTGTGTCAGGTTTGGTGGTGGTGAAAGGAGCAAGGACTCAATTGCAAGAATGCAGGCTTTATTCAATAATAAAAATAAAACAAAAACATAACAAAAACTACCCCAAGGGGGAAAACAGACTTGAATTTAGACTATACTTGACTTGACCGACTTGAACTAGACACATGAGGAAGAAAACAACAACAAACCAGCACAGGACTGCAAACACAAGCAGAATAAATATGAGAGCAAACAAGGCAGGTAATGAGGGAGGACAGGTGGGGCAAATCAACCAATAATGAGATAACAAGGTGGGCGGGGTCAAGACAATAGACATGAGAGCACATGGCACAAAGAAACACGACAAGCCATGTGCTCACACCAAACAAAACAACAAACAAAAGCACATGGCCAATGAAGACAAATCACAAGCCATGTGCTTACACAAGACGAGACATGAACACGCAACTATGAGAACTCATAAGCTGCGTGTTCACACAAAACAAGACAACATGAGAGCACGCAGCCCGTGAAACACAGACTGCGTGCTACACAAAAGACAAAACATGAAAGCACGCGGCAGGTGGAAACAACCGCGTGCTACACAGAACATGATAATACAAGAGACAAAACATGAGACAAGAACGCATGGCAAGTTAAGGAACACTCGACCATGCGCTCACAATAAAAGACAGGACACGAAACCAAAACCAAACTAGACACGAGTACCGGGATCCGAACGCCACGCTCCCAACATGAAACAAGGCACGCAGACAAGAGAGCGCACGGCCCCGAGAACACTCGAGACCGTACGCTAACACAAAAACACGACAAGAACGGGAGTGTCAGAGCTCTGTCACAAAACTAAGAAATAAACTAGACAGAAGTGACAGAACCCTGACAACTTCTTCAGCTGATTGAAAACAACTTTTTCAATGATCTTGCCCATGAAAGGAAGATTTGAGATTGGTCTGTAGTTGCTCAATATGGTGTTATCCAGATTGCTCTTTTTCAGGAGGGGCTTGCCAACTGCAGTTTTCAGGGATTTTGGAAAAGTCCCAGAGAGAAGTGAGGCATTTACCACTTCTAGGAGATCTGCTTCTAAACAGTTAAACACACTTTTGAAAAAAGATGTGGAAAGTGTGTCAAGGGCGCAGGTTGATTGTTTTAAGGTGCTGTACTGTTTCTTCCAAAATTTTACCATCAATTGCTTCGAAAACAGACATAATAGCATAATAGCTGCTTTCTGATGTTGTGATCTGATCTGTTTTACCCCAGTGCAACTCAAGGATGTGCTGATCGCCTTTCTGATATTATTAATTTTCTCAGGGAAGAAGGAAGCAAACTCACAGCATTTGCTGTCTGAGAGCATTTCACTGGGAATCTGACTTGGGGGGTTTATTAGTCTCTCTACAGTAGCAAAAAGAGTGCGGGTGTTGTTTAAGTTTTTGTTTACAATATTTGAGAAGAAGGTCTGTCTAGCTTTGCCTAGTTCCACATTGAAAGCATGAAGAATATCTTTATAGATGTGATAATGGATTTCGAGTTTTGTCTTTCGCCACATGCGCTCAGCTTTTCTGCATTGTCTTTTCATATTTTGCACTGCTGTTGAGTTTCTCCACGGTGCTTTTTGTCTGCCACTCTTCTTCCTGACTTTCACAGGAGCAATGTTATCAATAACATTCTGTACTTTTAAGTTAAAAGAATCAAGGAGAAAATCAACAGAGTCTGCAGATATGTTTGGTGTTAAAGATATAGCCTTCATAAACAGTGCACTAGTATTCTCATTTAAGCATCGCTTTTTGACCGAGATAGATCTAGCTTCAACAGTCGAAGAGATCAATAAATCAAAGAAAATACAGAAATGATCAGATAGCGCTACATCCTTAATGACAATGGATGAAATGTTTAGACCCTTACTAATAATTAAATCTATAGTGTGTCCACGATTGTGTGTAGGTCCATGTACATGTTGAGTCAGATCAAAAGTATTCAAAACAGTTATGATTTCTTTTGCCATATTGGATTCTGCATTTTCTATGTGGATGTTAAAGTCCCCAGTAATAGCAAAACAGTGAAACTCAGAGGAAATTGCTGATAACAGTTCTGTAAAGTCCTCCACAAAGACTGGAGAGTATTTTGGAGGCCTGTAGATAACTATAAGTAGAATGCGAGGAGCACCTTTTAACACAATACCCAAGTATTCGAAAGACAAGTAATCACCAAATGACACTTGCTTGCATTGATAGACATCTTTAAATAGAGCAGCAACACCTCCACCTCTCCTAACAGCTCTGCAGACACTCATAAAAGTAAAGCTAGGAGGGGCTGTTTCATTCAGGATTGTTGCACTGCAGCTGTCTTCAAGCCATGTTTCATTTAGAAGAATAAAATCTAGGTTGTTTGAGGTTATTAAGTCATTGACTAGAAGTGTTATTTATTTTTAAGTGAGCGGATGTTTAAAAGTGCTAACTTAACAGTCTTACTTTCTGTCTCTACAGTAATCTTAGTTTGACGTGTAATAGGCAGCAGATTAAATGGGTTTGCCAAACGGTTTGAGAAGGCCTTAGGCTTTTTATAACGTAATAAAACAGAAATAGAGAAAGCTACAGGCACACTGGGTTCCCACTTATTCTGTAAACATTTGATAAAGTCACTGTTGTCATAGCGGGGACCCAACACACATCACTGAGAGCTGTTATCGGTTGTTTTTGGTTCACCTAGAACAGACGGAGGAGGTTGAGTGCCCTGGCGTTGTGGCAGGGGCCGAAGAGCTCTCGCAGGAGGAGTGGGAGGGCGAGCTGGGCCCACAGGTTTTGGTGGTTTCGGGGCTTGACGCTTTTTTGTTGATATCTGGGGGCTCGCAGCAAAAGAGTGGGAGAGTTTGGTTCCAGCATACACCAGTTCCTCCATTTTCTCTGAGAAGCACAGAAGAGGGGATGCTGGAGAGAGGGATAACGTGTCCGGTGAGAGGGGCTGTTGCTCTGGTGTTACCGGACGCTGTAATATGTTGTCCTGGCTTCCCTGGCTGTTTTCCCGAAAGTCGTCCTTGGGTGCTGAATCTTGGAGCAGTTCTAACACGTCACTGTCTCTCGGTGAGCTCTGTGGGCAGGGCTCAGTCAGGATTGTGTGCATGAGCAGTGGTTGTTGTGGCTGCGTGGTGTTATCATTGACCTTGTGGGATGTGTCAACCGCATGTCCATTCAAGTGCTGAAATGAAGTCCTGTGGTCAGTTGTACTCTGTCCAGGTGTGTTTGTGCCATTCAGGTTGAGTGGATTTGCACACACTGCTGAAGGATGATGGAGGCAGAAGTAGATATTGTCCTTTAGCACTCTTGAGCCCAGTTTGTTTGGGTGCAGGCCATCATGAGTGAACAGTTGTCTCTGACTCCAGAACAGATTGACGTTGTCGATGAAATTCGGTCCTTTTAAGTTGCAGGTTTTTTGCAGCCATGCATTAAGACCAAGCAACCGTGTAAATCTATTTGTTCCTCTTGCTGGGAGTGGTCCACTGATGAACGACTGAACTTTTAGTCTTTTAAGCATTTCAAAAAGTTCATTGAAATCCCTCTTAAGGAGTTCTGACTGCTCCTTCCGAATATCATTCTTCCCCACATGAATGATTAGTCGATTTGTCTTATATTTCATCATAATGCTCTTAAGTTCCCTGTTTACATCAGAAACTGTTGCATGTGGAAGGCAGCATGTAGTTGTATCCCTGCTGCTAATGTTTCTGATAATAGAGTCACCCACTATCAGAGTCCTGGGCTCGGCTGCTCTAAGAGCTGAGTGCCGCTGACTGTTCAGCCTTGAGCGGTAGTTAGCATCGGTGTTAGCTGCTGGCTGATTTGATCTGTGTCCGATCATGTTTGAGGATTCCTCACCCACATTCATTAACACTTCAAATCTGTTCTCCAGATGTATTGGCGGTGGTAGGGAGCTATTGTTTGGGGTAGAGGATGCTACTGCATTAATATGTGATACTCGTGACAATCTGATTTCTCGAGTGCCTTTGGGTCTCGCTCCCTGTGTGTGCCATCGATTAATATGTTGATCAATTCGGCACTCAGTACGGTCTGTTTAGGGGCATTAGATTCATGGGACTCACCGACTGTGTGCTGAGGACGTCCATGATGAAGCTCTGTTGTGTGTTCCTTCTGGTTTGGTAGTCCCGCAAGTAACTTTGTTTCAAGGACTGCAATCCTTTGTAGAAGTCTGTGGCAGTTTGTGCAACAGGTAGATTATTCAACCAGAGGAGGCATATTATTTCTAATCCTTGTGGATGTAGGCAGCTGTGTTTTCCCTTCTCCGGAATGTAAGCTGATGGCTGCCGTCAGTGGGAGGCTGGTTGGATAAAAATTCCCCTTTTTTGTAGCAATTCTTCCAGTTAAAAAGATTGTTGGTGCCAAGATTTGTTGTTTGAGCACTGTGCCTATTTGCTGTAGTTAAAATTAGGAGATAAAATATAAAAGCAATAGAGCAAAGCGCGGAGCTGTAAGCAAGAGCGTCCAAACAGTAGCGAAGCAGGAAGTTATTACTACTACTACTACTACTAATAATAATAATAATAAAAAATTAATAATAATAATTTTATTGACAATAATGATGATAATAATAATAATATTTCAAGAAAACTAGAGAATGGAGGATGAGGAGGGTGACAAAAACATTAGTAATAATAGCAATGTTACAATATACGCCAGACGGAGACAGCAGGTAAAAGTTAAAGGTGTTTATTGGACACAAGCAGAGGTAAACCAGATGACAGGTAAGTGAATTGCAATGGTTGAAGTGATAGTAGAGTGAGTAGATGATAATACCTTTGTGTTTGCAGGATGATCACAGAAGCTGGCTGGGGATGACGCTGGAGGAAGACACTCACACACAGACTTGGAACACACGAGGGAAAACGGAGGCACTGAAGACAGGTAGGTAACGACTGGAGTCCTTGAGGTAAGCATAGAGGTAAGTTCCTGTAATGTGAACGAGACCGGACAATGTGGCTGTGTGTGTGAGTGTCTCTTGTAGTGCTGGTGATGATCGTGCTGTTGAGGTGCAGTTGGCGGTGATTAGTACTCAGGGGAAGGTGCTCATTGTGATTGGTGGATGCTAGAGCCTGGCGTGACTGTTACAGTACCCCCCCCTCCCCCCTCCACGGCCCGCTCCTGAGGGCCGAGGACCCCGACGTCATGGTGGTCTTCCTCTTCCACGAGGGGCAAGTTTGTTGGGATGAGCAGCGTGGAATGTGTCTTACGTGGAACCCAGAAACGTTCCTCAGGACCATAGCCCTCCCAGTCCACGAGATATTCGAGCTGACCACCACGGCGCTGGGAGTCCAAGATCTCTCGCACCTCATAGGCAGCTCCATCCTCCAGTATGAGTGGAAGGGGGGGCTCGTCCTCGGTCACACCAGGCTCTGTGAAGGGTGGTGAGGTTTTAACAGTGACACATGGAATGTGGGGTGAATGCGGTATTCAGGTGGTAATTGGAGTTTGTAGGTGACCGGGTTGACCTGCTCGAGGATGGTGAATGGGCCAATGAACCTGGGACTCAGCTTACGGCATGGGAGGCGCATGCGGATATCTCTGGTGGACAGCCAAACCTTCTGTCCTGGCTGGTAGATGGGAGCTTCGGAGCGACGACGGTCTACAGTAATCCTGCGCCTCCGCAGAGCACGTTGTAGTTGAGTCCCAGACCCTCTAGCTCTCTCGGAACCAGTAATCCACCGATGGTACGTCAGATGGTTCCCCGGTCCAGGGGAACAATGGGGGTTGGTAGCCGAGTACGCACTGGAAGGGTGTGAGTCCAGTGGTCGGTTGACGTAGGGAGTTTTGTGCGTACTCGGCCCAACCCAGGTACTGGTTCCTGGTGTCCTGGTGGCCGTGACAGAAGGTACGGAGGAAGCAACCCATCTCCTGGATCTTCCGTTCCGTCTTCCCGTTCGACTGCAGATGGTATCCCGACGATAGGCTGACGGTCACACCTAGGAGCGAGAAGAAGGCTTTCCACACACGGGAGATGAACTGTGGACCTCTGTCAGATACAACGTCTTCGGGGATACCGTAGTATCGAAACACATTGTTGAACATTAATTCAGCTGTTTCCATAGCTGTGGGGAGTCCTTTCAGAGGGATGAGATGACAGGATTTGGAGAATCTGTCTACTACGACAAGTATGCAGGTACATCCATTGGAGGCTGGAAGATCCGTGACGAAGTCCACTCCTAGGTGTGACCATGGTCGATTGGGAACGGGCAGAGGTAGGAGTTTGCCTGATGGTAGATGGCGAGGACTCTTTGAGATGGCGCATTCCTTGCATCCCTGCACGTACCTTCTGACATCGGCAGCCATGTTGGGCCACCAGAAGCGCTCTTTCAGCAACGAGAGGGTTTCATTGACCCCCGGGTGGCCAGTGCCGAGTGAAGAGTGAGCAGAGTGAATGAGTGGAGTGCGCCGTGTCCTGTTGATGTATTGCAAGCCCGGTGGACAACCCGGCGGAGTGTCGGTGGAGACATTGGAAGAGGGAAGGGTCTCGTTAGACCAGGTGATCGGGTTGACGAATAACTTCTCAGGGAGAATAGTTTCAGGTTCTTCAGGATTTTCTTCGGGAGCATGGAGTCTTGAGAGAGCGTCTGCCTTGATGTTTTTGGAGCCTGGTCGATAGGAAATAGTGAAGTTAAAGCATGTGAAAAAGAGAGCCCAGCGGGCCTGTCTGGGATTTAGTCTCTTGGCTGCTCGGAGGTACTCAAGGTTTTTATGGTCAGTGAGTACTAAAAATGGATGTCTGGCTCCCTCTAGCCAATGCCTCCACTCCTCTAGGGCCAGCTTGACGGCGAGGAGTTCACGATTGCCGATGTCGTAGTTCACCTCCGCAGGGTTGAGCTTGCGGGAGAAGAAGGCACATAGATGGAGTCGGCTCAGATTCCCCTGCTGCTGTGACAGGACTGCTCCAACTCCGGTTGTGGAAGCATCCACCTCTACGATTAACGGCTTCTCGGGGTCAGGATGAACCAGGAGTGGAGCGGTGGTGAAGGCAGTCTTGAGTGAGTTGAAAGCTTCTGTGGCAGCAGGCGTCCAGGATAGTGACTTGGGTTTGTTTCGGAGGAGGCTTGTTAAAGGGCAGGTAATGACACTGTAGTTCTGGATGAAACGTCGATAGAAATTGGCAAAGCCGAGGAATCTTTGGAGTTCCTTCACTGTTGAGGGTGTTGACCAGTCTCTGATGGCTGCCACCTTCCCCTCGTCCATCCGGATGCCACTGTGATCGATGTGATATCCAAGGAACTGCACTGAGGCTTGATGGAAGGAACATTTCTCGGCTTTGAGATAGAGCTGGAAGTCTCTCAGGCGTTGCGGCGATGGTCGGCCATGCTCCGGGAGTAGATCAAGATGTCGTCGATGTAGACCAGCACAAACTTGTGGAGAAACTCCCGGAGCACCTCATGGATGAAATCCTGGAATACGGAGGGGGCGTTGACCAGGCCATATGGCATCACGAGATATTCATAGTGGCCGGTGGGTGTGACGAAGGCGGTCTTCCACTCGTCCCCCTCGCGTATCCGGATGAGGTTGTACGCGCTGTGGAGGTCCAACTTGGTGAACACAGTGGCACCACGGAGATGTTCCAGGGCTGCTGGGACGAGAGGAAGGGGGTACCTGAACTTGATAGTGACGGAGTTGAGAGCTCTATAATCAATACGTAGTTGTAAGCCTCCATCCTTCTTCGCCACAAAAAAGAAGCTGGAAGCAGCAGGGGAAGTAGAAGGTCTGATGTATCCTTGAGCCAAAGCCTCCTCGATGTACTCCACCATGGCCTTCTCCTCCGGGATGGAAAGGGTCTATCTATCGATAAAAATCTATCGATCTTTCCCCTTGGCACTGACGCACCCGGAAGCAGGTCGATGGCACAATCCCATGGCCGGTGTGGTGGCAGCTTGGAGGCTCTCTTGGGGCAGAAGACGTCACTGAAGGGGGCGTAACATTGTGGGATATCCACGGAGCGTTTCTCTAAGGGGCTTTCAATGGAAGTGGCACAGACAGGAAGAGACTTGGAACTTGAGGATCTTGGAACAGGTAACGTAGAGAAACATTGAGGAAAACAGGCGTCACCCCACTTCAGGACTTCCCCAGTCTTCCATGAGAGGATGGGATCATGCTGCTCTAACCACGGGCACCCTAGTATCACGTCAGCGGTGGAACCCTCCAGAACCAGCAATTGAATGTCTTCAACATGCAGTAGTCCAACTTGAAGTTGCAGTAATTCAGTCTGACGGCTGACATGTCTTCTACTTACAGGTTTCCCGATTATTGAGTGGATCTGGAAGGTTGACGGCGTGGTCTTGGTTTTGAGTCCGAGCTGACGGCAGAGGGCGTCGGAGATAAAGTTTCCCGCTGAACCAGAGTCAAGGAGGGCGGACGCTGGAATGGAAACATCAGCAGCAGTAAGTGTTACATTAGTGGTGAGTGGTTTACAGGTAGGGTGGCTAGAGACGAAGACACTCACCAAGGAACGTGGTGGACGGGTTGGGCATGAGGAGAGTACATGCCCAGGAGATCCGCAATATAAACATAAGTGTTGGGTCATCCTCCTCTGCAGTTCAGCGGGTGAGAGCCGTGTAAAATCCACTTGCATGGATTCGTTGGCTGGTTCTGGGGTGCTGACGGATTCTGGCCGGCAGAGGACGTCGGTGAGCTGCAACTGACCCTGGTGCTCTTCGAGACACGACTGCATACGAGTGGCGAAATTGACATTGGCAGCAGTGTGTGCGGATTGACAGCTGGATGAATCGTTCTAGGCCGATGGTGTCCTCGTATGCAGCGAGATGCAACCGCACCCGAGGATCCAATCCCTGACGATAAGTTGTGAGTAGCGCTTGTTCATTCCAGCCACTCCTGGCAGCAAGGGTTCTGAATTGAAGGGCATATTTTTTAACAGACATTTTCCCTTGTTTTAAATGATAAAGTCTCTCATCGATGGATGAATCCCAGGAAGGTTTTCCGAATACTTCTTTGAAGTGCTCCACGAAATCACCGTAATTCTGTGTGACTGGAGTTTTTTGTGACCAAATGGAATCGGCCCACTGGAGAGCTTTTCCTGAAAGTTGAGAAATCAGAAACGCTACCTTGGAATGTTCCGTTGGGAGCAAGTGCAGTTACATCTCCAGGGTCAGTGAGCATTGTAGGAGGAATCTGTTGCAACCCCCCGCCGAACCAGAGTAGGGCACTGGTTTGGCCATGGGACTGGCGTAAACTGGCAGTGAAGAAGAAGTGGCGGTGAATGCGGAAGTGATGGCTGGTGCTGGAGCGGGTGACTGTACTGGTGCTGGCATCGGTTGTGGAGGTGGTAACTGGAAAGTGCGACGGAAGGCGTCCACTAAATCCTGGAATGGATCGGTCGAGCTCATGCTTGTGTCCCGCTGTTATGGTCCAGTCTTCTGTTACAATATACGGCAGACGGAGACAGCAGGTAAAAGTTAAAGGTGTTTATTGGACACAAGCAGAGGTAAACCAGATGACAGGTAAGTGAATTGCAATGGTTGAAGTGATAGTAGAGTGAGTAGATGATAATATTGTCCTTTGTGTTTGCAGGATGATCACAGAAGCTGGCTGGGGATGACGCTGGAGGAAGACACTCACACACAGACTTGGAACACAGGAGGGAATACGGAGGCACTGAAGACAGGTAGGTAACGACTGGAGTCCTTGAGGTAAGCATAGAGGTAAGTTCCTGTAATGCAAACGAGACCGGACAATGTGGCTGTGTGTGTGAGTGTCTCTTGTAGTGCTGGTGATGATCGTGCTGATGAGGTGCAGGTTGCGGTGATTAGTACTCGGGGGAAGGTGCTCGTTGTGATTGGTGGATGCTGGAGCCTGGTGTGTCTGTTACAAGCAATAATAATAATAATAATAATAATAAATTCAAATTGTATTAGCAATAGTAGTAATGACAAACATATTAACAAATATACTAATTTCATCCGAAGTGCGGGGGAGGTTAAAGGATCAGGAAGAGGACCAAATAAAAATAATAGTAGTTGTAATAGCAATAATAATAATAATAATAATACTGCTATTAATGATAAAGTATTATAAAGCTGCCTCTGAACCCCCTCATTGCTATGGCATAGGATAGACCCCCGCCAGCATGTTGCAATGGGATATCAAGGTGAGGTGTTGCGGGGCCCAGGGTCCCAATATCCACACCCATCTCCGGCCGTCCCGCACATGCCACGCTTACCCTGTCTTTGTTGTGTTTTTTTATTTTTTTATTTTTTATATAATAAATATGGCTGCTTTCATTGCTATACTTGTGATAGGCATATGTTCATGTCTACTAGTGTATAATGCATTAAAAAAGCATGGCGTGCCGCATGGAACCAGCCCAGTGAGACGCCCAGGCCACCATGCCCACGCCACACTTGCCCTATGTGTGTGGGTTTTTTTTTTTTTTCTTACAACATGTTTTAAGCTCCAAATTAATGTGTGTGTGCACCTTATCTAACATGTGATGCATTAAAATAGCGAGACATGTGCCGAACCAGCCGGAGACAAGAAATCCCAGGTGAAGCTACAAGCTGGGGAGCGAAAGCCCAAGGCCCCCACAACTAATCAGAACCTCACATGGCAGGGACATAGCATGCCACAGCTAACCAGGGTCCAGAAGCAGTGAAAAAGAGAAAGAAAGGGAGAGAGAAAGAGAGAGAGAGAGAGAGGGAGAGAGAGAGTGATTTAAATGTAATCTTATAAGTATTTTATTTATATTTGATATTAGTCAGTGTTCTTACCTCTTCCTGACCCCCCTCCCCCCAAACATGTGTGAATATTTATGGTATGTCATTGAGGATGGCTTCAGACAAAGAAGGTCAGTGGATTCATGACTGTAGGAAGTTAAAGAGAGATGACCAGGAAGAGTGTAATTCTGATGTATTAATTTGAGGGGAGGTTTCCATGGAGATGTACTCTATTATTAAATTTTTCCAAGTTGTAATGTGTATGGTGTTCCTTGATTTCCAGTTCATGAGGATAGTTTTCTTGGCGATAGTTAGAGCCACTAGGAGTAATTGACTGGTTGTACTGTTTAAATTGATTATGGATATGTCACCTAATATACAGAGTGAGGGAGACAGCGGGATGTGACATCCCATGAGTTTGGACTCAACTTTACTCCATTACTTAAATCAATAAATGATGACATTCATCGCTGGATGAATTTACCACTATCCATTATGGGCAGAATATCAGTAATTAAAATGACTATACTCCCTAAATTAAACTATTTATTTACAATGACTCCAGCACTTCCCACCCTCAAATCACTAGATTCAATCGTCACTAAATTCTACTGGAAAAATAAGACCCCAAGAATTAAACTGACCACACTACAGAAACCAAAAACACAAGGAGGACTGGAAGCACCACATTTCTACCACTACTTTTTGGCCAATCAGCTCCAAAATATATACAAATGGATTCATCCTAACCCATCAGAAAGCACATGGCTTGATGTTGAACAGTCAATTTGTAAGGACATTAACATTTCAGAATTACCTTTCTATAATCAGACAATCAAAAAGCATCACTGTTTTAAAAGATTTCATAGTTAACAAGAAGCCACTCAACTTACACACATGGGTAGATAAGAGCATCACACAACTTCAACACATCCTCCTTAATAATAACTTGGCACCATTTTCCCACTTGGTCCAGAAATACGGCATTGGGTGTAATTGTTTTTTGGAATATTTACAAATCAAATAATCTATTCAATCAAAAATCGATACTCACACAATCAATCTAGACCTTCCCCCTCCAATCTCAGAGCTAATTAATATAACCTCCATGATTGAGCGATTAACGTTACATATGACATGATACTGATTTCAGTAAGTTGTTCTGGATCTTTCAACATACCTTAGATATTCATTCACATACATCCATTCATGTTTATTTCGTGTTGTAAAGTGGAAGAGATGATCGGTTCACGTGAGCTCTGCTTCTGTTTGAACTGAAACGCTTCAGTGATGTGTCAGTCACACCACAGATCGCTAAAAAAGATCACGACAGCTCGAAAGACGTCTATGGTAGCACTCTAGTCTATGGGAAAGTAGCCCATTTTTGATTCTTGTGAGGTTTATTGTGCCTGAAACTCATCCTGACACCCCGAGAACAAAAAACTCTTCAGATCTACACTATTCACAAAAATGACATATTTTGATTAAAATCTGCGAATTCGCCCAAAAGCGACTAGTTTGCAGGTATGGAAGCTGACGAATGTCAAACGTCAAACCAACTTTATATCAGTGTATTGTGAGTCAATGAACGAAGAAGCATTAAAAAGGAAGACATTCACAGACAAATGTCTTTTATTCAAGCGTCTGCTATAAATATCCCTGTCTGAGAATGACGTCACATTTATTAATGATACACGATGAAGATCAGTGATGTTTGATGCTGGAAAGACTTTCTGAACACACAAATGATGTTCAACAAAACACTATTTCATGGAGTCTGTAATTATTGATCAGTGATAGTCTTTGTCTTTTCTATTGCGCTGATCAAACGTCTCTTTCTGCAGCTCTTCATTAAAATCACACTGTTTTGATCCTCCATTTTAATCTGGAGCGTTTCTTCACAGCAGCTGCTCTTGGTAACAGACCTGAGAGTCGATCACCGAACTGATGGAGGCTTTAAGATTCACAACTACAGATGAGATTCTGTGAGAGACGAGAAGATCCTAAATCAAGTTCAGATCTGAGACAAATCCTACATGAACTCAAGACTCTGGAATAGATCCAGACCAGAGCAAAGCATGCTGGGAACTGTCCAGTTTCAGTTCGTTCAACAGAAATGATGAAGTGAACTTCAGTTTTACATGTTTAAGTGGATTTACTCCATTAAATCAGGACAGAATGTGCAGTAATTGTGTGCTTTAATTCATTTTAATTAAGTTAATTTAACAAGCAGCAGAAATCATGTTTACAGTGTAGATTAAAAGATGGACAGATTGATGATTCCTGATTGTGATGTGTTTTATCTCCATCAGATTCCCATCAGATCACTCTGGATCTGAACACAGTGAATGAAGCCCTCCGTCTGTCTGAGAAGAACACAGTGATTATTAACACTAACCCAAAGCTTCAATCGTATCCTGATCATCCAGACAGATTTGATCATGTGTGTCAGGTGTTGTGTAGAGAGAGTGTGTGTGATCGACGCTGTTACTGGGAGATTGAGTGGAGTGGACATGTGTCTATATCAGTGTCATATAAGAGCATCAGCAGGAAGGGATGGGGTCATGAGTTTGTGTTTGGATATAATGATCAGTCCTGGAGTTTGAGCTGCTCTTCCTCCAGTTACTCATTCTGGCACAATAACATAAAGACTGATTTCCTTTTAAAGCCCATCATTAGCAGGAGAACAGGAGTGATTGTGAATCACTATAGAACAGGAGTGTATGTGGATCAGAGTGCAGGAACTCTGTCCTTCTACAGCGTCTCTGGAGACACAATGATCCTCATCCACACAATCCAGACCACATTCACTCAACCGCTCTATCCTGGGTTTAGGGTTTATTATTCTGGATCATCAGTGAAACTGTGTTGATGAATCAGAACAGACTGACGAGAGACTCTACCCATAATGCTTTGAGCTCATGATGAATCAGTGACAGTGAGATGTTATAGAGTCTCTTCATTACATTAATACTGTCATTGAAATATCATGTCAGAATAAATGTGTGTGTGTGTGTGTGTGTGTCAAAGAGATTTGTAATTTATGAACACAGAGCACATTTTGTGAACAGAGCAGGAAGGAGTACAAGGGAAAACAGGAAAACAGTCAATAACTGTATAACATCAGATTGATCAGAGATACATCAGAAGAAGAGAGACAGATGACATCAAATACAGCATTTTACATTACAGTTTGTATGTCATGTGACACTGTAAACAGATTACCATGGTAGAGACTGACACATTACTGTAACTCACCCTTATAAAGATCAACTACAGTATAGATTCAGTCATATACAGTGAGATCATTTACTGTATTACAGACAAAACCTCATGACTGTGTCATACTTCACACCTTCTGATAACACACTGAATAGATACTGTTACAAACATTATGGATTTTATGTCAGTTATGTAATTCGGGTAATGTAAGTGTATTTGTAATGTAATCTGTATCCTGTGTAACTGTAATTATTTCAGCATCAAGAGTGATTTAAACATGAATCTCATGAATTGTTTGCTATTGAATGAACTGATTGTTTAAAGTACTAAACTGAAAGAAGATCATACTGTTGTGTTTCTGTGATTAAACCAAATGTTCTCATTACATCACAATGATCTTGTGTTTGAAACAGTGATTATGAAGAATGAAAATATGTTCAACTTGAATGAAAGCATGAGATCAGGTTTTGCTGTTACAAGTGTGATCAGTTTGGAGTTTTGTACTGAGAGTTTTGAAAATATACACTTACATGTGAAAATAGTACCAAAGTGAATAAAAAACTGTAAAGCAGGAAAATCAGCAGACCACACTGCGACAGCTCTCTCAAGCAGAGCAGATTGATGAAGAGAGGGACTCAAACACTTGATCAGCATCATTCAATCATTGTCTGAAAGAAACCTTGCTCTCAGAGGATCAGCAGACTCCATCAACAGTCCAAACAACAGCAGTTTCTGAAAGAGGCAGAATATTTTACAAAATATGATCCAGTTTTAAATGACCGTGTCAGACGCATCAACTTTGGTGAAAATCACACTACCTACTTGAGGAAAACAATCCAAAATGAACTCATTGTTTGTGTAAGTGGGAAAATACTCAGCACTATGGTGACAGAAATAAAGCAGTCAAAGTATTCTGCTATCATTTTAGACTGATACATCGGTCACCAGGAACAAACGTCAGATTGTCTCCACGTCAACACCTCCAGAGATTAAAGAGCACTTTCTGGGTTTCCTGCTCCAGAGTCCACTGGCTTTGGCCAATCTTCATTGATTCTGAACAAGCTGGAGGAGCTGGGCATCTGTTTTCAAGACTGCAGGGGTCAGTCACATGATAATGGCTCCAACATGAAGGAGTGCAGGTCAGGCTGCTTGAAAGAGATGCTCGTGCTCTTTATGCTCCAGGAGGAACACACTCCCTAAATCTAATGGTTGCAGATTCAGCAAAGCAGTCAGTAGATGTCTTCAGCTTCTTTGGCGTAGTTCAGAAGCTTTACAACTTGTTCTCTGCTGCTCCTCAGAGGTCCATTCTTCAGCAGCATGTCCAGATCACGCTCAAGTCATGAGAGGCTTTCACACCAGAGGAACCTTTTCATAGTTCCTACAACTATTGGCTGAAGTACCCGGATTTTGCACAGGAACCAGGCTTTATTCAACAATATCTTCTCTTCTGTGTCATTCTCATACATTAGCCGGGTCTCATGTTGAAGGCTGCGTCCTCCAGAGGTCATGTTCGAAGGTTGCATACATCACTGAGGCTGTATCGTTTCAGAAAAGTCAGTAGGACACTCCGAACGCAACCTTCGAATGCGTCCTTCTTTCACAGGAATTCGGAGGATGCATGAGGAGTATCCTTCATTGCTGCAGATAGCCCACAATTCTTTACGTCGCTGTTAACAACCTTCATTTATTTGAAAAAAATAAATAAATGGTGGCGTCGACAAATGTTAAAAGCGAAGATGTGTTTAAATGTAAGTAGTCTGTTTTTGAAAAAAATAAATAAATGGTGGCGTCATCAAATGTACAAGTGAAGATGTGTTTAAATGTAAGTAGTTTCAAGCTTGTTTTTGTTTTAAACTTTGTTCTTCTTAATATCTTTCTCCGTTGTCTCTGTAACAGATATCTGTTGAACATAAATCAGCTCCTCAAACATTACCCAAAATAAAACAAGTAAATGCATTTTCTTTTTCAAATTACTTTACAAATTCATTAATTATTTTCATTCATTTGCTAAGAGCGCAATGAGGCTGCCGTGAACGCGTTGGCATAGCAACGATATACTTCCTGTTTCCTTTCCTGCCTGTGTGTCCTACGAAGGACGTCTCGTTTAATTCTGGCTAAGGACACTCCATATACTGCATCCTTCACAGGATTCGTCCTCTTGAGGATGCAGCCTTCAGAATGAAATGAGACACAGCTATTGTTTACATCCATGGTTAAGGTTGATCCACTGCAGTCACATGACTGTTTTAACGATGACTTTAGTACCTGTTATGCCCAATCGGCCCAACGGTGGTTTCCCACAGGATGGGGAAGGTTTCTTGCTCATTCGGTCTTTTCAGTGTGGCGAAGTAGTTTAATTCCAAGTAAACTTTTATTTGACTCCATTTTATTATGATCTTGAATTTAGTTTAAAATGTCAACTGATTATTGACCATTTATATGATAATTAATCTAGACATTTGATTATTCTATTTAACTCTTTACTCTTATTGCACTCGTTCATTTGGATTCCTATAACTCTTTGATTATAATCACATAATCAATTCAAAGATGATCAATGCAAAACATCAAATGCTCAGAAACAGAGTAAAAGATGAATACCTGACATTAGAAAAATACACATTTCTGAGTGTCCTGGACACATGTGGGCTGATCTGATCACAGAATCGCCCTGAGCCTCCTGCAACATCTCTTTAAATACTCAGAACAAGACAGAAACTTCTTTCAAATGAAAACAAAATGAAAATAAAGTTCATAATGGGAATTTGCATTAATCAGGGTCCTAGACTGAGTAGTTCACACCTTTTGGGGACAGAAGGACATTTATGAAAGACCCTGTGAAGGTGGACACACCCATTACAGAGAGCAAAATATCTCTAAAATCTTCAAACCTTTATTACCTTCTGGTTTACTTCTGTGGGAATGAGTCATTTGTACCAGTCGCACTGAGACATTTCAAATGACACCAAACATGTATAGTGTTGTATGATAACTGTTCACATTAAACCATATAGATTTTGGGTGAATTTCAGGTCATCTCTGCATGTAGAGAGAAGAGATGGGGGAAGAGGGGGTGAAGGAAGGGAAATGTAGATTAAGGCAATGCTGAGGTGTGATTGACTCGGTGTGATTGTGTCTCGGATGGGGATGTTAATTTTGCAAGAGAGAGTTCAAATGTTCATGTCCTTTGTTTTCTCAAAGAGAAAAACTACAAAACTACAAAATTAAGTCATGAATGGCATAAATTTACATTTACTATTAGTGAATGTGCATAATAACTAAAAAAAAAAAACTTTTAGTAGTCCAAGTCAAGTGAAGACTGTAGAAGCCATATTGTTACTAATGTTGTTTATCAATTTATCCATTATTATATTTTGTATTTCCACTTTAAGGAGCCATTTTAGGATCTGCCGGGGGTTAGCCATTTTAAAACAGGAAGTGATGTGGCAATGGCATGGGGAAGGGAGACAGTTTTTTGACCTACACTATACTGCTCTACACTTTTTCTGGATTCACGGTTTTGTTTTTAAGTTTACACGTTTTTGTTACAATAAAAAGGTTTGATTAAATGATATGTAGCGTCAAAGGTACTTTCCCCATTGGAAGTGGCTAAGAACCAAAAGGAAGCCACTACAAAGACATTTATTTTTGGAAGGCTTTATATAATACAGATTGTTTCAAATCAGCTTTAATGATCATCAGAAAAATAATGATTCAATAATGCAAACAGAGATCAATTCTCTAAAAAGACAATAGTGTTGCTGAACTGAGGTCAGTTCAGTGATGATGCAGATCCATTGTTAAATTAGTTCAGTTTGACTTTATAGCAGCTCTGCAGAATATGACGTAGCGTCTCGTTCCCTTATTCAGGGAACCAGGGTTACACAAGTAACCCGAGACGTTTTTCATCGTCCAGCTTAGTTCAGTTCTCATCAAACAGTGTCAGAGCAGTCCTTATAAAATAAATACACAAATAATAAAAAATTAATTGAAAAAATAGCTTTTTAGTGTAAATATTAGTCAATCATTTTGATAGCCTAATGCCCAAAGTAGTCTAAATGTGTTGTCAGCATGACCCAATGGTTGAAAAATGACAAGAATGAACTCAAAACAACATCAGAGAACATTTTAAAATCTTTATTAAAATTTGCAGTTAGATCTGAATTGTATTTCAGTCATTCTAGTGAAAGTAACAATGCTGCAAAATAAACAATTATAGAGACACAGTAACATGTACAACTTCAAAATATGCGACGAGGAAAAACAGAAATATGTGCTCGATTAGTTTTTTGTATCCCTAATGTTAGGAGAAGACATTAAACCCTGATGAAAGCTTTCTAATAAAAGCACGTGCAAAGCCGATCATTTTATCCTATTATGTAAAGATTATAAACAGTTGAATATGTAAATGGACATGTGTCCATTCGGCTGTATTACCTTATCGAAATAATCTATCAAACATGTTGTGATCCGAAGATAAAACAACAACTTTCATTCCTTTCGTTTGTTTGTATTTCAGTAAAGCCACGCCCACAGCGGAGTGAATATTCATGAATGTGCTCGTATGCTCCGCCCACTGGAACAGTGTTTCACAGGAACTCAATATTACATTATAATCATCTAGTGCGCGTTCAGAGGATTATAATGATAAAATCAGCTGAAACTGTCTTTATGTCTGTGGTCTCCTACAGATTCACAATCAGTTAAGATTTGACAAATGTCAAGAGTGTCCCAGGCCTAACGTGGATTATATTATAGCAGCGTTTCTCAAAGTGTGGGGCGCGCCCCACTGGTGGGCAATAGAGACATGACAAGTGGGGCGCAACAAACGGGAGGAAATTTGGTCATTTTTGTCTCTATTAATTATTCATCTCCATTAATTCCTTTATTTATTGACTATACACTAAAAACAAAACAGCGACACATTTAAATGCAAGCCTTACTTAAAACAACATTAGACTGCAAAGAAAATGTCACGTGGAACCATAATAGTCTACGAGAATAATTTAACGTTAACGTCAGCATGTTAATTGAAGCGAACACAAGCTTTAATGTGGAGAGGCGGTAGCGGGTATAAAAGGTAGCAATGGATAAGTTTGTGACATGGAATGATAAGAAAACTTATTCTACACCAGCAGAGAAAACCACGACAGACAGTGGACCTGATCAACCAAAAAGCCAGCCGAAAATAAAATATGATGAGGCATATCTTGGTCTTGGATTTACGGTTGGTGCGGTGGGGGCCGATGAGAGACCTGTGTGTGATCTCTGCCTCAAAACATTAGCAGCAGATAGCATGAGGCCCAACAAATTAAGACGACTTTTAGAGACAAAACATTCCGAACACATTAACAAGTCGGTTGACTTCTTCCAAAGAAAACTCTCGGAATACCGTCAGCAGTAAAGTCGAATGCTAAAATCTACAGCAGTTAATAGAAATGCACAAATGGCGTCTTTCAAAGTTGCGTACAGGATTGCCCAGTGCAAGAAACCACATACAATAGCCGAGCAGCTCATTCTTCCCGCTGCTCAGGACATGGTGTCAGTTATGCTGGATGAGACATGCGCCGGCAAACTGAAAGCTATACCTCTGTCAAACGACACAGTTGCACGACGAATACACAACATTTCAGATGATCTTGAGGACCAACTCATGGAAAAACTCAGAGACACAGGATTTGCACTGCAAGTAGATGAGGCTACTGTCAGCAATCAAGATTGTTTGTTCATTTCATATGTTCGCTTTGTATATTCTGAGTCACTGAGAGAGGATTTGCTGTTTTGCAAATATGTCCAAACTAGGGCGACGGCTGATGAACTCTTTAAGATTCTTGACAGCTATCTCATAGAACATGATCTGAAATGGGAAAACTGTTTAGGCTTTTGCTCCGATGGTGCTCAGACCATAGCAGGAAGAAGGAAAGGACTGCAGGCACTTATAAAGCGGGTCGCTCCACAAGCGCAATGGACACACTGTGTTATTCACAGGGAGGCGCTCGCGTCAAAGCAGCTCAGCCCCGAACTAAACAAGGTCTTGACGGACGTTGTGGCCATGGTCGATTTCATCAAAGCCCGACCCTTGAAAGCGCGAATGTTCTCCGCACTTTATGAGGAGATGGGAGCTGATCATACAGGTGTTTTATTTCACAGCGAGGCAAGGTGGCTGTCCCGAGGCAAAGTGTTGTCGCGAGTTTTTGAGATTAGAGCGGAGTTTGGGGCCTTTTTGGAAGAGGAACACATGTATGACGCTGCAGGCAAGTTCAGTGATGAACAGATTCTGATGAAACTGGCCTATCTTAGCAATGTATTTGAAAAGCTGAACGAATTAAATATTCAACTTCAAGGCAGAGACAAGCATCTACCTCACCTAGCAGACAAGATCACTGCATTCATTCGAAAGCTCGAGGCATGGGGCAGACACCTTGATCAAAGAAGTACTGATGCCTTTGAGAATCTGAGTGAAATTGCTGAAACCAGTACTTCTGGAGCCACCACAGTGATCCCATGTGTCAAACAGCACATCTCTACATTGACAGAATTGTTTAAAAATACTTTCCAAACAACAGCGTCCAGTATAACCGGATTATCGATCCATTCAATACAGCAGGTTGGTATTTTAATTTTATTGACTTATTTTTTTTTTTATTATAGTCATATATTGTTCATTTATTTATAATGTATGCTAAAAGACTGTTGTCAAAATTAATATTGTATCTGCAGCACCTGCAGATTTCAGCCCTGCAGAAGAGGACCAATTCGTTGAGATGACGAGCAACTCCACTCTTAGGCTGAGGTTTCCAGTTCAGACACTGAGTGAATTCTGGCTTGGAGTGGAGAAAGAGTATCCACTCATTGGGTAGAGGAGTCTGACCATTCTTCTCCCCTTTGCTACATCTTATCTCTGTGAGATGGGATTTTCAGCTGTTGCTTCACTGAAAACAAAATACAGATCTCATCTTAAGATTGAACATGACTTGAGAGTGGCAGTATCAAGCCAACAACCTCGTTTTGAAAAGATGTGTACTACAAAACAGGCTCACTGCAGCCACTAAAATAGTGAATAAGATTTTTTTTTTTTTTTTTTTGTAAATTTTGTTTGTTCTTTTTGCTAACAGTTTGAAAAGTGAAAAAATTAAGTAAAGCACAACTAGTCCACACTTTAATTTTCTCTGAATTTGATGTTATCAGAGACTAAATGTAACAATTGCATTATTATTATTTTATTATTTACTATTATTTAAGTCTTCATGCAAAGTGATAATACAGTTGCACTTATTTTCTCTATTTGAAAGTTTTTAATACTGTTAAATGAGTTATTTGATGTTATGTTTTTTTTTTTAATTTGATGTTAATGAAATACATTTTAATAAATTTTAATAGTTAAACTTAAAGCCTAGTTTATTACCATTTTGTCGGGGCGATTGGGGACAGGTGGGGCTTGGAACCCTTCCCTACCTCCAAAGTGGGGAATGGCAGAAAAAGTTTGAGAAACACTGTACTATAGTAGTAGAAAACTTGGTACAGTATTGGGTAAAGTATTGTTATATTACTATAGTTGTTATATTACACAGCAACTATAGAATTAACACAACAAATTAATTCAAGTACTTTACTATAGTATGGTTCAAAAACACTATAGTATTTACTCTAAAAATTACTGTGGTATTTTTTTCATGTTTGACCCGTCAGATTCTGTGACCCTATAGACTGATCAATGTAAAACTATATATAAAAATATCAAATATAACTATAGGATCTCCAACATTATTGGGTGATTCTAGTTGATTGTAAAAAGAATAAAGATAAGCGTGTATCAGACAACGAGAATATATTATAAAATGAAACCATTCTTTGAATAACTAATTAGCTAATGTTTAATTTGTTCTCTATACAAGCATGTCTATGCTCGCCACAACATCTACCTTAGACGGGTTTTTAAACATAAAACATATTTTACAGTATCATTTCTCTTCAGCGTCTGCCCACTGCACGTCATCACGCTCTCGCGAGAACATTTGCTGAACAGCGACACCTGGCGACAGTTTTCGATAGATCACCGATTTCAGCACAACACCTGTTTCAGTCACCTGCTGTATAAATGAAAGTGAAAGTAATCTTCAGAGCTGACGTTTCTCCATTTTAAACAGACAGAATCGATCATTTACAAGTCAGAATATCTTTAAAACTGTAATAGAGTCTTTTATAAAAGTTTAGGCAGGAATGTATGTGTATCTACTCGATGGAAAAGCTGTAGGATTTCTGTGAATCGGTATGTATGATATTTTTCAACCTAAAGAAAATGAACAATGTTTCTTGTGTATTTAATGCTGACTGTGATTGTGTAAAAGTCTAAAGAGCATTTGTGTCTACATGTGACTAACTTCATGTATTTCAGTGATGGTGATCTATTTCTCCAGCTTAAGATCATTCAGATGAGTTATAAAAGCTGTTTGATTACTTTAGTTTCTGTGATTGTTTGTCACTTCCGTCTAGAGTCAGAGGTGGAGATCAAACTGTTCAGATCCATTATGGACGACACACAAACATCCAGAAATGAACATTATTTTCCACAATACAGGTACTTCGAGTAAATCATTACATATCCTTTTATGTTATAGAGGAAATGACAGTCTACAGATTTGTTTTTTTTTTTTACAATAAACAATAAGCCTCTTTGAGTGCTTTTCATTAATTTTTCATATTTTTTTATTTTTTGTAATGCATATTATCTTAAGATGATTGTAATCATGAATGATGTTCTGTTTCAGCTCAGTTCATCAGAAGAGATCAGAACCAGAGCCCAGCTGTGTGTCTATGAAGAGTGATGCGTCTTTGAATCGGCCAATAGAGTTTAAGAGTGGAGATACACGGACTGGCCTCAGGTATAATATTTATATAAAAACATGATTATATTATGGCATTAAATATTATCATGTATTTTCTACAAGATAGAGATAGGACATTCTTCTTGTGCTTTCTTCGTGTGTATTTTTATCTTTACTTTATAATGTAAAACACACATTAGAGTTATTTCTTTAATGATAAATAAAGAATTGAGTTGTTAAATACAGTAATTTACATTAATCTCTCTCTGTTTTAGTTCAGTTCATCAGAAGAGATCAGAACCAGAGTCTATGAAGAGTGACGCGTCTATAGATCAGCCAATACATTTAAAGAGTGGAGATACACAGCCTGATCTCAGGTAAAACATTTCTGTAACAGATATTTTAATTTGAATATATGATACAGAACTAGGCATTGTGGTAATTAACCCATGTAATAATGTGGCCTTTTTATTTTACATTCATAAAGCCTACAGCCTCAACACATTTAGATCAAACCTGAGGAGGATGTTTCAGTGTTTGAATGAAGGAACAGCAGCGCAGGGAAACACAACACTCCTGAATGAGATCTACACAGAGCTCTACATCACAGAGAGTGAAAGTGGAGAGATCAATAATGAGCATGAGGTGAGACAGATTGAGACACAATCCAGGAGAGCAGCAACAGAGGACACACCAATCAAATGCAATGACATCTTTAGACCTTTACCTGGACAAGACAAACCCATCAGAACTGTGCTGACAAAGGGAGTCGCTGGCATTGGAAAAACAGTCTCTGTGCAGAAGTTCATCCTGGACTGGGCTGAAGGGGAAGAGAATCAGGACGTCCAGCTCATATTTCCACTTCCTTTCAGAGAGCTCAACTTGATGAAGAACAAAACACTCAGTCTTTCAGGTCTTCTTCATGTCTTTTTCCCTGAAACCAAAGAAATGGAAATATCCAGTGATGAATATAAAGTGCTGTTCATCTTTGATGGTCTGGATGAGTGTCGTCTGTCTCTGAACTTTAAGAGCAAAGTGAAACTGTGTAATATATCTGAATCAGCCTCAGTGGATGTGCTGCTGATGAACCTCATTGTGGGGAATCTGCTTCCCTCTGCTCTCATCTGGATCACCTCCAGACCAGCAGCAGCTGATCTCGTCCCCTCTGAGTGTGTCCATCGACTGACAGAGGTACGAGGCTTCAATGACCCACAGAAGGAGGAATACTTCAGGAAGAGAATCAGTGATCAGAGTCTGGCTAATACAATCATCACACACCTGAAGTCATCAAGGAGCCTCCACATCATGTGCCACATCCCAATGTTCTGCTGGATCTCAGCCACTGTTCTAGAGAAGATGTTGAGTGAAGCAGAGAGAAGAGAGATTCCCAAGACTCTCACTCAAATGTACACACATTTCCTGATCATTCAGACCAACATCAAACATGAGAAGGACTATGAGAAGAAAGTGAAAGATGAAGACATGATTCTCAAACTGGGGAAACTGGCTTTCCAGCAGCTTGTGAAAGGAAACCTGATCTTCTATGAGGAAGACCTGAAAGAGTGTGGCATTGATGTGACAGAAGCATCAGTGTACTCAGGATTGTGCACTCAGATCTTCAGAGAGGAGTTGGGCTTGTATCAGGGGAAAGTCTTCTGCTTTGTTCATCTGAGCCTTCAGGAACATCTAGCAGCTCTATATACACACATTAACTGTACAAACGAGAACAGAAACGTGTTTGAACAAATCACCAAACCAAGTCTGTTGTCTAAGATTTTAAACCAGAAGAAATATCATTCATTATCTGAGCTTCATCAGACAGCTGTGGATAAGACTTTACAGAGTAAGAATGGACATCTGGACCTTTTCCTGCGTTTCCTTCTGGGTCTCTCATTGGAGTCCAATCAGACTCTCTTAAGAGAGCTACTGACAGTAACAGGAAGCTGCTCCTACAACAAAGAGAAAACAGTTCAGTATATCAAGCAGATGATCAGGGAGAATCACTCTTCAGAGAGATCCATCAATCTGTTCCACTGTCTGAATGAACTGGGTGATGATTCACTGATGCAGGAGATCCAGCGTTATCTGAAATCTGGAAAAATAGGAGAAACCAAACTCTCCTCTTCACAGTGGTCAGCTCTGGTTTATGTATTGCTGACATCAGAGCAGAAGATGGATTTTGATCTAAAACAGTTTATTGGAGCACGTAATACAGCAGATGAAGTTCTCCAGAAGCTACTGCCTGTGGTTAAAGAATCCAGATCTGCTCAGTAAGAAACACTGACAACAATCACTCCACTTTCAAAACATGATCACATTCATGAATTTAGCATGTGCTGTTTTGTAGTTTGATTATAAAGCAAACAGAAGAGTGGCAGTGGTATTAAATGTGAAAATCAGTTTTTGTGATAAAAAAATATATGTGTGATGCATCAAAAATGAGACAAGGTGACTACAGCTTCCCTTTCAAAGATGCAACATCTTTGTTTGTAAATGTTTTTAAACATTTCACATTTAGATTTGAACACTCGTCATTCAAACCTCAGCAGTGGTGACAATCAACTAAATATTTAAATAAACTGTACATTAAATATTTGGTAAACTGCCCTGGTTTGATGCTTTATGAAGAGTTGATTTATTGAAAGATTTTACACTAATATAATCTAAAGGAAGCTATATAATTTTCTTTTATAGCATTACATTTTTTTCTTACATTCAATAATGACCAAATACATCTGATGGTTTTTGCTTTGTCTCAACTAAATTACTACATCCAAGGATTCCGCAAGTCATCTGTTATTATAAACCCTACCTAATACGCATTCATTTTGCTGTTTGTTTTGTTCTCTACACAGACTACAGTCCTGTAATCTCACCGCTCATTCCTGTAAGTGTTTGTCTTCAGCTCTTCAGTCCTCAAACTCTGTCCTGAGAGAGCTGGACCTGAGTAACAATGACCTGCAGGATTCAGGAGTGAAGCTTCTTTCTGATGGACTGAAGAGTCCAAACTGTCAACTGCAGATACTGAGGTAAATGGTTTTCCATAAAATTAACACAATGCTATCACAATAAATTACCATTAATTTTGAAATGTGCTCTCAATGAAGTGTTGGCTTCACTATATTAATAAAAGTAAATTAATGCTTTTACTCTAGTACATTTCCACAGACTCATTTGTTAATTTTGTGAACAAATGCAAACTGCACAGATCATTGTGAGATAATGACTGATTTGATTGTCAAACTAATGTCATGTGTGTGTTTGTAGGTTGTCTGGCTGTATGGTGACAGAAGAAGGCTGTCGTTATCTGTCTTCAGCACTGAGTTCAAACCCCTCACACCTGAGAGAGCTGGATCTGAGCTACAATCATCCAAGAGATTCAGGAATCAAGCTGCTCTCCGATAAACTCAACCATCCAAACTACAGACTGGACAAACTCAAGTATATCAAGCTGAGGCGTTTTGTAACCAGTTTAGCTTTAGTTATACTGCAGAGACATTCAATGCTTGAATGTGATTGGATGACTAACGTTCTAAGATGTGCAATCTTTTTCATAGATCTTAGGGTCTCATTCACTCAGCTTGCGTACCTACAAATGTGTGTGAGATATACGTATGAAAGTTTTCACAAACAAATCATGATTCATCAATAACATTTGCTCTAAAATTTATCCTAAATTCATGAAAAAATATTAAATGTAAAAATCACATACTTTTGGTGCCTTACAAACATAATAAGATGAAATTTTAAACAGACATATATAAATAAATAAATATTGTAACAATGTTCGTAAATATGGGAAGAAGGAGGCGGGAACCGGCAAACATTCAACCAAACTTTAATATAAAATAAACAAAGAACAAAACGAAAGTAATGCCGGCAGACCCTCGCGGACGTCTGCCGGCCACACAAACATAATAAAACATAACGTAAAATCCAGGCCTGGTCCTCTCTCGTCCTTCACTGACGTCGCTCCTCCTTTTATGCTCCCGGATCTCCTCCGTGAGAGACTCAAGGCCAGTGCGCCTCCCAGGTGGAGCTCATTAACACTCGCGCCACCGGCCTCGCGCCGTTCTCTCACGGCTCTCACCCGCCCTGGTCACCACAAATATATTAGGGTTGTCACGATACCATAAAAATGTTTTCGATACTATACCAGCTGAAGTATCATGATACCAAGTAGTATCGTGATAACATGCAGTATACAAAATGAGCCAAACTTTCATAAATACATGAAAACAGACCAGATTTTTCTCTGAATACTTCATTAATGAGAATGAATAACAGGCTTTTATTACCAATCAAATGAATCATTGGAAACAAAATTCATCTTAGCACTGCACAGTAGCACAGAATCTGCATGAAGTGATGTTACGATGTAGCATTTATGCATTTTTTTTAACCTTTATTTAACCAGGAATGACTCACTGAGATTAAAAATCTCTTTCACAGGAGTGACCTGGCCAAAATGAGCAGCAATACAATTAGTTTCAACACAGATTTACACCATACACACAGAATTAAAAACATTTACATTTCAATGCATCGTCTTCCATTTGCCGGATAACTATTTTTAATTGATCTAAAGACAACACATTTTTTAAGTTCAATTTCGATTGAAGGTAATTCCAATCAAATGGGGCTGCATACCCAAAAGCTTTCTTCCCAAGTTCAGATTTAGCAAATGGAACAAAAAGATTAAAACATTTTTGTGAACGTAGAAAATAATTCTTAACAGTTTTCTGTTGAAGAAGACAGGAAAGATACGAGGGCAACATCCCCAAGATGGCTTTATAGATGAATAAGTACCAGTGTGTTTTTCTCCTACTAGACAGAGAGGGCCAACCCACTCTACTGTACAAGGTACAATGATGAGTTGAAGCTTTACAATTTGATATAAATCTAAGAGCACCATGGTAAACAGCATCTAAAGAAGAGATAAGATATAATGGAGCAAACTGATACACCACATCGCCATAATCAAGTACAGATAAAAAAGTAGAAGAAACTAATTGCTTTCTTGCATCAAATGACATACAGAACTTGTTCTTAAAATACAACCCGAGCTTAATTTTCAGTTTTTTCTTCAGCTGAGTGATATGAGGACCAAAGGATAAAGCATCATCAACAATAATTCCAAGATATTTGTACTCTTTTACTCAATCAATCATGGTACCTTGCAGGGTCTGTAGAGAAATTAAATTACCTTCAAGTTTTTAGAACCTAAAAATAAGTGTACAAGTGTACAATGTACTTGGTTTATCACTATTTAGAACAAGTTTTAAACTGGAAAGCCGTGACTGGATAACATCAAAAGCAGACTGAAGCTTATACATGGCTTGCTGCCCAGAAGAAGCACTACAGTACATGATAGTATCATCTGCATAAAAATGAAAGTTGGCATCTTGAATGTCGTAATCGAGACTGTTTATATAAATAGTGAATAAGAGAGGCCCCAGCACAGATCCTTGGGGAACACCTTTAGCAGTCTCCAGTGAATCAGATAGTTTACTTTCAATTTGTACACGTTGAGTTCTTCCAGATAAACAATTTTTAAACCAGAGAATAACAGACCTTGATAGACCAACGCTTTTCAATCTATGCAGCAATATTTCGTGATCCACCGTATCAAAAGCTTTTGATAAATCAATAAAAAGAGAGGCACAATATTCACCATTATCAATTGATCCCACAATATCATTCATAACTTTCAGAACAGCTGTTGTAGTACTGTGTTTTTTGCGGAACCCAGATGTTTGTATTCAAATAACAAGATAACTGTTCACTAATACAACTTTCTAAAATCTTTGTTAAAACACAGAGCTTTGAAATTGGTCTATAATTGTTTAACACCGCAGGATCTCCTCCTTTTAACAGTGGAACAACAAAGGCTGATTTCCAAATCTCTGGAATGACACCAGAATTTAATGAGAGATTAAAAATGTAGGTTAAAGGGGAAGTAATAATATCTGCAGCTAATTTTAAAAATAAAGGTTCCACACAGTCAGGACCTGGTGATTTATTTGTGTCCAATGATCTGAGTGCTTTATAGACATCTGAATTTGTGATTTGTTTAAATCTCCCGCTTTTTAGAACGACTTTCTGCATGAATAAAATCTGAATCAGAACATGTAGTATTTTTAGATTCAAATAGAAAACCGGAAGCAACAAAATGCTTATTAAAACAATTGAGCATTTGCTCTTTTTCTGAGATAGTAGAAGAATCCGTATTTATACATGAAGGAAACCTAGAAGTGTTTTTACTGCCTGTTAACAGCTTTATGTTCTGCCAAAATTTTTTGGGATTATTTGAATTAGCAGCATTTGCAGCAAAATAATCAGCCTTAGCTTTTCTGATGGCAACTGGGCATTTATTACGTAGCTGCCTGAAGTAGATCCAATCAGAGCTTGAGTCAGTTTGTTTAGCTTTAGCCCAAGCAACATCACGCTCACGAATAAGAGCAGATACGACTTCAGAAAACCAAGTATTATCCCTACCTTTGACACGAAATCTTTTAAAAGGGGCATGCTTATTGACAGACGATATGAAGCCATCATAAAAGTATTTCCAGGCAGACTCAACGTCAGGGATAAGAAAAATCCTGTCCCAGTTATAACGTGCTACATCAAAAAGAATTTGCACTTCAATTGCAATTGCATAAATAATGTTACGATGTTAATATGTTAATATGTTAATATATGTTAATAATGTTAATATAAAAAATCTGAATATAGAAATAAAAATGTTGGGGGAAAAAAATAATAGAAGAGGACTACTTTTAGATGGGAGACTAAAGTCGCCAGTAGGTGGCAGCAAGTGTAAATGATTAAGTCAATGAATCATTCAACCGATTGGTTCAAAATGGCTGATTCATTCAGGAACAAAGCAAATGACTGTTTTTTAGGAATGGATTAGTGAGTCAGTGACTCTCCCAATTTGTTCAAAACAGATTCATTTAGAAACAAAACAAAAACAGCACTCCTATGATACATTTATATTGTTAAAATCATGATTGATATGATTGATAAGAGCTGAGTGCAAAGCCGCTATAGCCTATTGATGAATGGAATTGCATTTGTCTGAATTGTCTAAGCAAAGATGTTTCTAGAAACAAACCATTACACCTTTTCCAGAAGTGGTCAAATGAGCAACGGAAAAACTGTGAGAATTCATTCTTATATAAATATATTATGATGTTAATTAAGTGAATTTCAGACACTTTCTCCAGGTAAATTGCACTGCGAACAACAATGTGGAAGTGCAACTTTATCTCATTGCAAAATTAACTGAAGCATTGGGAAACAATAGCAGACATCCCAAGTCTCCCGGAAGTTCCAGGAGTCTCCCGCATATTGATAGCGGCTCCCTGATGCCCGCAAATTAGTTAAAATCTCCCGGAATCTAGAGCGAGCGAGCAAGAGCGCGCATAGAGACTGTGTTTCAAACCAGCGCGCGCACAGCAGAGAGGGAGAGGGAGCGAGAGAGAGACCGTGCGTGTGTGTGCGAAGCGCATGTATGACAGAGAGCATCCCGAATGTCCTTTTTCGGCAAATCAACCAATCAATTATCAGTGAGGTGAGTTGACAAGTTTCATTTCATGTGCATATTATTCAGGCAAGTTGCCAAGGCTACATGAAAACAACAAACTCCTTAGACCTGTTTAAAGTTGCAATGGAAAAGAAATAAAAGCAGTTTACATAAATAGTATAAGCAGCTTATATAAATAGTAAAAGTAATAATTAACGAATAATTGCATATGCCTATAGCTTATAGCTCCTTTTTTTTTTTTTTAATTCCTGTGAGGGGGGGGTGTATAGTAGTACCTCCCTGAAATGACTTTTTGCAGGTTGGGATGTCTGCAATAGGGCGCTAATTCTACAGAGCATTTACTACACAGGGCACAGCAGACAGGCAACAAAAGTCTCTTGTAATGTTTTTGCTGGCATGGATATTTAACTGAAGTGTACCTGCCGCACATACAACATTCCTTACGGTACTGACGATACTACCGTTTAAAAAAATATAATGGCATCGCCAGTATACGATACTACCGTAGTACCGGTACACTGTGCACTATATATATAATTAATATATATATCAGAAAAGGGAAAGAAAAGGTGCATTTTAGCTGAAGCTGTGAGGTAGCTCTGCATAAGATTTGCATTTGATCTTGTTTTGTGGATGGTTTGGGTGTATTTAGGCTCGGCATTTACCTCGGGCACACAGTCGCTCATTTACAATACTCGGAATTGATCAAGATTAGAACGAGGTAAAGAACAAATTTCTGTGTGTACACACATGTTGTGAATTGGGTGGAAAGTTTTCATAAGAAGTTCAAATGTGAAACAATGTATGCAGGGATTGGGATTGATTGTTAGTTGGTGGAAGGGGCGAGTAGCGGGAGCCAACTTTCTGTTGACCGTTTTGTGCTTGTCTAGTCATGTTTTCATGTGCTTAAATAAAACCAAAAGGCGAGTTAAATCTTCGTCTTCCTTTGATGTCAAGATGACCAAGTGCAAACGTGTCACGAGCCCACTACTTGGATGCCGCTAGTAAATACTCTAAAATTATTATTCACGTCAGCACAAATGATGTTCGACTTCACCAGTCGGAGATCACTAAAATTAACATTAAAGCGGTGTGTGAACTCGCAAGTACAATGTCAGGAGAAGTAATTTGAAGTCAGATAAATCCCAACACATAGAAACTCTTACACCTAGATATTATCACATAGAGACTGTGTCTGTACCCCGAACCAGTAAAAACAAAAATCTTCCAAACCCATTTAAGGGTAAAAATTGAATTGATGTTCAACAAATAAAAAATAGAGATAATAATGATAAACAAATGATAAAACAAATGATAATTTATCAATAATAAATTAAATTATCACAGACAATAAAGATGTGCTGTGTTTGACAGAAACTTGGCTAAAACTGGACGATTACATTACTTTAAATGAGTCTAGCCCTCAAGGTTACGATCTTACTGATGGTACAAAATATTTTATGAAACAGAACAATGATCAATTCTAACTGCATCAGAACACATTAAATAGAGCATCAATCAATCCTCTCAGACACATCAGTAGATTTCCTCATGATCTCTGATCTTCTGGATCTTCTCCTCTTTCATCATCACGGTCTCCAGCATTACAGAGCCTCGACTTGATCAAAGTTTCCACTTCTGATGCTGTGGCCTGGATGTTTTTTGTTCCAGCATCTAAAGTGTTACTGTTAGGACATTTCATTTAATTCCACATCATTTATTCACCACCATTTTGATTATGAAAATTCAGAAATGTCCTCAGAAATCTAAAGTTTACTTGTGTCTGTGTGTGAATGTGACACTGTGTGTGTTTTCTAGTGTGGATCATGGAGGAGAAATCAGGATTACAGCAAGAGTTCGTAAATGTAAGTACACACACACACACACACACACACAGTCTGTGATAACAGCAAATCACAAAGAAATGGATTAATGTTTTACAATATCCCACAAACCCTGAGCGTCCTCAGTAATGATCGCTGCTATCGTAGGGTTGACACAATGACATCATCATCCCGTAAAAAACTGGATTTAAAGGTTAAATGATGCGTCCCGTATCAAATCAGTGCAGGATGTGATTTGTCCCATATTTTGCTGACACTAATCTAATAGTCTAACAGTCACTAGTCTAATCTTACGATACTCCAACATCCTGCGTCAGACATCACGTCCCGGGTTACTCTTGTGCTGTATTGTATTATATATTAAAAGTTCAAATGAATTGGTTTGTAAGCTATTTACATATAAATTACAGATAAATAAGTGTTATAATAAGGTTATAATATATTTTTAATTACATAATTTTGTTTCTACTCATTTTTAACATGGACCTACACATTTAAATGGTGGCCATCATAAAATGGTTTTATTCATTCAATACTGAAGCACATGTTAAGTACATGAATATGCAATGGCCTATAGTCACATATCAAAATGCTCCTCTCCAAGATCATTTTTGTTGCTGAATAACAAGTTTTTTTGACATTGAACAGCTTTTATGAGGTAAATATTACGGTAACTGTGACATTTTTACAAGCTATTTTATTGCTGCTTTTCTGCGGTTGAAACAATGATTGATCGATTAACGTTACATATGACATGATACTGATTTCAGTAAGCTGTACTGGATCTTTCAACATACCTTAGGTGTTCATTCATCATTCATCCATTCATGTTTATTTTGTGTTGTAAAGCGGAAGAGATGATCGGTTCACGTGAGCTCTGCTTCTTTTTGAACTGAAGCGCTTCAGCGATGTGTCAGTCACACCACAGAGCGCTAAAAAAGATCACGACAGCTCGAGAGACGTCTATGGTAGCACTCTGGTCTATGGGAAAGTAGCCCATTTTTAATTCCTGTGAGGTTTATTGTGCCTGAAACTCACCCTGACACCTCGAGAACAGAAAACTCTTCAGATCTACACTATTCACATAAATGACATATTTTGATTCAAAACGATGAATTTTGCCGAAAAGTGACTAGTTTGCAGGTATGGAAGCTGACGAATGTCAAACGTCAAACCAACTTTATTTATTGATCACATTTTTTCAAGAGTAAATCATATGGATGGAATAATTGAACGTTTTCCTCTTCGTTTTGTTCTTTGTAGACGGTCCCTATCTGCTGTTTTACATCACAGACTGTACACATAGGCGCCGATCCCGATCCCGTGGGTGCTCCTGCCCACGGAAATGGTCGAGAACCCACGGAAAATTACGAGATATTCTCCATGGATTTTAACAAGAAAAAAATTGATTGCAGCTATCAGAAATGATCCTTATATATATATATATAGTTTATTTAAGGCCGTTTCAATGACGTTATTTGGTTACACTTTATTTTACAGTGCTGTAGTTACATTGTAATTGCTCAAATAAGTACCGAGTACTATTAATTAACTACATGTACTTACTATAGAGTTACAGTTAGGGTTAGGGTTTGGTTTAGGGTTAGTTACTTGTAATTATGCATAATTTACTGTTATTACTATAGTAAGTACATGTAGTAACTGTCACAGACACATCAGGTTCCACCTCACTCCAGTACCCACGCACACAATCACCGGAGTACTAATCACCGCCACCTGCACATCATCAACTCAGGTATCACCAGCACTATATAAACCACACACTCACACACAGTCTTTGTCCGGTCTCGTTCGTACAACTGACTCATGTGTACTTACCTCAAGGACTCCAATCTGCTACTTACCTGCTTCCAACGTCTCCTGTGTCTCCAGTCTCCCTCGTGTGCTTCTCCAACTGTGTGTGAGTGTTCCCAGTCTTCAGTCATCCGTGTGTTCATCAAGATTCCTCCTACGATCAACAAAAGGACAGTATCATTCTTCTATCAACATTTCAAGCTCTTTAATTGCCATATACTCACCCATTGCCTGCTGATATCAATAAAGAAACCATACTTGCTTTTACATCTGCCTCCGAGCCGTCTGTATTGTAACAGAAGACCGGACCAAGCAACAGGATATCAGCATGAGCCAAACCGTCCCTTTTCAAGAGCTCGTTGACACTTTGCGCCGAGCACTCACTCCACAGCAACCACCGTCACTGTCACCAGCACCTGCTGCCGCTTCCTCATTCACTTCTTCGTTCCTTCCACCTACCATGCACGCCAGTCCCATGGCCAAACCGGCGCCCTACTCAGGATCGGCGGAGGATTGCAGCGGATTCCTCCTGCAATGTGAGCTGGTCCTGGAGATGCAATCGCAACTCTACCCCACCGACACAGCTAAGATCGCCTTCATCATCTCGCAACTGCAAGGCAAAGCTCTCCACTGGGCAGACTCACTCTGGATTCAGAAAGGTCCCGTGGTAAAATCCTATTCTGCCTTCGTCGCCCATTTCCGCAAGGTCTTTGGAAAACCCCTCTCTGATTCATCAGTTGGTGAGAAACTCTATAATTTAAAACAAGGATCTAAGTCTGTGAGTGATTATGCTTTGCAGTTCCGTACGCTAGCCGCTAGCAGTGGATGGAATGAACAAGCCCTCATCACCTCGTACCATCAAGGGTTGGAGCCTAAGTTGCGGTTGCATCTCGCTGCATACGAGGACTCCATCGGCCTCGAACGCTTCATCCAACTCGCCATCCGCGTAGGCACTCGTATGCAGTCGTGTCTCGAAGAGCACCAGGGCCAGCCACTTCCTAACATCTTCCTCCGTCGATCAGAGCCTGTCAGCTCCCCAGAACCAGCCAGCGAGCCCATGCAAGTCGACAATTCACGCCTCTCACCCACCGAACGTCAACGAAGGCTGACCCTGAATCTGTGCTTATACTGCGGTGCTCCTGGGCATGTGCTCTCTGCATGCCCAATCCATCCTCCACGACCTCTGGTGAGTGCCATCATTCCCTCCATTAAGAAGATGAAACCACTCACTACTGTTGTAAACCTTACCGCTGTAAATGTATCCGTTCCAGTGGTGGCGCTCCTCGATTCAGGGTCAGCAGGGAACTTCATCTCCGGTGCCCTCTGCCGACAACTCAAACTCAAAACCTCGCCCTCGCCGACCATCTACCAAGTCCACTCCATCACCGGAAAGCCCCTTATCGCAAGAAGATCAGTCGCTGTGTGGGACCTCTGCAGCTCCGTGTGGGTATTCTACACGTTGAAGACATCCATCTGCTGGTTCTGGAGGATTCCACCGCTGACATGGTTCTAGGGCGCCCATGGCTCGAACAGCACAGTCCTACCATCTCCTGGCGCACGGGGGAGATCCTGAAGTGGGGCGAACACTGTTTCTCCAAGTGCTTCTCCGGGTTTCCAGTTCTCCAATCTCCACGTTCCAAAGAAATCTCTGTCTGCGCTACCTCCATCGCAAGCCCCATCGAGAAACGCTCCATTGACATTCCATCCTGTTACGCCCCCTTCAGTGACGTCTTCTGCCCGCAACGAGCCTCCAAGCTACCTCCACACCAGCCATGGGACTGTGCCATCGATCTGTTACCGGGTGAGCCAGTGCCACGGGGAAGGATCTACCCCCTTTCAGTGCCGGAGGAGAAGGCCATGGAGGAATATATTGAAGAGGCCCTTAATCAAGGATACATCCGCCCGTCTACTTCCCCTGCTGCTTCCAGCTTTTTCTTCGTGGCCAAAAAGGACGGAGGCTTGCGGCCCTGTATCGATTATCGCTCTCTCAACAAAATCACCGTCAAGTTCCACTATCCACTTCCCCTCGTCCCAGCGGCCCTGGAACATCTCCGTGGTGCCACTGTGTTCACGAAGCTGGACCTCTGCAGCGTGTACAACCTCATCCGGATACGCGAGGGGGATGAGTGGAAGACCGCCTTTGTCACGCCCACCGGCCATTATGAATATCTGGTCATGCCCTATGGCCTTGTCAATGCCCCCTCTGTGTTCCAGGATTTCATCCATGAGGTGCTCCGGGAGTTTCTCCACAAGTTTGTACTAGTGTATATCGATGACATCCTTATTTACTCCTGGAGCATGGCCAAACATCACCACCACGTTGCGGAGGTCCTCAAACGCTTACGGCAATTCCAACTGTTCCTCAAGGCAGAGAAATGCTCCTTCCATCAGTCGTCTGTCCATTTCCTGGGATACTTCATCGATCACAGTGGCATCCGGCTGGACGAGGGGAAGGTAGAAGCCATCAGATCCTGGCCGACTCCTACAACCATTAAAGAACTCCAACGCTTCCTAGGCTTCGCCAATTTCTACCGCCGATTCATCAGAAACTACAGTTCCATCATCAGTCCACTCACCAACCTCCTCCGACATCAGCCCAAGTCTCTGTCCTGGTCCGAAGATGCCACCAAAGCCTTCGAGACCCTCAAACACGCCTTCACCACTGCTCCCCTCCTCGTCCACCCTAACCCAGACCTACCTTTCATCGTGGAGGTGGACGCCTCCACCACAGGAGTGGGAGCGGTACTCTCACAGCAGCAGGGGCAACCAAGTAGACTCCACCCATGCGCCGCCTTCTCCCGCAAGCTCAACCCGGCGGAGGTCAACTACGACATCGGTGACCGCGAGCTCCTGGCCGTCAAGCTTGCTCTGGAGGAATGGAGGCATTGGTTGGAGGGAGCCAACCACCCTTTCCAAGTGTTAACCGACCACAAAAACTTGGAGTACCTCAAGGCTGCGAAAAGACTGAACCCTCGTCAAGCCCGCTGGGCTATGTTTTTCTCAAGGTTTGATTTCACTATTTCCTATCGTCCTGGCTCCAAGAATATCAAGGCGGACGCCTTATCCCGTCTCCATGCTCCAGATGAGAAAAATGAAACTCCCGAGACCATCCTTCAAGAATCCATCTTCGTGAGCCCCATCCAGTGGTCCGAAGAAACTCTGCCCTCCTCCAATGTCTCCACCCACACTCCGCCGGGTTGTCTTCAAGGTCTCCAGTACATCACCCGAGCACGACGCACTCCACTCATCCACGCAGCTCACTCATCACTTGGCACTGGCCACCCGGGGGTCAATGAGACCCTCTTTCTGCTGAAAGAGCGCTTCTGGTGGCCCAGCTTGACCAGGGATGTCAGAAGGTATGTGCAGGGCTGCAGGGAGTGCGCCATCTCAAAGAGCCCTCGTCATCTGCCGGCCGGCAAGCTCAATCCTCTGTCCGTTCCTGAGCGACCATGGTCACACCTGGGAGTGGATTTTATTACGGATCTCCCAACTTCAGACGGTCACACATGTATCCTCGTGGTAGTAGACCGATTCTCCAACGCCTGCCGTCTAATTCCTCTACAAGGTCCACCTACTGCTCTAACCACTGCAGAACTCATGTTCAACCACATCTTCCGGTATTATGGAATCCCCGAGGACATCGTATCTGACAGAGGGCCCCAATTAATTTCCCGTGTCTAGAAAGCCTTCTTGTCCCTCCTGGGTGTGACCGTCAGTCTGTCTTCAGGATACCACCCTCAGTCGAATGGGCAGACGGAACGGAAGATCCAGGAGATCAGCCGCTTCCTGCGTACCTTCTGTCACGGCCACCAGGACTCCTGGAACCAGTACCTGGGTTGGGCCGAGTACGCCCAGAACTCCCTCCGACAGCCTTCTACTGGATTAACACCGTTTCAGTGCGTACTCGGTTACCAACCCCCACTGTTCCCCTGGGACGGGGAACCCTCCAACGTTCCTGCAGTCAACTACTGGTTCCGGGAGAGCGAGAGGGTATGGGACTCTGCTCACCATCAACTGCAGAGAGCCCTGCGCAGACGCAGAATGACAGCCGACCTTCGTCGCTCCAACGCTCCTAACTACCAACCGGGGCAGAAGGTCTGGCTGTCAACCAGGGACATCAGGCTGCGTCTGCCCTGCAAGAAGCTGAGTCCTCGCTTCATTGGCCCATTCACCATCCTCAAACAGTTCAACCCTGTCACGTATCGTCTTCAACTCCCACCTCAATATAAAATTCATCCCACATTTCACGTATCTCTGTTGAAACCTCACCACCCTTCTGTCTCTCCTTCCACAGAACCTGACGTGGCAGCCGCCGAGCCCCCCCTTCCACTTCTTCTGGAGGATGGAGCTGCATATGAGGTTCACGAAATTCTGGACTCCCGGCGCCGTGGTGGTCTCCTAGAGTATCTCGTAGACTGGGAGGGCTACGGTCCTGAGGAGCACTCTTGGGTCCAGAGAAATGATATCCTTGATCCCAACCTTCTACAAGCATTCCACGCCAGCCACCAGGACAGACCTGCCCCGCGCCCACGAGGACGACCACCACGACGCCGGGGTCCTCGGCCCTCAGGAGCGGGCCGTGGGAGGGGGGGTACTGTCACAGACACGTCAGGTTCCACCTCACTCCAGTACCCACGCACACAATCACCGGAGTACTAATCACCGCCACCTGCACATCATCAACTCAGCTATCACCAGCACTATATAAACCACACACTCACACACAGTCTTTGTCCGGTCTCGTTCGTACAACAGACTCATGTGTACTTACCTCAAGGACTCCAATCTGCTACTTACCTGCTTCCAACGTCTCCTGTGTCTCCAGTCTCCCTCGTGTGCTTCTCCAACTGTGTGTGAGTGTTCCCAGTCTTCAGTCATCCGTGTGTTCATCAAGATTCCTCCTACGACCAACAAAAGGACAGTATTATTCTTCTATCAACACTTCAAGCTCTTCAATTGCCATATACTCACCCATTGCCTGCTGATATCAATAAAGAAACCATACTTGCTTTTACATCTGCCTCCGAGCCATCTGTATTGTAACAGTAACGTGTAACTATGGCCCTGTAAAATAAAGTGTTACCCGTTATTTTAATGGCAAAAGTCAAGAGCGCGTCGAGAGTGCATCCAGTGTCGAGCGAGCACAAATCTCAACTCGGATTTCCATCACTCTCGCGCTTGCTCAGATTCAGAATCAGAACTCAAAACTGTCCTTGCCCTGTCCCTAAAATGGTCTTCTTTCTTGGATTTAAAGTTGACAGAAGCTTTTAACCACCTGACTTTCATGACTGACTGAGGAAATAACACAGTGTAGGCTACCTTTAAGTAACGTTACTGTCTGATCATCAGATTTCAGCGAGAGCACGACAACACTCATGAAAAGAATGTGCTTGATTTGGTTCGAATTCAAATGAAACATCCAGTTGACGTTCATTTGAGTTCCCTGGTATTGATATACAATCATAAATAAACTTCTTTGATCTTAATTAGAAAAAAAAACTATGCGAGGGCGGATTTGAACCGATGATAATTAGAGCACGGGTGAATTTCTTACTCTATTAACGATAACTCTACCACGAGACCAATGGGGAATACTAAAACAAAATGCGGATTTGTCTAAAATATAATAGTGGTACGATACTTGTATTGTAATGTAGTTGTAAGAATGAAACTATAACATCTGGGTTACTGGGCACCCACCGGCAGAAACATAAATCGGCGCCTATGACTGTATGTTGTGATACTGCAGATTAAACACATAAACTACATTGTGCTCTCTGATACATTTAAAACAATTCAAACACAACCTGTTTTTTGTTTGTTTGTTTAATCGTTGTTGATCTATTGAAGTTTTTAAGCTGACAAATGTCAAACCAACTTTATATCGGTGTAATGAACGGAAAATAATTAAAAAGGAAGACACAGACAAATGTCTTTTATTCAAGCGGCTGCTATAAATATCCCCGTCTGAGAATGATGTCACATTTATTAATGATAAACGATGAAGATCAGCGATGAGAGTCGATCACCGAACTGATGGAGGCTTTAAGATTCACAACTACAGATGAGATTCTGTGAGAGAGGAGAAGATCCTAAATCAAGTTCAGATCTGAGACAAATCCTACATGAACTCGTCAGATCTTAACTCAAGATTCTGGAATAGATCCAGACCAGAGCAAAGCATGCTGGGAACTGCCCAGTTTCAGTTCGTTCAACACAAATGATGAAGTGAACTTCAGTTTGACGTGTTTAAGTGGATTTACTCAATTAAAACAGGACAGAATGTGCAGTAATTGTGTGCTTTAACTCATTTAAATGAAGTTCATTTAACAAGCAGCAGAAATCATGTTTACAGTGTAGATTAAAAGATGGACAGATTGATGATTCCTGATTGTGATGTGTTTTATCTCCATCAGATTCCCATCGGATCACTCTGGATCTGAACACAGTGAATAAATGGATCTGTCTGTCTGAGAGGAACACAGTGATTACTAACACTTACCCAAAGCTTCAGTCGTATCCTGATCATCCAGACAGATTTGATGTTTATCCTCAGGTGTTGTGTAGAGAGAGTGTGTGTGATCGACGCTGTTACTGGGAGATTGAGTGGAGTGGAGAATATGTTGATATATCAGTGTCATATAAGAGCATCAGCAGGAAGGGAGGTAAAGAGTGTTTGTTTGGATGTAATAATCAGTCCTGGAGTTTGATCTGCTCTCCCTCCAGTTACTCATTCATACACAATAACATAAAGACTGATCTCCCTGTAAAGCCCATCATCAGCAGGAGATCAGGAGTGAATAAGGAGAATCACTATAGAGCAGGAGTGTATGTGGATCACAGTGCAGGAACTCTGTCCTTCTACAGCGTCTCTGGAGACACAATGATCCTCATCCACACAGTCCAGACCACATTCACACAACCACTCTATCCTGGGTTTGTGGTTTATCTTGAATCATCAGTGAAACTGTGTTGATGAATCAGAACAGAGAGACTCTACCCATAATGCTTTGAGCTCATGATGAATCAGTGACAGTGAGATGTTATAGAGTCTCTTCATTACATTAATACTGTCACTGAAATATCATGTCAGAATAAGTGTGTGTGTGTGTGTGTGTGTGTGTGTGTGGGTCATGATGAGTGATGGTGTGTGTGTGTGTGTGTGTGTGTGTGTGTGTGTGTGTGTGTGTGTGTGTGCGTGGCAAAGAGATTTGCAATTTGTGAACAGAGCAACAGTCAATAACTGTATAACAACAGATTGATCAGAGATACATCAGTAGAAGAGAGACAGATGACATCAAATACAGCATTTTACATTACAGTTTGTATGTCATGTGACACTGTAAACAGATTACCATGGTAGAGACCGACACATTACTGTAACTCACCCTTATAAAGATCAACTATAGTATAGATTCAGTCATATACAGCAAGATCATTTACTGTATTACAGCAAACTCTGTTCTACACAAAACCTCATGACTGTCATACTTCACACCTTCTGATAACACTGTATAGATACTATTACAAACATTATGGATTTTATATCAATTATGTAATTCAGGTAATGTAAGTGTGTGTGTAATGTAATCTGTATCCTGTAACTGTAATTATTTCAGCATCAAGAGTGATTTAAACATGTGTCTTACATTGTTTGCTATTGAACTGATTGTTTAAAGTACTAAACTGAAAGATCAAACTGTTGTGTTTCTGTGATTAAACCAAATGTTCTCATTACATCACAATGATCTTGTGTTTGAAACAGTGATTATGAAGAATGGAAATATGTATTGAATGTACTTGAATGAAAGCATGAGATCAGGTTTTGCTGTTACAAGTGTGATCAGATTGGAGTTTTGAAAATATATACTTACATGTGAAAATAGTACCAAAGTGAATAAAAAAACTGTAAAGCAGGAAAATCAGCAGACCACACTGCGACAGATCTCTCAAGCAGAGCAGATCGATGGAGAGAGGGACTCACTCACTTGATCAGCATCATTCAATCATTGTCTGAAAGAAACCTTGCTCTCAGAGGATCAGCAGACTCCATCAACAGTCCAAACAACAGCAGTTTCTGAAAGAGGCAGAATATCTTACAAAGTATGATCCAGTTTTAAATGACCGTGTCAGACTCTGGTGAAAATCACACTACCTACTTGAGGAAAACAATCTAAAATGAACTCATTGTTTGTATAAGTGGGAAAATACTCAGCACTATAGTGACAGAAATAAAGCAGTCAAAGTATTCTTCTGTCATTTTAGACTGATACATCAGTCACCAGGAACAAACGTCAGAAGTGTCTCCACATCAACACCTCCAGAGATTAAAGAGCACTTTCTGGGTTTCCTGCTCCAGAGTCCACTGGCTTTGGCCTATCTTCATTGATTCTGAACAAGCTGGAGGAGCTGGGCATCTGTTTTCAAGACTGCAGGGGTCAGTCACATGATAATGGCTCCAACATGAAGGAGTGCAGGTCAGGCTGCTTGAAAGAGATGCTCCTGCTCTTTATGCTCCAGGAGGAACACACTCCCTAAATCTAATGGTTGCAGATTCAGCAAAGCAGTCAGTAGATGTCTTCAGCTTCTTTGTCATAGTTCAGAAGCTTTACAACTTGTTCTCTGCTGCTCCTCAGAGGTTCATTCTTCAGCAGCATGTCCAGATCACACTCAAGTCATGAGGGGCTTTCACACCAGAGGAACCTTTTCATAGTTCCTACAACTATTGGCTGAAGGACCCGGATTCTGCACAGGAACTAGGCTTCATTCAACAATATCTTCTCTTCTGTGTCATTCTCATACATTAGCTGTGTCTTATTTCGAAGGCTGCATCGTTTCAGAAAATTAAGTAGGACACTCCGAACGTGACCTTCGAATGTGTCCTTCTTTCACAGGAATTCGGAGGATGCATGAGGTGTATCCTTCCCTGCTGCAGATAGCCCACAATTCTTTGCGTCGCTGTTAACAACCGTAATTTATTTGAAAAAAATAAAAAATAAATGGCGGCGTCGACAAATGTACAAGTGAAGATGTGTTTAAATTTAAGTGCCACAGACACGTCAGGTTCCACCGTCCACCAATCACAGCGCACTCAATCACCCGAGTACTGATCACCGGCACCTGCACCTCATCAGCACCTCATCACCATCAGTATAAAGAACACTCACACACACCACTCCAGTGTCCAGTCTTGTTTGCATCAACGCTTACCTTAAAGGTCCCGTTCTTCGTGATCCCATGTTTCAAACTTTAGTTAGTGTGTAATGTTGTTGTTAGAGTATAAATAAAATCTGTAAAATTTTAAACCTCAAAGTTCAATGCCAAGCGAGATATTTTATTTAACAGAAGTCGCCTACATCGAACGGCCAGTTTGGACTACATCCCTCTACTTCCTTCTTTAATGACGTCACTAAAACAGTTTTTTGATTAACCTCCGCCCACAGGAATACACAAGAGTTGCGTTTGTAGAGTGTGTTTGTCGCCATGTCGTCGAAACGCTGTTATTTTCATCCCGCAGTCCAATCACCGGGTCTGATTCCGGCTCAAATTGATAGGGTAAAATTAAAGACATGTTTACAATAACACTGAGCGCGTGCATCTCCACGTTATGGTAAGAGGCGTGACCTTTCCGGGCAAGGTTCGCTAAGCTGCTGTCGAATCACAACACAGGAACCGCTGGCACAATCAGAACTCGTTACGTATTTCTGAAGGAGGGACTTCATAGAACAAGGAAGTCATCAGCCCGTTTTTATGACAGTGGAAACAGCGGTATACAGATAAGTAAATTATGTGAAAAATACTGTGTTTTTTTACACGCGAAACATGAACACATGTTATATTGCACACTATAAACACAATCAAAGCTTCAAAAAACCACGAAAAACGGGACCTTTAAGGACTCCCAGCGATCTACTTATCTGTCTCCAGCGTCTCCTGTTCTCCTCGTGTGACTCCTCGTCTATGTGTGAGTGAGTAAAAAGACCTCTAAGCAAACAGCCAGGTATTGTTCTGTGTCAGCAATTATAGGCAGTCTACATGTCTGGAGAAGACGATGTCATCTTTATCCATAGTCTACTTATTAATATGGTTGTGACTATTTGCATTGTCTGTATTGTCAGGTGAAACATAATAGGCTCTTTGTGAATATTTGGATGCTGTGTTGCTTTAATCAGTATTTGTCATTCCAAATAAAATAATCAAGTGTTCCTTGTCTCCAGCGATCTCCATCTCCAGTCATTCCAGGACCTAATGCATCTACGATCACAAGAGGACAGTATTACCTTTCCACTCTTCAAGTATCATCATTAACTTCACCATCTACTCACCTGCACTGCTGTTTATCCATACTGGTTTCAATAAAACATCCTTAACTGTGATTCCCTGTCTCTGTCCCTTCTGTACTGTAACAGTAAGTAGTTTCATGCTTGTTTTTGTTTTAAACTTTGTTCTTCTTAATATCCTCCTCCTTTGTCTCTGTAACAGAAATCTGTTGAACATAATCCAGCTCCTCAAACATTACCCAAAATAAAACAATTAAATGCATTTTCTGTTCAAATGACTTTACAGATTTATTAAACTATGCGTTGGCATAGCAACGATGTACTTCCTGTTTCCTTTCCTGCCTGTGTGTCCTACGAAGGATGTCTTGTTTAATTCTGGCTCAGGACACTCCATATACTGCATCCTTCACAGGATTCGTCCTCTTGAGGATGCAGCCTTCGAAATGAAATGAGACACAGCTATTGTTTACTTCCAGGGTTAAAGTTGAACCACTGCAGTCACATGACTGTTTTAACGATGTATTTTAGTACCTGTTAGGCCCAATCGGCTCAGTGGCGGTTTCCCACAGGACGGGGAAGGTTTCTTGCTCGTTCGGTCTTTTCAGTGTGGCAAAGTAGTTTAATTCCAAGTAAACTTTTATCTGACTCCATTTTATTATGAGCTCTATTATGATCTCAAATTTAGTTTAAAATGTCAACTGATTATTGACCATTTATATGATAATTTATCTAGACATTTGATTATTCTATTTAACTCTTAATTCTTATTGTACTCGTTAATTCGGATTCCTTTAACACTTTGATTACAATCACACAATCATTTCAAAGATGATCAATACAAAACATCAAATGTTCAGAAACAGAGTAAAAGATGAATACCTGACATTAGAAAAATACACATTTCACATTTCAGACACACGTGGGCTGATCTGATCAAAGAATTGCCCTGAGCCTCCTGAAACATCTCTTTAAATACTCAGACCAAGACAGAAACTTCTTTCAAATGGAAACATGAGTTCACAATGGGAATTTGCATTAATCAAGGTCCTAGACTGAGTAGTTTACACCTTTTGGGGACAGAAGGACATTTGCATGAAAGACCCGGTGAAGGTGGACACACCCATTACAGAGAGCAAAATATCTCTAAAATCTTTAAACCTTTATTACCTTCTGGTTTACTTCTATGGGAATAAGACCTTTGTACCAGTCGCTCTGAGACATTTCAAATGATACCAAACATGTATAACGTTGTATGATAACTGTTCACATTAATCCATATAGATTTTGGATGAATTTCAGGTCATCTCTGCATGTAGAGAGAAGAGATGGGGGAAGAGGGGGTGAAGGAAGAGAAATGTAGATTAAGGCAATGCTGAGGAGTGATTGACTCGGTGTGATTGTGTCTCGGATGGGGATGTTAATTTTGCAAGAGAGAGTTCAAATGTTAATTGTAATGTATTGTCATTTTGACAATGTTTCTTTAAGTGGCGCTCCGGCCTCCGTAGTCGATGCTATGACTCCTCCTACTTTGTATATGCACTGCAGTACCTAGTAAACTAAGTATATCTCGTTACTGAAGCTCTGTGTCAGTCGCGTTACTTTACATGGTGTCAGAAGTCTGTCAAGAACAGATAATAAGCAAAGTATGACATCATCACAGTTTGATCACCCTAAGATCGACTGGGATGCTCCAGATTTGTACCAAGAGTTTGAAAGATTTCAGAGCCATATCACATTCGTCTTCGACGGCCCGCTATCGGAGCAAACAGCAAAGCAGCGTGCAGGCTGGCTGGGTACGTGGATCGGTGAGCAGGGCAGAGAGATATATAAGACGCTGCAGTGGGGCGAAGGTGAGAAGGATGACCCGTCTAAAGTCCTGGACAAGTTTGCTAATTATATAAGGCCGAGGAAAAATAAGAGAATAGCCAGACACCGTTTCAAACAAAGAAAACAAGGAGTCACAGAAGGTCTTGAACACTTTGTGATGGATTTGAGACTCCTGCTCATGGATTGCGAGTATGGCGATCCAGATGATATGTTGATCGATGCGATAATAGCAGGTGTCAGAGAAAAGCGCGTTCAGGAGAGACTGTTAGACAAAGTGGAAGATTTAACGCTACCAAAAACAATTGAAATCGCCCAGCTGTTTGAACTGTCACAGAGGCAAATTAAAATTGTATTAAATTAAAATTAAAATAGAGAAGAATAATCTCAAGTGCAAGCAGTAAAGGTGAAAGCAAAATACCAAACTGCAAACAAGAAGACCTTTCAGAAAAATCAGGCAAAATTTGTGCAGAAAGAAATGCATGTAAACCGACCAAAAAACTGTCCAAGTTGCGGCAAAGACCCACAACAGAGGATGAGGAGATGCTGAGCATAAATATCACACAAACAGATGAGAACAGTGATGATAAATGGACAGCAGACATTGAAATTCTGTCTCAGAAGGTGCCATTCAGAATTGATACTGGTGCAAAATGTAACACATTGACTTTAAGTAGTTACCAGGCACTCCTGTATGATGGTGAGCTTAAATGCTCTAATCGAGTGCTGAAGTCCTACTCTAACCACAAGCTGAAGCCTATAGCTGTGGCTGACCTTCTGACTAAATATAAGGATGCTGAGATATTAACAGAATTTGAGATTGTGGACATTTCTCAAGAAAATGTGCTCAGCGGTGCAACAGCAGAAGCCTTAGGCTTAGTTATGCGGCTTGATGCATTGCAGTCTACTAACAAAGAAAATAAGACACATTACGGTCACACGACAACAGAACAAAATGCGCCAGCTGGATTAGACAATTATCCAGAGCTGACTCGCACTACTGGAACTTTACCAGGTAAATACACAATCAAAATTAATCCTGATGCAAAAGGTGTAGTCCATCCTGTCCGCTGTCAACCAGCTGCACTGAAAAAGAAAATAATAGAGAAACTACACGAGATGGTTAAAGATGGATACATCACAAAAGTCAGCCAACCGACCGACTGGGTGAGTTCAATGGTAGCAGCTGTCCGTAATGGCAAGATAAGGATCTGCATTGACCCAAGCGACTTGAATAAGGTCATAAAAAGGGAGCATTACCCAATGCGAACCATCGAAGAGGTAGTCTCCGCAATGCCTGGTGCTAAAGTCTTTTCGGTCTTGGACGCAAAATTTGGTTTCCTGCAAATAGAACTAGATGAAGCATCATAATTTCTGACAACCTTTAATACGCCCATTGGTAGATTTAGGTGCCTTAGGCTACCTTTTGGCCTAAAATGCGCACCATAAATCTTTCAGCGTATTATGGATGAGATGCTTGAAGGCATCAGTGGAGCAATAAGTGTCATGGATGACATTCTCATCGCAGCACCCTGGTCTGAAGGCAGACCCAGCGAAAATAGAGGCTGTCAAGTCCATGCCAACACCAACAGACAATGATGGTGTTCGTCGTTTCCTAGGTTTTGTCACCTATCTGTCAAAATTCCTGCCAAACCTCAGCGAGGTCGACGCACCTCTAAGACAACTCCTGAAAGCAGATGTTGAGTTTGCATGGCAACCAGCACAACAGCAAGCTTTTGACAAACTCAAGGACTTATGCACAAAGTCCCCTGTGCTAAATTTTTTTGATCCATCCAAGCCTGTTGAGATCTTCTGTGATGTCAGCAGCAACGGCATCGGTGCTGTTTTATTACAGGACAGTCATCCAGTGGCTTTCTCATCCAGGTCACTGACAGATACAGAAACACGCTATGCGCAAATTGAGAAAGAGATACTCTCAATAGTTCACGCATGTGTCAAGTTCCACAATTACATATTTGGAAACCATGTCACAATGTACAATGACCATAAGCCTCTGGAAGATATTTTCAGAAAGCCACTGCTCTCTACCCCCATGCGCATACAGAGAATGCGTCTCTGCCTGCAGTGGTATGATCTGACTGTTAAATACAGACGAGGAAAGGATATGGAACTGCCTGACACACTGTCTAGAGCCCAGTTACCTGAAAACAAGCAAGAGATGGAAGGCTTTGAGTGTGTCTTTATGCTCAACTTTGTTTCAGTGAGTGAGCAGAAATATTTAGAGCTCCAGGACTGCACAAAGAAGGAGCTCAGCTGTCTTCAACAAACAATTCGACAGGGTTGGCCAGACCACAGGCGTGATGTACCTAATGCAGTTCAGCCATTTGGGGACTTACAAAGCCAACTTGTTGTTGCTGATGGTGTTGTCTATAAAGGCCTGCGTATAGTCGTACCCCCTTCCATGCGAGAACATATGCTGAAGCTTATACATCAGTCACACTTAGGAATAGTGAACGGCAAGCAGAGAGCTTGCGAGGTCCTATACTGGCCAGGAATGAGTTCTGAAATCGAGCAAATGATGAAGAACTGCGGTAAGTGTGCAGACTTTCAGAACCGGTTACCTAGACAACCACTCAGACCAACAGAAACACCTGATCTTCCATTCAAAGAAGTAGCTTCTGACCTGTTTGAGTTTGAGGGGAACAATTCTGTTCTGCTGGTGGATTACTACTCAAAATTCATTGAAGTGGAGAAGCTGAAGAGCTTACATTGCCGTGCTGTCATAGAAAAACTCAAGGCTCAATTCAGCAGACATGGAATCCCCACCGTCCTTCGAACAGACAATGGTCCACAATATTCAACGGATGAGTTTAAGGATTTCTGTCAAAGTTATGGAATCATTCACAAAACATCATCCCCTCATACGCCACATTCCATCGGTGAGGCAGAGCGCGCAGTCCAGACTGCTAAGAAACTTTGGTATAAGGCACCAGACAAACATCTTGCACTGCTTGACTACAGAACGACACCACTGGAGTCAGTAGGCCTTTCACCAACTCAACTGTTGATGGCCAGGCGTCCCCGCAACAACCTGCCTGCTGCCCGTCTGCTGCTCGCACCAGCAGCATACGACACCCTCAAAGTTAAACAGCAACTAGGCGAAAGTAAAAGTGTTCAGAAGTTTTACTATGACCGCAAGTGGCCCTCGTGCTGCGTTGAAGCCTGGAGATGAAGTAAGGATGCAACCACATCCTGGCAGTCCCAAATGGTCTCCTGGAGTTGTTGTGAGATCACACTGTGCCCCAAGATCTTATGTTGTTGACTGTGGAAGTAGAGAGTACCGTCGCAACATCCAGCATCTTCGCAAGAGCACAGCAGCTGCTAATGAGTCCCGTCACGGGCTTAACGATGATCAGTGGACAGAGACATCAGAGCCAGTGAGTGTCGAGGAGCCAAAGTCTGTAGATCATCCTAATTCATTCCAAGCATCACCTAAAGAATTCAGGACTGCTAAGCAGACATTGTCAAATGGGCAGTACACTACCAGACGAGACAGAATGGTAAAGCCTCCCGACAGGCTCTGCTTGTAGCCAGGGAAAGGCGTGGTAAAGACGCCTTGTGGAAGTGATGTGCTAGCAACCTCTCCTTCCTAGTTACCCATGTTTATGTTCAACAGTTCACTGTTTGATATATTGTGTCTTTGACTAGGTTGCATACATGATGTGCTTACATCTCTTTAATACATGGACATGCAAGTTTTATGCATACTCCACAGTTATATTGCAGGTTAGAGCTTCAGTGATTCAATGTATAGAAAAATAATGTATGAAATAGATTTTCTTGAAAAAGCACGTATAAATACGCTACATAGGCTTCTGGAGTAGTTTTTGTGAGAGAATTTTACTTCTGCATCTGAAAAATGCCAAATCGGAAGTGACGTAACTTAAGGGAGTGCGATCAAAATAAGCAATAGGAAAACAATGGATCGCAATGACAGTTAGGATGCTGAGGAAATTGTAAATGTTTATTCATACTCGTATAACTAACCACTATGTGGTCAGCAGGACAGGCCAGAATTAGACAGAACAACGGTCAAAAGAGACAAATTGAGCTGTTGTGCGAGGAGAAGCAGTGGAGAACAGGGCCGAGAGTATTAGCTTATAGATATATACACGTTAGCAAACGATATGTAACACTGTTCTCAGATCACAATATTGTACAGATTATTATGAATCAGGCAAAAGCAAAGCTATTGGCCATCTAGGAGTAACGTTATTGATTACTAATAACAGAAACTAATAAACTTCCTTAATATCCGTCCACACTAACGTTACGTGATATAGCGGTTTCTCATCACGACTTATTTGGTAACGTTAGCGCATGTAAAAAAAAAAAATAAATGATAAAAAAAAATGATAAAAAAACCCAAAATGGATGTATAAGATGCCATGATTATGTAGTTGTGTGAACTTGAATGTACGTTTACGGTATATATATGGCATGAATGAAATTGGAGTAGGCCTATTTACATTACCAGCACATAATTCAAAACTGTTTTGTGTGAGTGTGAGACTGTATGCATGTGTACATAATTTGTATTCATCAGTGTTGAAATTGATTCAAGCAAAAACGGTGAAGAAGCATTGCATGTGTAAGTTTATTCATTAAATATCATTATTTACAGTAGTATTACAATGTTGAACTACATCATATCACAGGGATGATAATCCTCCGGTCTATAATGAACGCGTTTCTCGAAGCAGATGCAGAAGTGAAGTCCGTCTCTTCACCTGCACAAAACACACACCAGCACGGAAGATAGCAGCGTCCTTTTTCTTGTTAGTAAACCTCAGGACTCGATGTCCTGACAGGCTGGAGTTTGTGCAGCCTCCACAAACACAATAATTTACCATGACGATGATAAATAGAATACAAAAACTACAGAAAACACACTGATTCACGACCGCTGTCAGTGAATACCAGCTTACTCTGCACTGAATCAACACAGAGCTTGGCGATCGACTCCCTTTAGTGACGTAATATGAACCGACACTGAAAAAAAAGCAGTTTTTACAGAGCCCGTCACTTTATCTACTAAATTCATGCCCTTATGTCCTGCAAAACATCTGATATGTTTTCAGTGTCTTCTCTGTCAGTGCAGAGTATACAGTCATCTGGTGCTCAAGATAACGGTACAACATGTCATTAGTGGAAGTCCATCTTGTTGTGACATCATCTTGTGGGCTGGTAGCTGTAGCATTTCTTGCTCAGTCTTAAGCACATGAGCTGCTGTTGTGCTTCTGTGGAAGAAGTAAACCACCTTCCTGATCCTCCCATCTGGTTCACAGAGATTCCCCTTTGAGATGCTAAATTTATCACATGTGCAAAGCAAGATATCTGTGGCCCAGTCCAGCTTCTGTCACTGCATCTACTTGGTTTCTGGCATTATCTGTGGTGACTGGCATATTGCTGCATGTGTTGTGCCTGTTTAACTTCACTCTTTACTGCTTCTATCAGCACCTGCGCTAGATTTGTGCTTGTGTGACTTTAATAGAGTGGGCTTGTCTGTAGCACTGGACTTCACATCTCCCACTCCGCTGTGATGAAGCGAGCAGTCACAGTCACATAGCTTTCTGTAGCCCTTGATGTCCATCCGTCTGTGGAGATCACAATACAGGGTGCATTAGATAAGTCTGCAACTCTTTAGCTTTTTCCTGTTCGTAAAGTTCTGGCACGATCCTCATGCTGAAGTGGGATTGTGAGGGGATTGTGTAGCGTGGCTCAAGCACTTTCAACATATTTTTAAACCCATTGTTTGACACAACAGAGTATGGCCTCATGTCTGCAGTGATAAACATCCTGATAGATTTGGTAATCGCTTTAGCCTGTCCCCTTCTTCTCTTCCTGGTTGTTGGTGACATATCAGATCATAATATAATAATAAATTAATCATTTTTGGAAAGTGATTATATCGTCTTGTATCTCTTCCAACTCTCTTGTTCTTCTTTCCTCTCTCTGCTGGGCTTCTTCCTCTCTCTTTGCCTCTTTCTTCCATCTCCTTGAGGAATGTCAAAAGGTCTCCTTCTTCTCTGTCTGGTTGTTGGTGTCATATCAGATGGTCCAGTAACAGAGGATGAGGAGTGTATGATCAGTGGTGGGGTGATGGACGGCTTAATTCCTAAAGCAGAATCCATCACTCCATACCTCTTCCAGGAGGATGCTGGAGGATCCTCAGCCTCTGTGCCGACCCCTGTCTGTGGACACTTAAGGTCCTGTCACAAGCTAAATAAATACACAAATAGCATTAAAACAAAGTTGTTCACAAATAAAAGTTAACAAAAAAACTTACTTTGTACTTCTGCTGAAGGTTCTCTCATTTCTTTTTTACCCATGCAGCAGATACTTTAATCTGCAGATTGCTCTGCTCTATAAGTGATCAAGACATATAAGTGACCAAAAGTAGGCAGAAGCGACTGTTTATTACACATAGCCTCTGTACACTTATCAGTTTCAGAATTTACGTTCATTAAGCCTCAATTCATTCTTCTTTTTTTCCCCAGGTTTTTGTTTTACCAGGTTATACATGCCTGCATGTGTAATTGTGTATCGGTCGATTTTACATTGATTGAAATTGGGGTCAGATTATACTGTGTGAGCTTTTGGAGTGTTTAAAAAGATGAGACAGACAACAAATGAATAAATAAAGTGTATTTACAATATTCACAAGGAACTTAAAACAACACAATAAAACTAGAATAACCTAGGCCGTTTAAAAGCAGGGAGTCCATGTTCACCATACCATAAAACAGTCCTTAAGAATCCTAGTGTGCTGATAAGTCCCAATGTGCAAGTGAGAAATGTCCACCGGTGTATATACAAAGTCCACGGAAAGTGATGTGATTGGCTGGAAAGGCAAGTCCATAAAAGTAACTCCACAGTCCAGCTGTTGTGTTTGCAATCAGGCTGATTGTTTGTCATGCTGCCTCCTTTATGCTGGTCTACTTCCTGGTTCCTGTCATGTGACCAGTCACATGACAGGCAGACCCATACACATTTAAAGACATACACACATTAAAATAAGTAAGAGGAATAAAATGGACTAAAACACATGTAAACCAATTAAAACTCTATTATACATAAAATCATTGTAATAAATAGAGCGGTAAAACATGTATTTTATGGGACAGTGTCACAATATGTAGTAAAGTTAAATATACATATAGTCTAATATATGAATACATTTGCTACAATTGAGGTATCCTAATGAAAGGAATACACATAAAAGCATATTCGTCTATGTAAGCAATAAGTATGCTATTTTACCCATAGACTACATATACATTGTATGCCTACACACATTTTATGCCTCTTCCATAACATCAGAGAGATCGCCCAACAACAATCTTCCCAAAAAGTATATTTGAGGTCAATGGGAATACAGGTTTATCTCCTTATGTGAGACTTGAAAGTTTTCCCTGGCAGTTGGTTTACTGGGTCCTTGTAGGGGATGTCCTGGACTTGTCGGCCCTGTAGTGCTGACGGCATCATGAACCTCGCACACAGTTTCATGATGAGCTTTGTCATCTGCAAATTTGTAGTTCATAAAAGATTTCCATGTTTTACTTGAAAAAGGACATTTCAGCCCATGAAAAATAAGCAGACATCCTTGGCAGCAGGATGGCTCAACCCTTGCATTTTACCTCTCCATGGAGCTGGAAGATGGAAGACCTTTCTCTCTGGAGGACTGGAGGAGGAGGTTCAGTGTGGAGAACATTGGCAGCATTGCTTGAAAGAAGCGGAGGTAGACTTCTGTCAGGGGCTTGGAAAAAGCATCCACCAGCCTTCTAAACCTTGGTTGTTTCTCATCTGTAAATAAAAACAGGTTTTTCTTAAAAAATACATATTTAGTCTGGTGTAATGCACCTGTACTACTGTCAATGAAATAAGCAACATACTTAAAGACTTAAAATAGCTGGTAAGTGGCCCATACTGCCACAGAATTTGTGTAATACACCTCTCCAGGCTTAACCATCGCACTAAAACGTGCAGCAGCATTTCCATGTACTTGCTGTCATGGAAGTCACAAAATTCTGGGAAAAAATAAAAAAAATAAAATATATATATATATATATATTGCAAACAAATTAAAATGTCTGAATTTTGTTGTATAACAGTAGAGCTGGTTGAATCACAAACCTGCCAGGCAACCTTTACGGTTGGTGCTTCCCTTAAACCAATACCCAACATCCACAGTCAGATCCTCTGGATCAAATCCGGATATCTGCAATACATGAATTCAAATATTTATTACACTATCAGCAAACTGTTTTACTTGGCATTGGGCTTAACAGATTGGTAATATAAAGTGTACATGTTTGAATTTACTTCCACACACATTATAATGTTGAGAAAAAACAACAATATAATGTGTATGATTATATTTTTTGTTTACACATATTGTTTAATGTTTTAAACTGAAAATGAAAACCTTAAGATAAAACATAAGCTTGTTGTGTATATTACCTAATCATAAGTTTGTTCAGAAATGGTGACTACAACTCGAATAAAAAATAAAATTAAAAAACGTGTGTCTCATTTATTCAAAATAACGTCATTTAAATACACGAATATTCATTTTTTTAATATTCAAATACAATATTTTGGAAAAATGCCCATCCCTACTAGCTAGACTAGTTCACGTAAAGTACTCTGGTCAAACTGTTAACTAACCTACCAGCTGCCTGGACACAGATATTCCTCAGCAATTTGATGAGATGACTTACTGTACTCATAGGATCTGGTCTCACGTCGATCACGATCAGTCTGTAGCCAGATGTGAATCAATGTGACTGACACGTGCAAGGAGAGTGGGCACCAACAGCTCCACCCAAGAGGCCATAGCTGTTCGGGAGTCCTTCAAGAGGTGCTTTTCTTCTGTCACTGGTGAAGTGCCCTGGCAACACAACATAGCCTGATCTGCCCACATGTCATCTCTGCACCCCTCACCTGCTGTGCTTTTCATAACACAAAGGCTCTTTTAAGAGCCACTCACTTATTCTGGAAAGATCCGATTCCTGACTAAACATACACATTACATTCACACATTACATCTGTCATGTGTTTTAATAGTTTGAAAAAACATTTGCAACTGCAACTGCATAGTTCATACACTAAACAGTGATTCATCACTGTAACATCTGAATCAAAACATAAATCATGAGCTCAGTTCTGTTACAAAATAACTGGATTTATTAACAGTTTTCTTGGACAATGTTTGTCCTATCCTTTATGTATAGCGGAATATTTAAGGTAAGTTGTGTATGTTTTAGAATAAAAAATTAAAGTATTTGAACATTAAAGCTGACACCAAGGAACAAATGAGATCAAGAAGCTATTTCTCAGGAAAACTCAGCCCTATGTAGAACAGACAAGAACTCGATTTCAACTCAGGGTAAAGGTTTCAGTTGGGTTACCAGTCAGAGGTGATGAGGTAACCTGGAGGGCATAGGGGCTAGAGGATCTCTCTTCTAGAGACGGGGACATATTGGAGGAAGTGGCCCTCTCTCTGACATGAGGCTCCAAGAAACTCATAATGGAGAAATACCTCCATGTGGTTTTCTGTTCTGCCCCTGCACCACTCTTCTTCTCCCTCATGGCCTTTCTCTCCTTTATATATCTGTCCCTGAGATTTTTCCAACGCCTTTTACACTCATCCTCTAAATAAGTGGAGGAAATGTGTTACTATTTTTTACAGTTTTTTTCGATTGCTAAACGACAGTGGGCACAACTGGAGTCACATGTGCAAAACTCTAACTACAGTCTGCACAGCAGCAGTTCATGTGGACCAAACTCTAGTTCGTTTTTCATTGCTTGAACACAGTTTTCAAACTCTACACACTTATCCCATGACTTTAACCACAACCTGCACAACACTGTGGATTTACAGCACTTTGTTCAAATGCAAACACATTGCTGTCAAAACTGTGAACCACACATTCAAAACAGAATAGATTTCAGCCTTGTGCCTTTCAAACATTGCAATTTCAGCTGAAAGGCTAAGCAGGTGTCTTGTTTTAGACTTGTTAGTGAACACACACACACACATATATATATATATATATATGTAACTCATTACTGTAATTCCGTAAATTACTACAGACTATTGAAGCAAACTGCTAATTTTCATTTACCTTAAAGAATTATGTTCTAAAAATGTAAATAAATCATGTGAAAGAATGTCACTCTTTTCTTTGAAGAAAATATTACTTTGTATGAAGTCACTGAAATTGTTCAAAATGTAAAGATGAAAAGTTTGTATTTTCTGTGTTGGAGTTTGACGCTAGTGTTTTTACTCTCAGTGTGTTCTGAGTGACAGTGTGTGTATCTCAGTGAGGGTTGTGACAGTGTTTGGCTGCACTGAGCCTGTTTTGAGCCATGTGTTAACTGTTCAGCTCAGGTGACTGTTGGTAGTGCAGACTGTAGTTAAAGTTTTGCACATGTAGCTCCAGTTGTGCACACTGTCGTTTAGCAATCGAAAAAAACTGTAATAACACATTTGAAAATTGTTCCTCTGAAACAATACCTCTAGAAGGTATAGAGCTATCCATGGGGAACACTTATCGAAACCTAAGCTATGTTAACACATATTGTCTACCAACATGCTACCTGACTTAAAGGTCCCGTTTTTCGTGTTTTTTTTGAAGCTTTGATTGTGTTTATAGTGTGCAATATAACATGTGTTCATGTTTCGCGTGTAAAAAAACACAGTATTTTTCACATAATTTACTTATCTGTATACCGCTGTTTCCACTGTCATAAAAACGGGCTGATGACTTCCTTGTTCTATGAAGTCCCTCCTTCAGAAATACGTAACGAGTTCTGATTGTGCCAGCGGTTCCTGTGTTGTGATTCGACAGCAGCTTAGCGAACCCAGAGCCATAGAGAGCGCATCTTGCCCGGAAAGGTCACGCCTCTTACCATAACGTGTGCTGCACATAGTTTTACTTGTGGATCATTGTGGTGTCGTGCCGAATGAACACAAAAGACAATAATTCCCGAGAGACTGAACTCTTTAATCTCCACAAGCAGCGACAGAAAATGTACAACGTTAGCATTCACTCAGAAGAGTACCTCATACGGAAAACAGCCATATACATAAACATAGTGCCCTCTTGTGGCCATTATGTGCACTGCAGTCCAACATTAACTATTGCAGTAAGGATACCACAATTATAATTTTCGGGAACCAAGTTAAACATAAATTGTAACCATTGATCTCTAAGTACAGCGTCCCTGGGAAGGCCAAACAAAGGTGATTGGACTGCAGGATGAAAATACCCATACGGAAATGTAATATATGACATATATGTCCCTATATCGCAAGTGACACTGTCATATATGCAAAATATATGACAATATATTGCTATCACATATATACATATCTCTAGATATATGTTGATATATGTTTATAACATATATAAAATTTCCATATTAAATCAATATATTGACATATATTAATACCATGTATATGATTTTTGTTTATATAATATTATATGTTATGACCATATATGTCACATATATATGTTTAATTTATATATGCCAATATATGTTTATAACTTATAAAAAATGTCCATATTAAATAAATATATTGACATATATTTATACTATTTATATGATTTTTGTTTATATAATATTATATGTTATGACCATATATGTCACAGATATGTTTAATTTATATATGCCAATTTATTTACACAACATACATAAAAACATTTTACATGCTTGTTTCCCTTCTGTTACTAACATACTCCTTATGTTTTCATTATTTGAACAGACTGAACTTTTAACAAGTCTACACAATCCACATTTCATTTAAATTTCTATCCCATTTTAGAATTAGCACAATATTTTAAAAACTTGATTTATTTTACATTATTTATTTTACCTTATCTTAAAAAATCTCATAAAAACTGCTGTAAAAAACAAATGCAATTTAACCCAACTAACCCAACTTCAAATAATTTTAATTAAATTACTTATTTAATGAATTTGTATGGTTTAAATTAATTTTGTTGTTGTTATTACTGTGACCTAACCAAGAGGTAATGAAAATAGTATACTTAATGCTTACTATTGAATAAAGCGTTTAGATTTGACCCAAAAACAAACAAACAAACAAACAAAAAATGATAGAAACACTTTCAGTCTGCATTTCAGGCCTTGCATTTAGAATGCTGCGCAGTAGTTACGTCATTGCGCGCGCCCAAATTCAAACGTAATCAAAAGACCGCCAAATTACGCGCATTTCAGGATCGAGACCAACGGATGAACCGGGATGAACATGTTCGCTTTTGTCGAGTGGAAACGAGAAACGGAATTAAAGTTGGAGCATTGTTCCAACATCACACATAAAAAACTTAGATAAAATAATGATGATTTTTTGGACGGACAAGATGACAGATCTGTATATTTAACCGAGTGGAGAGGTGGACTGAAGAAAAAACCTCAATGCGGATGGCATTTGTATGAGGCAATGGCGCATAAAGTTGCAGGTAATTTCTGATTTTTTTTTTTAAATTATAATTCACATATTGATATTGCACGGAGAATACATTTTAAATGATCGCTATACTGCATGAGCCATTGATTTACCAAGGTACTGGATAACATTAGCGCAGCTATAGGCTACAGATCAGTTAAATGAGCAGAAAATAACCGTGTTTAACTATTAGGTTTTTAAATTGCTCTATTACTGCATAATTGTGTGCGTTGTATGTTCATATTTAACAGCTAACGTTAAGTACGAGTAGATTACTACAATGAAGTGCATAATTCTATGATCTTCAAATGTTTATGTGAGAATAATATGTTTAAAAAGTTATGTTTTAGCTGTCAGACACATAGTGGAGAAATAAAAGTGCATGACTGTTAACTACACTGTGTTTCACAGACAGGCCTAAGCCAGGATTAGGCCTTAGTTCAATATTAATATTTAAGTAGCTTTTATAAACGTATATTTGAAAAAAAAAAAAAAAAAAAAAAAACTATCTTGAGACGGAACAATGGCTTAGACATGATTTAAGATGTATTAGTAAGTTTCTTTCAGTTAAAACAGCTCAAACATGCATTTTAGTCTAGGGCTAGCTTAAGCCTTGTCTGTGAAACCAGGGGCATTTAAAAATATCATAGCCCTAGTTGTAACTTTAGATTCTACATTTTGTTTTCCCCTTTTTCCCACAGAGAGAGAGTCCACCCTAGAAAAACCAACGAGGACTCAACATCAGTCCAGTCCAAAACTTCTGAGCAAAAGAAAATGCAGGCCAAGCTTTTTAAGAATAAGGAAGTTGTTCTGGCGGAAGCAGATATTTAACTTCATATATTGTTAAGTATAATTATTATTATTTATTAATAATTGTAGTAATAGTATTGAAAATATGTGATGCAAAGCTAAATTGTATCAGGCCCCCTAAACACTTTTTGATAAAGCAATGTTCTATTTATTAATATAACTTTAATATTGATTCATGTTTGCCTTTCCTCACAGCTTGAAATTCACCCGGGCTCAGGAATTTGTGTTGTGGTCATGCAAACAGCCCCACTGCTATGGCATGCTTCTTCTTGGAGTATTTTGACACTTTTGCTAAAGCGCAATCTCAGAGGTATGTGATTGGTCATAGTGTGTGCATGTGTCTGTATAATTATTATTATATTTTGGTAATTATGTAGATTGAACTTAATATCTGAAGTCTTTGGGTAAGAGGTCAAAATAAAATAAAAAACTTAAAAAAAAAAAAAAGTCCTATTATAGCAATTCTGGCATATTTACAGATATATGTACACACATTTACATTAAAATATAAATAATTTGAGGTGTACTATTTACATTATCACCATTTTACTGAAGCAGGCTGTCCAAGAATTAAGTTGAAAAATGTAATTTATAGTTGAGTAGTTAGATAGGAGTGGAGTGAGTTCTGATTTTGTTCTAAACTGTTATGTTGCTCTTTCTTAGGTGGCAAGTCTAAAAAAAGCAAGCCCTGGGGAAACAAAAGAGGCCTTGGACAGAACAAAAATTTATGCAATAATGAGTATGTATATTATTTTTTTAATTGGGCTCATTTGTTAAAACTGTTGAACCAAATGTCACAGTAAACCATGAGAATTTATCAGTGTCATCTTGGTGTATCAGTGTCATGACACTTAGGCCCAATCCCATTTCTACCCCTACCCCTTCATTTTGTGCGTTCACAAGAAGGGGTAGGGGTGTCTCGATTCTCTTTTGGCTGGAGTGGTAGAGGTTAGGGAAAGGGCCAGATAGCCTTTCAAACGAAGATTTTTCGTATGAGAAATTTCCCTGCATACACAGACTACCGTGCTGCTAGAATGTGTGTAGTGATCATGGTATTGATATTTCCACACAGGATTGATCACTTATGTGTTACCTGGCTGCCAGTTTCTCCGTAGCTTGCTAAACGTGCTATTTGAATGATGTGAACACATCTCGTATCGGCTGTAAACTCTTGCGTTACCAAGGCAACAACTAACTCATTTGTATTACTTTGCAAAGAGCTCCGTTATCGCAGCGCCACAGTAGAAAACGAAACCATATCCGTACCGGTCGACTCGGCACGAAATGCAATGGTTAAACAAACGGCTTGGCCTGATGGAAAGGCGGCTTCACCAGTCTTGGGAAACTCGAAGGCTCATACGTTTTCTAACTGAAACCGAGCCCGTCCAAAATACAACGCAAAAAAATGTTGTGAGTGAGTAATCTGTTTAATGTGCTCACGCCTGATTTCTGTTGATATGCGCACTTCATTGCTGTTCATACTGGTTAAATGTTACAGGACACTAATAAAAGAATCTATGATGACGTGTTGTAGTGGTTTCCCATTTCTTAGGGGAATATTTTCACCCCTACACATTGCCACTCTGTTTCAAGGGGAAGGGCGAAGGGGTATAAAATAGAATTGAGATTACCCCTGGTTCTGAAAAATGCCTAAATTTCAGTAACATTTAGTTTATCTACCTAACGAAGTATGCCCGTGTTCATTTAATGTGTTTTAGGGGATTATAATTTGGATGTCCTTAGATAAATGTTGTAAAACTAAAAGATATTTCTTTGTCTTTTTTACAGATGCAGGGATCCAGAGATCTCCTGGAACCACCAGGGGCCAACTAAGGGTTGCTATTAATCAAAAGGTCATTGAGCTGTGGACATCCAAAAAGACTCTAAAACTTAAAAAATGAACAGCATACAAACTCAGTGTTATAGGATTAGTAACGTGTGAAGTTAGTTTGTATAGTTGATAATAGCGATAGAGACTCAAACATGTAAGGTCATATCATATTTAAAGCTTATTTACAGCTTATTTATATTACATATGATCTGTATATATTAATATTCATTGGAACTAAATGCTTAATAATAACTGCTAAACTAAAATTTTAACTAAAATCGCTTGTTTAATGAATTAATAATAATATCATATAATATAAATCATATAATAATTCTAAGTAATTATTATTAAAGCCAGACAATTTTATTACCGGTTGAAAGGTTAGCCGTGGGGTGCAAGTTATTATGGTGATGAACACCGCTAAAAGCCAAGTCACTTTCATGGTACCTAAAACCCAGGATTGGGCCAAACTAATCTGAAACTTATCCAGCTTCATGGTACAGGCCCCTGTTGGTGGATTTTCATGTTCTGGGCTTTTGTTGTGTGTTCATTAGATTTCAAATTTTGCACAACTTATTTATTTATTTATTTTATAATGTAATCTTTTAATAAAGATTTAATGTTTTAACTCTTTTACTGTATTCTATTTTTCCTAACTGCACCGTTTAACATTTAAGGCCATGTGCATTGTGAGCAATATGCTATACATATATGTGTAATTTGTATATTGAACATTTATACAAAGAAATATGTCATGTATATTGATATTTATATATGTGACATATATGTATATAAGACTGTTTTATACATATATAAACATATATTTATATGGGCTAGTTTTATATGTCAATATATGAAATTGTTCCATTTTCGAATAGGTTTCATATATGTTTTCACCATATATGTTTATATATTTCATATATGTAAATTTCATATATGTACATATATTACATTTCCGTATGGGTAACAGCGTTTCGACGACATGGCGACAAACACACTCTACAAACGCAACTCTTGCTCTTCTCCGTGGGAGCGCAACAAGACCACGCCCCCTTTTTTGTGTATTCCTGTGGGAGGAGGTTAGTCAAAAAACTGTTTTAGTGACGTCATTAAAGAAGGAAGTAGAGGGATGTAGTCCAAACTGGCCGTTCGATGTAGGCGACTTCTGTTAAATAAAATATCTCGCTTGGCATTGAACTTTGAGCTTTAACATTTTACAGATTTTATTTATACTCTAACAACAACATTACACACCAACTAAAGTTTGAAACATGGGATCACGAAGAACGGGACCTTTAAAACACACCTGACATGCCAACTTGAATTGATATGTGTTTCCATGTCACAGCTTTTCTTCTGATGTCTATAGGAGCATAAACTTATCATACAGCTCATACAGCTACAGTATCATATCCGACACACAAAGTACAATCTTTTTGTCCATTTTGCTTTCTACACTTGTTTGGATGCCCCGTTTCTATTGGCTGCACGGGTAATCGTCACAGAGCGCAGCGGCAAAAGTTGAACTATTTTGAACTTTGACCGGGGCAAGTGTGCAAGCTGTGCTTTGGTCGATGCATCAACAAACCGTCCTCACGTGGCACAAACCATTGAAATGAATGGGTTTCATAGCACAGCGCATACCGCGTCATGTGTGAAAGGGCCTTTACATGTGAAAATAGTACCAAAGTGAATAAAAAACTGTAAAGCAGGAAAATCAGCAGACCACACTGCGACAGCTCTCTCAATCAGAGCAGATCGATGGAGAGAGGGACTCAAACACTTGATCAGCATCATTCAATCATTGTCTGAAAGAAACCTTGCTCTCCGAGGATCAGCAGACTCCATCAACAGGCCAAACAACAGCAGTTTCTGAAAGAGGCAGAAGATCTTACAAAATATGATCCAGTTTTAAATGACCGTGTCAGACGCATCAACTCTGGTGAAAATCACACTACCTACTTGAGGAAAACAATCCAAAATGAACTCATTGCTTGTATAAGTGGGAAAATACTCAGCACTATAGTGACAGAAATAAAGCAGTCAAAGTATTCTGCTATCATTTTAGACTGATACATCTGTCACCAGGAACAAACGTCAGAAGTGTCTCCACATCAACACCTCCAGAGATTAAAGAGCACTTTCTGGGTTCCCACTTGCTTTGGCCTATCTTCATTGATTCTGAACAAGCTGGAGGAGCTGGGCATCTGTTTTCAAGACTGCAGGGGTCAGTCACATGATAATGGCTCCAACATGAAGGAGTGCAGGTCAGGCTGCTTGAAAGAGATGCTCGTGCTCTTTATGCTTCAGGAGGAACACACTCCCTAAATCTAATGGGTGCAGATTCATCAAAGCAGTCAGTAGATGTCTTCAGCTTCTTTGGCGTAGTTCAGAAGCTTTACAACTTGTTCTCTGCTGCTCCTCAGAGGTTCATTCTTCAGCAGCATATCCAGATCACGCTCCAGTCCGTCCTCCGGAGGTTGAAAGTTGCAAGACAGAAACTTCTTTCAAATGGAAACATGAGTTCACAATGGGAATTTGCATTAATCAGGGTTCTAGACTGAGTAGTTTACACCTTTTGGGGACAGAAGGCCATTTATGAAAGACCCTGTGAAGGTGGACACACCCATTACAGAGAGCAAAATATCTCTAAAATCTTCAAACCTTTATTACCTTCTGGTTTACTTCTGTGGGAATGAGACCTTTGTACCAGTCGCTCTGAGACATTTCATATGAACCAAACATGTATAGTGTTGTATGATAACTGTTCACAATAAACCATATAGATTTTGGGTGAATTTCAGGTCATCTCTGCATGTAGAGAGAAGAGATGGGGGAAGAGGGGGTGAAGGAAAGGAAATGTAGATTAAGGCAATGCTGAGGTGTCCCAGCAGGCACCGGACGTCAATATAACGTCAGATTGACGTTGGACCACTACGTTGGTAAGACGTTGCATTTTGGTTGAAAATGAAAATCTGGTTGACGTCATAACCAGACGTCAGACTGACGTCAATCTCCAACGTTGGTAAAATATTGCATTTTGGTTGAAAATGAAAATCTGGTTGACGTCATAACCAAACGTCAGACTGACGTCAATCTCCAACGTTGGTAAGACGTTGCATTTTGGTTGAAAATGAAAATCTGGTTGACGTCATAACCAGACGTCAGACTGACGTCCATCTCCAACGTTAGTAAGACGTTGCATTTTGGTTGAAAATGAAAATCTGGTTGACGTCATAACCAAACGTCAGACTGACGTCAATCTCCAACGTTGGTCAGACGTTGCATTTTGGTGGAAAATTACAATTTGGTTAATGTCAGAAACCAACGTCTGACTGACGTCAATCTGCTACGTCCAACATATGTTGCATTTTGGTTGAAAATTTAAATTGGGTTGATGTCAGAACCCAACGTCAGACTAACATCAATCTCCTACATCTGAGACATTGCGCTTTGATGGAAAATAAAATCAAAATCGGTATCTGTCAAAAACCAACAACAAATTGTCAAGCTGTCAAATTCCAACTTTAAAGAAAGATATGGTTAGTATGGATTTTGTTGGCATGACATTAAACCTTCAATTTTGTTGTAAAATAAAAATCAACATTCAGAGAGAAAAAAAAAAAAAAAAACATACCAAGAAACTCTAACAATAAGATCAGAGAGAGATCAAGATCCAATGTGAGACTACACCAAATTATTAAATTTTAAGACATTAGCAAAAAGAATAGTTTAACTTAATTTGAAAATGGAATTTACAAATGTTTGGTGGTTTTATCAGAAAAATGACAAAGAGATGAACTGGATTACAACAAATAAGATTTATTTATTTGTTTTATTATTACCATTATTGGAACAGAACATTTTCAAAATAATTTAATTTTAACACCAACCTTATTGGAACTGAATATTTTTCAAAACATATTAACATCAGTTTTATTCACAGCTTTTTTTCCTGCCACCTCCACCCACCCTGTCTGGGGCATATTTTAAACAAATCGCAAAACAATACAAAATGAAGTCTTCAAGCAGCAGTGAGCACAATTAAGTTGTCTCCTCTCTTCTTAAAAAGAGAAAAAGAAACAGGAAGTATTGGGTCCATTCAATCCCGAGATTGCATAGAGAGACAGGAGAATTCACCTCATCATCCGAGCGTTTCAAAGATTACTTCAGGATGTCAGTGGCTCTGTTTGATGCTTTACTACTGGCACAATCTGACTTTATATTTGGTCTCTTGTATTCCTCACGTTGTATGTCATTCAGTGCTGCTGTTTTGTGCTGTTGACAACGTGGATCAACTTGTCAGCTGGCATTCTGGATTTTTGCGTTCGCGTACGGTGGCTCTGAATTGTCAAAACGTCTCTCAAAATGCGTGCCACGGATGCGGAAAACGCAGAAAATCGAACCTGATGCGAATATTTTTTTTGACGGACAAAAGTTTCGGAGGCAGTGTGCAAACGCGATTGACATAACGTGAGGTCGAATTTATTTTTTAACGTGCGAAAGTTTCGCATGCGAATTTCGGACTCAGTGTGCAATGACCATGTTTGATTGGAAGTGGATGTCTTGGATTAAACGACTTGAACGTTACAGCAGAATATTACATCTGCATAACTAATGCGCTTGAAAAAACAGAAAGGAAAAAAGCATCAAATCGAACGAATTTCATGATTAAAAGCCGGAAGAATTGTTAAAACAAACAAATAATGAAAAACCTACGTGTTTAAACTTTATTTAAACTGTTTTTCAGGGCTAACGTTAGATGGCTTTAATGACTTACCCTGCATCTCAGCTCCCTAGGTCGTGAATCAGTATATAATGAAAGTGAATGTGGCTGATACCCTGATCAGTGCCTGGCACAATCCACTTGTTAAGTCGTTACGTAAGGAACGCCGTTTCCGGGTCCAAGCCTGGACTCATTTCACTTGAGAATGCCGTGTGACGTCAGACTTAACAACCAAATAGCGCGGCATCACCGCGTTTACGTGATGGCTTGGGCATGGGGTCATGGGGGTTTGCAATTTATAAAAAAAAAAAAAAAAAAAACTATATATATGAGATGATAACAATTCATTAAATTCAATTTGAATATGTGGCTATCCACAAAATCCATACACTGCAAAGTTGAACCATCATCATTGATGGATAAGATCGATATTAAATGATTTCTAGTTTTACATTTATATATATATATATATATATATATATATATATATATATATATATATATAGATATAGATATATAGATAGATATATAGATATATATAAATTCCAAGTAAAAAGCAGCAATCAATCTGATTAGCTATTTTATTTAAAAAAAAATAATAATAATATTGTGACGAGCAGGGCGGGCGAGAGCCGTGAGGGAACGGCGCGAGGCCGGTGACGCAAGTGATAATGAGGATCACCTGCGAGGCGCGCCGGCCTCGAGTCTCTCACGGAGGAGCTCCGGGAGCATAAAAGGAGGAGCGACGATCGTGGAGGACGAGAGAGGACCAGGCCTGGACTTTATGTTATGTTTTATTATGTTTGTGTGGCCGGCAGACGTCTGCGAGGGTCTGTCGGCATTACTTTCGTTTTGTTCTTTGTTTATTTTGAATTAAACTTTTGTTGAACGTTCGCCGGTTCCCGCCTCCTTCTTCCCACATCTACTGACCACGTTACAAATATAAAGAACAGACCAAATTAAAAAGCAAAGGAATTAGTTATACATTGAATAAAACATTAATTACAAGACTGTACAATAAACAGTAGTAATGTTTGCATTGTCTTCATGCACTTACTGTACTTTCCAACACATATATCAACAAGTTTATGTTGTTATAAGCAATGTTTCCAGCCCAGAATCGACTAATCAATAATAACTGTTTTGATCATTGTCTTAACGGGTTTGGGCTAAGTGTTTGAATTGCATTATATTGTAAACAAGATTGGATATTAATTAATAATAAACATTATGGGTCAAAATAAAGTCATAACACACGATTACAAGCACATTGTAGGGTATAGTGTCAGACAAAAAAAAAAAAAAACCTTCTGTTTACTGTCAAAACTGCCAAGTGCCAATCCATTGACAACAACACAGTTGGAAATTCATGTATATATTTCATTCCTGATAGCTGTTGTCAGCTATGACCATTGAAAATGACCATTGAAAATGACAAATGAATAATGTAATATTCACTTATCACTAAAACTCTGTTTTGTTTTAGATGACATAACCTTTATGCCCAATCAGAATTCGGTCTGCAATCCTTTTTGTGAATTTCCTTTGTGCATAAATGCTGCCTCCAGAATCATTACCTGAAAGGTGAGGCTGTCCACAATTACAAATGTGATATTTATTTTATACAACAACCTCACTATAAATCTGAGCGGTCTTTATTTGATTTGATTTGATTTGATGAACAAACACTTTTTATCAACAAACAAAAACTTCCATATAATCTTATGAACAAAAGTACACTGTAAATTGACATTGGTTAGAGACATATGTTACGTCCACACAATTGTAAGTTAATGTTGGCTTGAGACATTGACTTGAAGTTGATTTTTTGTTACTTTACTTGATGACTAAATGTCAGTGTTTGACATTAATTTGATGTTGGCTTCAGATGTTGGCTTAAGTTTGAATTTCAGTTAGTTAATACTACAACCTAAAACCAACACGATGTCTAATGTCAAATGATTTTGGAATTTGAAATTGTTCGGGAATTACCATTATGATGGTAAGGAGACGTTGGGTTTTGGTTGCCATACCTGATGATTAAATATCAGTATTCGATGTCAAAATTGACGTTGACTTGAGACGTTGGATTTTGGATTTCACCATACCGACTAACTACTTGCCAGCATTTGATGTCAGTTTCACATTAATTTTAAATGTTGGCTATATGTTGGATTTTGGTTACTTTACAATCTAACCTTAAATCAACAAAATATCAGTGTCTAATGACGTAAGTATTGTACATCAAATTAACATTTTAGTATTAGACGTTGAACTGATATTGAATTTTGGTCACCTTGCGTCTCAACCAAGATGCAACCGAATATTGAAGTCTTATGACGTTGTGTGCTAGCTGGGTCTCTTTAAAAAACAGACTATGCATTATTTGATGTAAAAGTCAGCTATATTTGTGTTCTGAATACACAAGAGTTTTTTAAATGTAAAAATACACCTAAATATAAAACTAAGATGATTTACTTTAAAATTACAAAGAAGAATGCTAAACAGCTAGTATGGACATAAATATTTAATATAATGAGCTACATTTGAGCTACAACCAAATTTAAAATGACAGGAAAAAATATGTACAGTTATTTTCAGCAAAATTATTTTTTTACAGTGTACCTCATGACTAAATCTCAGATTAGTCTCATCAAGATGATATTGTTTCCATACATTTGTTAGATTTTAGTTAGTTATTACAACAACCTAGAACTAACAAAAGTATGTCTAATGATGTTAGAATTTCATGTTATGTGGATGTTACCATTGTGACGTTTAGAAGACATTGCGTTTCGGTCACCATACCTCATGACTAAATGTCAGTGTTTGACATGAATATGGCGTTTACTTGACGTTGGATTTTGGTTAGTGCAACCTAAAACCAACTAAAGACGTCTACTGATGTTAGTATTTGTTGTTGTGTGGACGTTATCATTATGATGTCTAAGAGTCGTTGGGATTTGGTAGCCATACCTCATGACTAAATGTCAGTATTTGACGTCAATATGACAGTGGCTTAAGACGCTGGATTTTAGTTAGTTAATTCCACAACTGAAAACTAACAAAAGATATGTTTAATGAAGGTAGGGTTTGACGTTGAATAGACGTTACCACTTTGACGTATAGAAGACGTTGGGTTTTGGTTGCCATACCTGACGACTAAATGTCAGTATTTGACGTCAGATTGACGTTGGTTTAAGACGTTGATTCGATGTTAGATTTTAGTTAGTAAATTCCACAACCTAAAATAACAAAAGATCAACGTCTAATGATGTTAGAGTTTGACGTTGAATAGACGTTACCACTTTGACGTATAGAAGACGTTGGGTTTTGGTTGCCATAACTGACGACTAAATGTCAGTATTTGACGTCAGATTGACGTTGGTTTAAGACGTTGATTCGATGTTAGATTTTGGTTAGTAAATGCCACAACCTAAAATAACAAAAGATCAACGTCTAATGATGTTAGAGTTTGACGTTGAATAGACATTACCACTTTGACGTATAGAAGACGTTGGGTTTTGGTTGCCATACCTGACGACTAAATGTCAGTATTTGACGTCATTTTGACGTTGGTTTAAGACGTTGATTTGATGTTGGATTTTAGTTAGTAAATGCCACAACCTAAAATAACAAAAGATCAACGTCTAATGATGTTAGAGTTTGACGTTGAATAGACGTTACCACTATGACGTATAGAAGACGTTGGGTTTTGGTTGCCATACCTGACGACTAAATGTCAGTATTTGACGTCATTTTGACGTTGGTTTAAGACGTTGATTCGATGTTGGATTTTGGTTAGTTAAAACCACAACCTAAAACCAACAAAATATCAATGTCAAATGACGTCGGTATTGGACGTCAAATTATTGTTGTTATTAGACGTTGGTTTGACATTGAATTTTGGTTACCAGACGTCGCGACCTAAATGTAACCAAATATTAACGTCTTATGACGTTCTGTGCCTGCTGGGTTCAGTTGACAATAGCAAACATTAGATCTTCATGAAGGTCCAGTGTTGTTCCACGCAGAAAGAGAAGGCAGTTTTTGAGCCATTTAACGTTAGTTACCCAACTGTCAGAACAAAATCAGGAGATATATTACATACTTGAGTGTTTTGTATGAATAAAGAGATCCCTGTGGATCACCACTGAGCCTGAACCACAGAATCAACAGGAGAAAGATTAAAGGTCAAAGATCGTGAATCTCGTTGAATTTCCACACAGAGGTAACGTTACACAATAATATAACAAGGATTTCTTTCATCTCTGATAGAACACCATCTTCTCTTTATTATATCTAGCCAAGTTTCATATTTAAGTTTCTTCCAGCACCAAATGCAAGCGTCGCTAAGACCAGAAGGGCACGAGCGGAAGTAACCATGCGCACAGTCGCATCGCCGCAGCTCACCAGCGCCATCTTGTGCACCTAGTCCATAGGTTGTTTGCAATCACATGGTTCTGGTGAAGTGCGAAATGAATGTGGAGGGCAAGCAGTGAAAATTAGAATATGTGTTACGTCCCAGGCTTAAGGTTTGTCTAGGGTAAGGGAGTAACAGTGAAAAGAAAATGTTATGTTGGGGTGAGTGAGTGTGTCCGTCCCCTGCCCTGCACAACAGACACATTATACTGAAGCTCAAAAGGTTTATTAACAAAAGATATTATAAAGTAAATCAAAAGGAAGCAAAACAGACTTCAGGAGGGGCTAAAGCCAAAATAACAAACAAAGGCTGCGTCCGAAATCGCATACTTCCCTACTATATAGTATGCGAATAACAGTATGCGAGGCGAGTAGTATGTTCGAATTCATAGTATTCGAAAAACAGTAGGCGAGAAGTACCCGGATGACCTACTGCTTCCGCCCGAATTCTGTAGTAGGCATATGATGGACGCTGTGCTATCCCGTGATGTCACAGGAGAGGATTCTTCATATTCGAAAATGGCGGAAAGCGGCGATATGCAGCTCATTCAAGTCCTTAAGTACCTCAGGGAAAAACGGTGTTTATTGTGGTTAAATTGCACTTTTTTAACATTATGTAAGTAAACGGCTGACTTATTGAAAGTTTAAACAATGTAATGAGAAGATTAAGAGTTGGCTGTAAAAGATGTTTAATCATTATTACTAACAGCACATCAAGCTAACGAACAGGTCGAGATAACGTTACATCAGCTTGTTAACAATGTTTTATTTAACGGAGACGTTCGTTGTTAAGCAGTTTAATAAGACAAGAAAACTTAACGGACAGCAACATTCAGGCAGCAGTAGTTTATAGGGCTCACAGTTTGTAGTTTTTTTTTTAGAATATGTATATTATTATCATTGTATATATTGTATATAATATTTAGGCCATGTTGTGTATTTCTCTCGCCCTCTCTGTCTATCTACACATTATTTATTTATATATAATGTATTCAAGTTTGTTTATTGATTCATGTCTTTTGTTTCTCGTGTATTTTTATATGCATTCATTTTTAACAATAAATTACTTAATTTCGTTGCTTCAAATCAGCCTCTGTCGTGATATTCACAGATGTATTTTTATTCTGAGGTAAAATTTCCTAGCTAAATAGGTGGATTATACTTTGACATATTTAAATTTTTGCGCTGTTGTGACGACGCATGACAAGTGACAACATTAACATGGCGGATGTAGTACGTCCGAATTCCATTCATACTACCCATATTCATACTATATAGAACGTACTGTTTTAACGGTCGGGAAGTACATTCAAATTCAAATGTAGTACCTACTCGTGTAGTATGCGATTTCGGACGCAGCCATCAAGTACCTAAAAAACTGCTTTAACTACCAAAGGAAAACAAATAAGCAACAGAAATGTACGCTAACTCCCTAACTAGCCAAAAACAGGAGAAAATTTAATACAAAAATTAAATAGGCACCCCCCTCTCTACAGCTTCCAGCACATTTGAGCATGAAGATAACAACAACGAGTAGATAGTAAAACACATTAGGCTACAATAAGCCTATTAACTTTGTAGAAAAGTACACCGTCTCACACAATTTACACACAATTCAGAGCAACAAACAGAGCAGGTGAGGGACACAACACTTTTTCTTCTTCTTGCTTTACGGCGGATCGCAGACATTTAAGTGCATTACCGTCACCTATCACACAAAATGACCATTGACACTCTCCCTATGATTTCTTACTCAAATTACCAATACAATCACTCTTTATTCCTATACCCACATAGATGCTTCATAGAGTTTCATCCAGCGCTGCGTTCAGCTCCTCCATCCACACTCAGCCTCATGTCAGGAAAAAATAAATAAATAAATAAAAACTACTTATATACGCTTGTGTAAACCGGTACTTCCCAAAAATTTTAACATTATTGACATTATATCTCTACCTGGATTTAATAAATCCATTATCGTAAACTGCTCACTCTTATTCATTAGTTCATTCTTTAATTCATTCCTTTCAACAATGTATCTCCTACAATGCATTATTACATGTTCAACTGTTTCATTAACATTCCTCACATAGACCTGTTGGATGTTTGCTTATTAAGTGCACAGTACTGTTCAATCTTGAGGTGCGTTCACGTGGCCTCGTAATTCCTGTAGTTACGAGATTCTAGCTTGTAAAAAGCGTTCACGTCCTCGTAGAGCTCGTAATTACAGCTTGTAACCTGGGAGTTTTCTGAAAGCTCCCAGATATACCACGTGGCCGCGCTGTACCACCTGACCGCGGTAGATTCATTTAGGCGTCGACAGTGCTGCCATGGAAACGCATAATTCCCAGTTCAAGGACCAAAAGGACGTGAACAGCTCCGAATATAACGTCACGTGTTGTCATTTCAAGATTCCGGTAAATACGAGGTGACGTGAACGCAGCATTGCCCCAATCTTAATCTAGTAATTATGGTCTCTTCAGATCTACTCCTACCTGACTCTCTTCCTTTACCCACTGTTGGCTGAATTTGAAACAAATGTCTACCTTTTATATCTGAATCCCATTGATGTTGCCATATTTTCAGAATATTATTTTTGATTATTGATTTAATTTCTGACCTACTAAAAGGAATCTGTATATCAACCACTTCTCGTTCTATTGCCTTTTTAGCTAAACATGTGCCTTTTCATTTCCTCTTAAGCCAATATGAGCCGGAACCCGCAAAAACTCTTTTATATTATTTTGCTTAAGTGAATATAATTCTTGAATAATCTCTGTTACCAAGTCCAAGACTTCTGCTCATTCAGACTTATTAGAGCTGAGCTAGAATCTGTACATATAATTGGACACAACACTCTGGAAGACATGTTTCAGTTTGAATGACTCTGGGAGCTTCTTCTGAGCGTGAATCCACAACGAGCATCAGGTGTGAGCAATCATCTCTCTCTCTCCAGCACCTGGTAGAGCAGCAGAGAGACACACAGAGAAAAGGAAAAAACCCAGTACACAGAACAGAAAACACACTACCAGATGACACAATCAAGGAACGAACATATGTTGGACGTGATCCTTATGTTATGAAGAGGAGAAATTTTTCCACTGAATTGAAAGACTTTCCTGCCATCGAGGAGGAAGATATAGAGGATGTGTTCTAGTCTGGTTTGTTTATATCGCTGGTATGTTTATATCTGCCTTCCTGCTAGTGAAGTTAGAGCAGTATTTTGATTTTCTGTCATGATTGTGAAAAATGTCGCCATTGTAGGTCATTTAGGCTGAATCGAGAATTACAACAGGAGCTCACATCATCGTTCAGGGAAAAACTTGACGGTGTAATACAATTGATGCCTTTTCTACGTGTAAATACACACTAAAGCAGGCTGAGGAGGTGACGGGGAGACGCTGTATAGTAAATCTAATAATGTCACTGATTGAACCCACTGCCTATCACTCAATGAAATAATCACAGCTGAGTGTTTTTGAAAGATTTGTATTTTGTCTTGGTGTAATAATTAAATTTGTGAGTATGACTCTCATCGGCTTGTGAATGAGTCTAACCTGCACACATCCACTTCAGACCTGTTCACGAGCTTCTATGGGTTTGATTTTGGTTGTCTTTTTTTGAAATGAATACAAAAAAATCGTCTCAGGTTACATATGTAACCATAGTTCCCTGAGAACAGGGAACGAGACTCTGCGCTGACTGCGCTAGGGGAACGTCCTCCGTGACCCGTGCTCGAAATGCCAAAAATCACCACACTCCAATCCTATTGGCCGGCGACAGCCTATCACGTCAAACGGCGCGAACCGTGACGTATAAAGGGAGCGCCTGGGGAAACAGCCGACATTTTCTTGTCTTTGAGCGACTGTAGCAGGCATCCTGCAGCATGGCATGAAAGCGCAGAGTCTCGTTCCCTGTTCTCAGGGAACTATGGTTACATACGTAACCTGAGACGTTCCCTTTCGAAAGGGAACTTCTACTCTGCGCTGACTGCGCTAGGGGAACGATATACCCACGCCGCCATGCTAGAGGAGAATGCCAGTCCAAATGTCTGGACACATATCCGGCAGTTCCAGGGAAAAACCGGGGGCAGAACTCCAAGGCTGTCAGTGACAGCATTCCCTACGGCCAACAGCCCAAGCTGAGCCTAAAAGAGGCCTTCCAAAAAAAAAAAAACCTACCAAGGCTGCTGGAGCATCTGGAACCAACACCCCGAGAGGGGGTGGTCCCTTTAAGGGAATGTGGCCAAGGAACCAAAGGAACCTCAGCCAGTCACTCGGGGGGAAAATCCATCCCGCTGCCACCAAGGAGGCCTAGCCAGATCCAGCGAAGCTAAATCTGGCCTAGCCAACCTTGTCTGATATACAGAATCTCCAAGCGCAAACTCCAACGAGGAGAGCAGGAAAGAGCGACTGCGAAAGGCAGTAAGCAACTCAAACCCACACGCAGAGATGGGCATCCTGGAGAGCGGAACTCAGCTAAACGCTATGGACCCTCGTATGACGGGAGACTTCATAGAAGTCTACAACCAAACCAGCTTAGGGAGCTAAGCACAATTACGCAGTTAACCCCGAAGGGAAGTACAAAGCTCAACCTAACAGACAGACCGTAAAGCGGGCACATAGTCATGGAGGCCGGGAGAAAGGGCCTGCAACATAACCAGAGTTCACCAGAGAACTGAATGCAGACGGCGGAAGCCCAGGATGGCCTGTAGGGCCACACCCTATTGCATATCAAGGTGGAGCAAACACCAAGACATAACAGCTGCAAGTGCCCACGAGACAGCCCGTCCAACACAAACCAACGAGCAGTGCACTCGGTGAAGTACCTTTCTACTCTTTAAGCAAGAGGAGTACAACATACGCCATCATGCGCTAAGGAAAGGCCCCGTGGGCCTATAATCCCAGCAGGCACGTGGCATCAGCTCGTGGCAGTGTTATTTGCTGTCAAAGGTCAGCACGCTCCACAGGAGGCCTTAACGGCCTACCCGTCACATGCGACATCAGCCAGCGGCCACTAGAGTTCTAGGAGCAAAAATAGAACCTGTTAAATAGACAGAGAAACTATTTTAGCTCGACCAGAGCTAAAGGGAATAAACGCACAAAATACTCAGTAAAAACATCTTTTACTCTCAGCGAGAGGAGTACCAAGCTAAACTCCGACATGCTAGCAAAGGAAGGCCTGAAACGGCCTGTAACCTTAAAAATGCGCGGCGATAGCTAGTGCGTTAATACAACACCCAAGGGGTATGAGACATACAGAAACCCATACAAGCAGTGCCAACATGCTAGATAAAACATGAAAGGAGGCCCCAACGGGGGTCAACAACTTCCATAAACACCTGGCAGCAACAGAGTGACGTATGACTCATCATGGAATGATGCCCGTACATGACCAGCGTAGCTGGGCCAACAGGAAGCTATAAAAGAGGCCTGGAGAGGCTTGCTAATTAGAGAACCATGTGGCACTAGCCCGTGGTCATGACAGGGCCCTAGCTACCAGGAAGGGCCAGTATAACCTAAAATGACAAATTTAAGGGAACTAGCTTTACACAACCTGAGTCTAGGCATACACATTCCAGCAGGCAATGTTAAACATGTTAAACCGCGTGAGCGTAATGAGCATCGTAAACCAACAGCGCTGTATCCAAACAAGCTGCATACAGAGAGGCTAAAAACAAATAGCCAACAATAAAACAGCAACGAATCCCAGATGCTGTGGTGCGAACGACCGTGAGAAGTCAGGTAAACAAAACTCCCGACACTCATACTGAGTGTGCGATCCAACAGGTGATGCACTCAGTGGAACACAAACCCGAACCGGGGAGCACAACAACAACACCGTATTCATAAATAGAGGCCAGAAAAGCCTGCTATCATAGAGAACAGGTGTAACCTGTGGCAGCACAAACACGTTCACATAACACGCCTGCATAAACATATGAAGGGGAAATATGGGCAAAAATACGGCCAGCCACTTCCTCAGAAGGAGGCCAGAACTAGGAACTATACAACGACAGGGGAATAGTCATGACAGTGGGATGTAAACAAACATACACCTAACCTAGTTCTAGCCTAGCCGCTAGCTAAGGACTGTATGTAGACTGTGCTACACTCGGGCTACAAATTCCTAAACACACGGAGAAAGCAGCGCGAGCGACAGCATTAGGCGGCCGAAAAACTGGCCAACACATAACTGACAATAGCGAAAGCTAGTTCTAGCTATACACAGTATCAGCCGAGAAACTACATAAACGCTAAAACAACAAAGCGGCCATAAAGAGCCTGCCTGTCACAGTCAGCCTAACATACAGTTATTTGCCCAAATAACCCCATAAAACATGAACAGATGACAACTATATGCACGGGAAGCTATACAGGCAAAGCAAGGTCTACATAAAGAATGAAAAATGGACCTGGCTTACCTCCTGCGGCTCGTAGAACGCAGATTCCTCCCCGATACGTCACACAGAGGGGAAAATCCAAAGTTACAAAGCCCAAAAGCACTTTCACTATCAAGCCAGACGGCGGGCCGTCAGAAAAACATTCATCATAGGCCCACAACATCAGCCCGACTGTAAAGCCTGCAGCATATAGATGTCACAAAACGCTACCGGGAGGCGAAGGAAGAGCGAGGGCGAGAGAAAGCCCTCGCGAGAGAGGGGATCGATTACCGGTGCTGCTGGCGCCGCTCCTCGATCTCCTCCCTCAGATCTTGCTACTTCCTTCTAGCGTCTCGCCGTCTCTGCGACTTACTCCGAGGAGGAGGAGGCGCACGAGCGGCAACACTTTCCCTCTGAGCCTGTCTCTGAGCCTCGGCTCGAGACGGCCCGGGAACTCCCGGCTGCCTGGGCCCAGAGCTGGATCTGAGCGGGATGCAAGATCTATACGCCGCGGAGCACGTCTTCGCCTCCCTGAACTTCTCAACCACCGCCTGCACGGAGGTGCCAAAAAGTTCAGTGGGCGAAACTGGGGCATCGAGGAGAAATTGTTTCTCTTTCTCCCCGATGTCCGCACAGTTGAGCCACAGATGCCGCTCAGTGGCCACCATGCCCGCCATAGATCGACCAATCGAAGCGGCAGTTTGTTTGGTGGCCCTCAGAGCGAGATCCGTGGTCCGACGCAACTCCACGACTGCCTCAGCGTAAAGACCCTGACCCTGATCAAAATCCATAAGCAGATCAGCCTGAAACGCCAGAAGCACTGACATAGTGTGCAACGCCGCACCAGCCTGACCTGCAGCGGCGTAAGCCCTGCCATTCAAACGTGACGTCACTTTCAACGCTTTGGATGGCAGGGCCGGAGCTTTCAGTGTCGGTGCGCTCCCTGTAGCGAGATAGTTCGCAAACGTCTCTTCCACAGGAGGCATCGCCACGTACCCATGCTGGCCCAATCCCTCAACATCAGCGAAGTCAGCTCGCTGATACTGATGCTGATGGATTCGGGTCGAGTACAGGTTCTTCCATGCCCTCTCGATCTCAGCATGAAGATCGGGAAGGAATGGAAGGCTCGCTGGAGTTGCCGGGTTATGAGTAGAGAGAAAACGATCGTCTAACCTGCCGCGAGCGGGTTCCCTCCTCACGCGCTCCCAGGGCAGCTGCAGTCTGCTCGAGGCGCGTTCCATAACCTCCAGTAACTCCGAAAACGCCGCGCAGGGAGGCCTAGCAGGAGCCGCGGGCTCGCCCACTTCTCCCACCTCGGCCATCTCCTGCTCTCCGGGGCCTTGGGCCAAGAGAGCACTCGCTTCTGGGTCTGAAGATGTTAAGGATAAAACATCGTCGTCATCCGCCAGAAGCGCATCCTCGTCAGTCGCTTCAGCTTGAGAAAGATTGACACCCCTCTCAAATTCCTCAGCGAGCTCCACCTGCGAGCCCCATGATTTCAATCGCCGCTGAGCCTCAGCACGAGCGGGGCCGGAACCACCAGGCAGCGGTGATGGCACCTCTCCCCTCGAGAAGAGGGCCTAACGAGAACGGAGCGTTCTCATAGGAAAACGCTCACAGTTAGCACAGGCAGCACCCTCGAGTACTGTCCGTGCATGCTCCTCGCCCAGACAGAAAACGCACAAGTTGTGTGTGTCCTCCGGTGTCAGAAACCTGGGACAAGGATCAGCACACTTCCTGAACGATTTAGCAGACATAATAACTTTTGAGTGAAAAAGGCACTAGCAAAAGCAGTCGCGAAAAGACAAGAGGATGTCGGCTGTTTCCCCAGGCGCTCCCTTTATACGTCACGGTTCGCGCCGTTTGACGTGATAGGCTGTCGCCGGCCAATAGGATTGGAGTGTGGTGATTTTTGGCATTTCGAGCACGGGTCATGGAAGAGAGGGTTATAGGGTACTATGTGTCAAAAATGATTGATTTATGACCCCCCATAAAAATATTTAGACGTCATCCGCCCCTAACAGGCCCACCTCAGCACCGAAAGATAGAATATGTATATTTAAAAACCCCAGTTAAATAATTAAACACAAGATTTTAACAAAAAGTATCAAACAAATGCATTAGCATTAAGTATATTAAACAATAAGTGTTAAAAGACAATTTTTTTTTTTAAAAAGCAAAATCATTTCTAACACTGCAATTTACTGTTAACGTTTTAGCAATAAATAATTATTACACTGCACCATGAAAGACATCCTATCTCTTCGTTGTCAAATACAGAATGAAATCAGAACGTCCTGTGAAATCGGTCCCAAGTCTCCGCCCCTAACACACCTCCAAACATCGACATCATCCGCCCTTAACATGCCCCCCAACACCGGAGGGATAGATGAGAGCAGAGATGCACATTTAAATGGTAATAAAATAAAATAACGCTTATAAATAATGTTTTAACATTCTTTAGTTCATTAACTGTTTATTAATTTGAGTTCATTAATTGATTTATTCACTCTTTGATAGGATTATCCACCTCTCCCACTGGGGGAATTTATATATGGGGTTAAGTATATCAAAACTGTTTAAAACTATGTGCTTTAAAATTTAAAAACATGAAACGTGACAGTTTTTTCACACACATGTAGCACTTTCACATCATGCAACTTTAAAGTGATACGGTTTGTTAAAAACAAAAAACGTAGGCTAGCATTCAGGCATAGTAAAATGTTATCAGAAAAGGTAAAATGTATTTATATATATATATATATATATATATATATATATATATATATATATATATATATATATGTAAAACATTATGTTTTAAAATTTTAAATGTGAAAGAATGTATTGGGTAAAATGACAAACATTAGGGTGTCAAGGGATGTTTTTATTAAAGAAAGTTTTGTTTCCACATACATTTGTACAGTTTTTCTTTTGAAGACATAAAAATAAAGTGTACCGTTTAAAACACAAAGGCTTAAAAGATATTTTAAAGAGGTTACCAGAAAAAGTAAAAACAAGTTAGAGAAAGCATTTCAATTACATTAAAAACCAAAAAGTCAATGTTCAAACATTTAAAACATTTTCAGAAAAAAAGTAAAACAAGTCAGAAAAAGCCTTTTCATCACATGAAAAACATTAAAGTCAATGTCCAATCATTTAAAAATGTAAAACAAGTTTTCCAAACACAGTTTTAAAAACGGTAAAAGCAAGTCAGACATTTTAAAATGTTATCAGAAAAAGTGCTTTGAACTTTTAAAACAAGTTAGAGAACGTTTTTCACATACATTTGAAGAAAGCTTCTTTCACAATAACAAACATTTCACATAGGGTCTACAACTTTAATAACTTTTAAAATGATGTATACTGTTAAAACCCAAAGGCCTATCCAGACCTTTTTAAGCATTATCAGAAAAATGTAAAACAAGTTAGAGAATGTCTTTCACACAAGATAACAGAAAAATAACGGGGTAAAATATCAAAACACGTGCATTAGCATTAAAACTATCAAGCAACAGTTGTTAAAAAGATGAATAGTTTCAAGCAAAACATTTTAATACTGCAATTTGCTGCAAAGGATTTGTTTAGTTTTTAACAAAAATAACTCTTACACTGCTCCATGCAATACATCTTCACTCACCAGCGATAAAAGTAGAGTGAGAATAGATCGGCATGTGAAGCCGCTCCCAAGTATCCGCCCCCTAACACGCCCCCCCAACACCGGAGGATAGACATGTGCAGAGGTGTATATTTAAATGGTAGTAAAATAATTCAACAAAATAATGTTTGTGAATAAAGTTAACAATTTTTTTATCCATTAACTTATTGATTTATTCTTTCTTTGATAGCATCCTCTCCCACTGGGGGGGAATTTATATGTGTTTCACCGTTTGAGAATGTATTTTTGGAGTAAAAACTATGTGCTTTAAACTTTAGAAACACTTTTTCACACACACATGTAACACGTTCACATACAACTTTAAAGTGATACAGATCGCTGAAAACTAAAACGTAGTATTCAGGCACAGTAAAATGTTATCAGAAAAGGTTTCTGAAAACCATGTAAAACATTATGCTTTAAAATGTAAAAATATGAAACATGAAGGTTTTGAGGTTAAACAATGCAATCAAGTGTTGTTTTATTAAAACTCTTTTCATATATACATTTGAAGGGTGTTTTCCCCCCACAAACAACATTACAAATGTTAAAAACAACAACAACAAAAGCCAAAACAAAAAGTTTTTTCACATGATGTTCAACAATCTCAAAAGAGGTCAAAAGTGCTTCTAAAACAACGTCTCCAACATGCTGTAACGTAAAGTTAAAATGTTGCGTAGTCCAAAGAGTAAAACAGTGTTGTACCGGATGAAAAGACGCACGAGAGAGAGAGAGCTGTCATAATTTCCCCACGCCCCAGGGTTTAATAGGCTAATATAGCTAAACTTAAACGTCCGCATACATGAAGTGAGAAAAAATATACAAATAAACATTCAAGTCGGGTCACAAATAAAAGAGGAAAATTAAACAAAGAGATGCGGGTATCTCTTCTGCTGCTCACCTGAGCTATGTCCCTCTATGCACATGCGCAGTTGTCATTCTAACTCAAATTATGAATGAAAGTGACCGTTACAATGCGTAAAGCATTAAACATAACACGCAACAGTAGTTAAAATATGTTCAACATGAAGTTTTCCCATTGTTAACATTTAACAGTGGCTTAATCTGTCCCGTTTCAGATGTCATCACTCGCAAATGCCAAACATTTGAAAGAGGATTTTGTGTAAAGCTGCACGTACATCCAAAGGAAAGACATAGCCCCCAACAAACAAAATAGCCTAATGAAATATACAAAATAACATTTAAAAATATGATTTTTGTTCGTTTTAGTTAATTTAGTTATATTTACTCTTAGATCTTTTCAAGCCTAATACTTTCAAGGCTCTCCCCCTCTACAACAACAACAACACACACACACACACACACACACACACACACACACAAACACAGTTGAACATCTAAACTTTTACGACATCACGAGTGATTGTATCATGCTGTTAGATAACGAGAAAGGATATCTGGTCGGGACGTAGAATCAGTAACGCGTGGATATTAGCTCTTCAAAGACTGTAAAACATCTAAGGATGTTTCGGGGTGTTTTACAACAGCTCTGGTGAATCTGGAAGAGTCTGGCATTGTGAACTTTGTTTGGCTTTGTAAACCTAGGATTAATACAGGTCGATTAGGACATTTTTTCCAAGTCATCTCAATGGCAAAATGTGCCCCAATCACCCCAAATTCATATTGCGTAGGTTTTCTCTACAAGAAATTGATGAAAACAGTAACATTACTGCGACTTTTAGTTTATCAAGTACTGTTATTTTACTGAAACAAGACAAAAAGGAATGTTTCATTTACCCCCAACAGTTATTTTTCCCAGTTAGCTATAGGCCTATAGTTATTCCTTTTATTTTTCAGACCTAAAATGTTGATCACTACAGGCATAGTTCAAACATGCAGTGCTCAAGAAAGCTCATTTTGGTGTAATCTTTGTGAGCTCTCACCCAGAACACAAAACTTTGTATTAGGTGTTCTAGACAAAAGCTTCATACTAACAGAAAATATTGTGTAAGTTAAACTGTGAGTGTACTTTAACGTTATACAATATTTTCAATACGAATATTATGGTTTCATGTTGCTTTAAAGATTTTTGCTTGTTATTTGCTAATACTTTTCAACTAACACTTTCAACATCCAGCCCCAAGATGTATGAGCTAAGGATCTTAAAAGGCTAAGGCTGTTAAAAGGCATTCCACACTCTGGTAAAACCATTAGTTCAAATGTAAAAAATTGTGTTTGCACAAAACTAAATTCAAGAGATGAGTTTACTACAAAAGTGTGTATAAGGCATATAGGACAGCACAAATTAAAGAGATGTATGAGCTAAGGGTCTTATTTGGCCCCAAATAAACAGGTAATGGGATGTTCAAAGTGACACAATATATAGTTAGATATTCTCCTACTTCATATGTGTGCAAATAGTTGTGCCAAAATCTTTGAAAAGAGCCATTTAGCTATAAATAATACAGAAATCCTCTCTCCTGGTCTATTGCGAAAGTTTGGTGATTTGTAAATGACATTTTCCCCCCACTAATCGCTGATGTTGTTTACATTTTGTTTCTTTTTTTTTTTTTTTGTACATTTGTACAGTTTCTAAAGACTGCTCTCTAAGCATGGTCAAACATGTTCATAGGAGTTCATGAAAACATAAATACAGCATAAAGAGAATTAAATGACAGCCTTTCTAAATGACACTGCTTAAGACTAAACAGATGATATTTCTTTTAGGTCATCTTTCTGGTATGTCTACGATGTGTTACCTAATACAACTATTACACTTCAGGTTTTTCTACTATTACACTTAAAGCTGAGCATTTCACTGTTCTTTTGTCTATGTCTCTAAACAAGCGTTAAGTAAATTAATTACAGAAGATAAGTAGCCATTTTAAGTAAAAGGGGGGGATGATTCATGACTTTTAGGTGCCTGTCTATTAGGACTGATCCACAAAACAGAGGGAGTGCTTTATGTCTTAATAATTTGTTCTTTTTATGAAAGCATGCTTTAAGCTGTTTTTCCCCTCATCAGCGGAATACCAAAATGTTTTAACATAACGTAAATTCCAATAGTTAGCTAGCAAATGCAACTGTTTTTTACTGAGATAACTTATACGTGAAACATGCTGTCACATTCAGTCAGCCTGAATTCTAGTTTACATTAATTGAACGTTGTTATTCCCCAACATGTTCAAAGCTCATCAAAGTTCACACAAGTCAAAGTTCTAGTAGTATACTGAATCTGGAACCATACCAAATATTAGCATGTAACAGTTTGGAGACATTTGTGTTTTTATGATTCTTTGATTTTTGTTTGAAACTTACTGTTTTAGAAATTGTTTACCAACTTTTAACATCAACATTCTCAACATATTGCGTGTGATTGTAAGGTTTTGTGTGTCTGTTTTCCTTACACTTTTGGCTGGAAAAACAACAACTATGTTTATTTGCTGTAACGTTAGTGAGCTCAATGTGTTCATAAATAGATTTTTGGGGCAGTACGTGTATATAAAATGTAAGGATCTTTGAAATATTTTATTTTGTAAAAAACATTGTTTTATTATTAATATCATTAAGTTCTTTGTCATGATTATTATTATTTTATTTACATTTATTTTTACCTCCTAAGGAATCAGGTTTGCAAGTTGTGTAATACCGTTTTTTATGAAATCATGACCACAAAAGAATGAGTTAAGTGATTAAACCTTTTATTTCAACAATATATTGATGGATAGATACATACATTGAAATAATAAAGAAAATGATAAAAATAGAGACAGACAGTAAAACAATAATAATGACAATACAGTTTGTTTAACCAGAAAAGAAAATCTCTGCAGGCTATCATGTTTTGTTCTAGCTGACTAGAGTTTCAACTATTTCATCAATGTCAGTTTTCTCGTTTGTTGAAAACATACGTCAGTTACACATGTACACATACAGAGTACCTCAGTAACTTTGAACAATATGTACGTCATGTTTTAATTTTACTCAATATATTTTTAATTAGCTAAAGGTCTATAACGAAACTTTACTGTGTTAATATTTGGGGAAAAAATTTCTTAAAGCCTACACAAAATAAAATATATCCTATCTTCTTTCTAAATGCATGTTATGTATCTTAATGTAAACAATTCACCCATGCATATGTTTTTTTTTTTTTTTTTTTTGTCCTTGTAATCTTTAATCAAATTATGCTACCTGAATCTTTTGGTGTAATTAATAGACATCCCTGTTTCATTGTGGCCTGCCTTAATCCTATAAAGTTGTTTATGGCTTGATGACAAACCCCTATACACCAGCCTCCATTGAAAAACAGATAAATTTCCTTCAACCTTTAATCAACGATATGTAGCAGTAGCACAGGAGTCCACTCCGTCAACCTGGTATTGCATTGAATGGTTAAGTCAACTCGGTAAAGAGAGCAACTGAGCTCTGTGTATCTTTGTGGGTTGGACACCTGATTGGGGTAAACCCTCCCTCAATGGAGGCTGGTGTATAGGGGTTTGTCATCAAGCCATAAACAACTTTATAGGATTAAGGCAGGCCACAATGAAACAGGGATGTCTATTAATTACACCAAAAGATTCAGGTAGCATAATTTGATTAAAGATTACAAGGACAAAAAAAAAAAAAAAAAAAACATATGCATGGGTGAATTGTTTACATTAAGATACATAACATGCATTTAGAAAGAAGATAGGATATATTTTATTTTGTGTAGGCTTTAAGAAATTTTTTCCCCAAATATTAACACAGTAAAGTTTCGTTATAGACCTTTAGCTAATTAAAAATATATTGAGTAAAATTAAAACATGACGTACATATTGTTCAAAGTTACTGAGGTACTCTGTATGTGTACATGTGTAACTGACGTATGTTTTCAACAAACGAGAAAACTGACATTGATGAAATAGTTGAAACTCTAGTCAGCTAGAACAAAACATGATAGCCTGCAGAGATTTTCTTTTCTGGTTAAACAAACTGTATTGTCATTATTATTGTTTTACTGTCTGTCTCTATTTTTATCATTTTCTTTATTATTTCAATGTATGTATCTATCCATCAATATATTGTTGAAATAAAAGGTTTAATCACTTAACTCATTCTTTTGTGGTCATGATTTCATAAAAAACGGTATTACACAACTTGCAAACCTGATTCCTTAGGAGGTAAAAATAAATGTAAATAAAATAATAATAATCATGACAAAGAACTTAATGATATTAATAATAAAACAATGTTTTTTACAAAATAAAATATTTCAAAGATCCTTACATTTTATATACACGTACTGCCCCAAAAATCTATTTATGAACACATTGAGCTCACTAACGTTACAGCAAATAAACATAGTTGTTGTTTTTCCAGCCAAAAGTGTAAGGAAAACAGACACACAAAACCTTACAATCACACGCAATATGTTGAGAATGTTGATGTTAAAAGTTGGTAAACAATTTCTAAAACAGTAAGTTTCAAACAAAAATCAAAGAATCATAAAAACACAAATGTCTCCAAACTGTTACATGCTAATATTTGGTATGGTTCCAGATTCAGTATACTACTAGAACTTTGACTTGTGTGAACTTTGATGAGCTTTGAACATGTTGGGGAATAACAACGTTCAATTAATGTAAACTAGAATTCAGGCTGACTGAATGTGACAGCATGTTTCACGTATAAGTTATCTCAGTAAAAAACAGTTGCATTTGCTAGCTAACTATTGGAATTTACGTTATGTTAAAACATTTTGGTATTCCGCTGATGAGGGGAAAAACAGCTTAAAGCATGCTTTCATAAAAAGAACAAATTATTAAGACATAAAGCACTCCCTCTGTTTTGTGGATCAGTCCTAATAGACAGGCACCTAAAAGTCATGAATCATCCCCCCCTTTTACTTAAAATGGCTACTTATCTTCTGTAATTAATTTACTTAACGCTTGTTTAGAGACATAGACAAAAGAACAGTGAAATGCTCAGCTTTAAGTGTAATAGTAGAAAAACCTGAAGTGTAATAGTTGTATTAGGTAACACATCGTAGACATACCAGAAAGATGACCTAAAAGAAATATCATCTGTTTAGTCTTAAGCAGTGTCATTTAGAAAGGCTGTCATTTAATTCTCTTTATGCTGTATTTATGTTTTCATGAACTCCTATGAACATGTTTGACCATGCTTAGAGAGCAGTCTTTAGAAACTGTACAAATGTACAAAAAAAAAAAAAAAGAAACAAAATGTAAACAACATCAGCGATTAGTGGGGGAAAATGTCATTTACAAATCACCAAACTTTCGCAATAGACCAGGAGAGAGGATTTCTGTATTATTTATAGCTAAATGGCTCTTTTCAAAGATTTTGGCACAACTATTTGCACACATATGAAGTAGGAGAATATCTAACTATATATTGTGTCACTTTGAACATCCCATTACCTGTTTATTTGGGGCCAAATAAGACCCTTAGCTCATACATCTCTTTAATTTGTGCTGTCCTATATGCCTTATACACACTTTTGTAGTAAACTCATCTCTTGAATTTAGTTTTGTGCAAACACAATTTTTTACATTTGAACTAATGGTTTTACCAGAGTGTGGAATGCCTTTTAACAGCCTTAGCCTTTTAAGATCCTTAGCTCATACATCTTGGGGCTGGATGTTGAAAGTGTTAGTTGAAAAGTATTAGCAAATAACAAGCAAAAATCTTTAAAGCAACATGAAACCATAATATTCGTATTGAAAATATTGTATAACGTTAAAGTACACTCACAGTTTAACTTACACAATATTTTCTGTTAGTATGAAGCTTTTGTCTAGAACACCTAATACAAAGTTTTGTGTTCTGGGTGAGAGCTCACAAAGATTACACCAAAATGAGCTTTCTTGAGCACTGCATGTTTGAACTATGCCTGTAGTGATCAACATTTTAGGTCTGAAAAATAAAAGGAATAACTATAGGCCTATAGCTAACTGGGAAAAATAACTGTTGGGGGTAAATGAAACATTCCTTTTTGTCTTGTTTCAGTAAAATAACAGTACTTGATAAACTAAAAGTCGCAGTAATGTTACTGTTTTCATCAATTTCTTGTAGAGAAAACCTACGCAATATGAATTTGGGGTGATTGGGGCACATTTTGCCATTGAGATGACTTGGAAAAAATGTCCTAATCGACCTGTATTAATCCTAGGTTTACAAAGCCAAACAAAGTTCACAATGCCAGACTCTTCCAGATTCACCAGAGCTGTTGTAAAACACCCCGAAACATCCTTAGATGTTTTACAGTCTTTGAAGAGCTAATATCCACGCGTTACTGATTCTACGTCCCGACCAGATATCCTTTCTCGTTATCTAACAGCATGATACAATCACTCGTGATGTCGTAAAAGTTTAGATGTTCAACTGTGTTTGTGTGTGTGTGTGTGTGTGTGTGTGTGTGTGTGTTGTTGTTGTTGTAGAGGGGGAGAGCCTTGAAAGTATTAGGCTTGAAAAGATCTAAGAGTAAATATAACTAAATTAACTAAAACGAACAAAAATCATATTTTTAAATGTTATTTTGTATATTTCATTAGGCTATTTTGTTTGTTGGGGGCTATGTCTTTCCTTTGGATGTACGTGCAGCTTTACACAAAATCCTCTTTCAAATGTTTGGCATTTGCGAGTGATGACATCTGAAACGGGACAGATTAAGCCACTGTTAAATGTTAACAATGGGAAAACTTCATGTTGAACATATTTTAACTACTGTTGCGTGTTATGTTTAATGCTTTACGCATTGTAACGGTCACTTTCATTCATAATTTGAGTTAGAATGACAACTGCGCATGTGCATAGAGGGACATAGCTCAGGTGAGCAGCAGAAGAGATACCCGCATCTCTTTGTTTAATTTTCCTCTTTTATTTGTGACCCGACTTGAATGTTTATTTGTATATTTTTTCTCACTTCATGTATGCGGACGTTTAAGTTTAGCTATATTAGCCTATTAAACCCTGGGGCGTGGGGAAATTATGACAGCTCTCTCTCTCTCGTGCGTCTTTTCATCCGGTACAACACTGTTTTACTCTTTGGACTACGCAACATTTTAACTTTACGTTACAGCATGTTGGAGACGTTGTTTTAGAAGCACTTTTGACCTCTTTTGAGATTGTTGAACATCATGTGAAAAAACTTTTTGTTTTGGCTTTTGTTGTTGTTGTTTTTAACATTTGTAATGTTGTTTGTGGGGGGAAAACACCCTTCAAATGTATATATGAAAAGAGTTTTAATAAAACAACACTTGATTGCATTGTTTAACCTCAAAACCTTCATGTTTCATATTTTTACATTTTAAAGCATAATGTTTTACATGGTTTTCAGAAACCTTTTCTGATAACATTTTACTGTGCCTGAATACTACGTTTTAGTTTTCAGCGATCTGTATCACTTTAAAGTTGTATGTGAACGTGTTACATGTGTGTGTGAAAAAGTGTTTCTAAAGTTTAAAGCACATAGTTTTTACTCCAAAAATACATTCTCAAACGGTGAAACACATATAAATTCCCCCCCAGTGGGAGAGGATGCTATCAAAGAAAGAATAAATCAATAAGTTAATGGATAAAAAAATTGTTAACTTTATTCACAAACATTATTTTGTTGAATTATTTTACTACCATTTAAATATACACCTCTGCACATGTCTATCCTCCGGTGTTGGGGGGCGTGTTAGGGGGCGGATACTTGGGAGCGGCTTCACATGCCGATCTATTCTCACTCTACTTTTATCGCTGGTGAGTGAAGATGTATTGCATGGAGCAGTGTAAGAGTTATTTTTGTTAAAAACTAAACAAATCCTTTGCAGCAAATTGCAGTATTAAAATGTTTTGCTTGAAACTATTCATCTTTTTAACAACTGTTGCTTGATAGTTTTAATGCTAATGCACGTGTTTTGATATTTTACCCCGTTATTTTTCTGTTATCTTGTGTGAAAGACATTCTCTAACTTGTTTTACATTTTTCTGATAATGCTTAAAAAGGTCTGGATAGGCCTTTGGGTTTTAACAGTATACATCATTTTAAAAGTTATTAAAGTTGTAGACCCTATGTGAAATGTTTGTTATTGTGAAAGAAGCTTTCTTCAAATGTATGTGAAAAACGTTCTCTAACTTGTTTTAAAAGTTCAAAGCACTTTTTCTGATAACATTTTAAAATGTCTGACTTGCTTTTACCGTTTTTAAAACTGTGTTTGGAAAACTTGTTTTACATTTTTAAATGATTGGACATTGACTTTAATGTTTTTCATGTGATGAAAAGGCTTTTTCTGACTTGTTTTACTTTTTTTCTGAAAATGTTTTAAATGTTTGAACATTGACTTTTTGGTTTTTAATGTAATTGAAATGCTTTCTCTAACTTGTTTTTACTTTTTCTGGTAACCTCTTTAAAATATCTTTTAAGCCTTTGTGTTTTAAACGGTACACTTTATTTTTATGTCTTCAAAAGAAAAACTGTACAAATGTATGTGGAAACAAAACTTTCTTTAATAAAAACATCCCTTGACACCCTAATGTTTGTCATTTTACCCAATACATTCTTTCACATTTAAAATTTTAAAACATAATGTTTTACATATATATATATATATATATATATATATATATATATATATATATATATATATATAAAATACATTTTACCTTTTCTGATAACATTTTACTATGCCTGAATGCTAGCCTACGTTTTTTGTTTTTAACAAACCGTATCACTTTAAAGTTGCATGATGTGAAAGTGCTACATGTGTGTGAAAAAACTGTCACGTTTCATGTTTTTAAATTTTAAAGCACATAGTTTTAAACAGTTTTGATATACTTAACCCCATATATAAATTCCCCCCAGTGGGAGAGGTGGATAATCCTATCAAAGAGTGAATAAATCAATTAATGAACTCAAATTAATAAACAGTTAATGAACTAAAGAATGTTAAAACATCATTATTTATAAGCGTTATTTTATTTTATTACCATTTAAATGTGCATCTCTGCTCTCATCTATCCCTCCGGTGTTGGGGGGCATGTTAAGGGCGGATGATGTCGATGTTTGGAGGTGTGTTAGGGGCGGAGACTTGGGACCGATTTCACAGGACGTTCTGATTTCATTCTGTATTTGACAACGAAGAGATAGGATGTCTTTCATGGTGCAGTGTAATAATTATTTATTGCTAAAACGTTAACAGTAAATTGCAGTGTTAGAAATGATTTTGCTTTTTAAAAAAAAAAATTGTCTTTTAACATTTATTGTTTAATATACTTAATGCTAATGCATTTGTTTGATACTTTTTGTTAAAATCTTGTGTTTAATTATTTAACTGGGGTTTTTAAATATACATATTCTATCTTTCGGTGCTGAGGTGGGCCTGTTAGGGGCGGATGACGTCTATGTTTGGAGGTGTGTTAGGGGAGGAGACTCGGGAGCGTTTTCACAACCCCTTCTGATTTCATTCCGTATTTGTCACGGACGAGATCGGACGTCTTTCATGGTAGAGTGTAAGAAATATTTATTGTTAAAAAAACTTTAACAGCAAATGATAGAAATGTTTTGCTTTTTTTTAAAAGTCATTTGTCTTTTAACAACTATTGTTTAATATACTTAATGATAATGCGTTTGTTTGATACTTTTGTTAAAATCTTGTGTTTAATTAATTAATTAACGTCCTTTTTTAAATATACATTCTATCTTTCGGCATTGAGGGGGGCCTGTTAGGGGACGGATGACGTCTATGTTTGGAGGTGTGTTAGGGGCGGAGACTCGGGAGCGTTTTCACTCACCGTTCTGATTTCATTCTGTATCTGGCGACGCAGAGAAAGGATGTGTTTCACAGAGCAGTAAGAAATATTTATTGTTAGAAATGTTTTTTGCTTTTTAAAAGTCATTTGTCTTTTAACAACACTATTTAATATACTTAATGATAATGCGTTTGTTTGATACTTTTGTTAAAATCTTGTGTTTAATTGATTAATTAACGTCCTTTTTTAAATATACATTCTATCTTTCGGCATTGAGGTGGGCCTGTTAGGGGCAGATGACGTCGATGTTTGGAGGCGTGTTAGGGGCGGAGACTCGGGAGCGTTTTCACAACCCCTTCTGATTTCATTCTGAATTTGTCACGGACGAGATCGGACGTCTTTCATGGTAGAGTGTAAGAAATATTTATTGTTAAAAACTTTAAAAGTAAATGTTAGAAATGTTTTTCACTTTTAAAATCATTTGTATTTTAACAACTATTGTTTGATATACTTAATGTGCTTAATGTTACTTAGTGCACTTGTTTTATACTTTTGTTTCAGAAAATCTAACAACATTTTAAATTGTCTTTGTGTCTGTACAATTCATTAATGTCTTTTTTTAAAAACATTTAAATATGTGAAATAACTTTCTTTAATAAAAACATCCCTTAAAAACCCATGCCTGTCACCCCGATACACTGTTTTACATTTTAAAGTTTAAGCACCGTTTTCAAACATTTTCACTTCAAAAACACACAAAGTCCAAAACACAGTCATAAATTCCTTAGTAGGGGTAATAGGGAGGGGTAGTGGGGGGAGGACAAAAACAGGTGGCCAAAACAGGTGTCCAGTCCAGAGGGATGGAGGGGGGGGGGGGAAATATTTTTATGGGGGGTCATAAATCAATCATTTTTGACACATAGTACCCTATAACCCTCTCTCATGGAGGACGTTCCCCTAGCGCAGTCAGCGCAGAGTAGAAGTTCCCTTTCGAAAGGGAACCAGTGTGTCGGTGTCTGTCACTGACTGTAAAAAAGTGTCCGCTGAATGCCGCTCCGATTCTCCTCCGTGGTCATATGAGAAAGTGAATATTTACAAAGAAAACATTAAAACTACAGTTACATTTACACCCTTCCAACAAAGAAATGGATCGACTTCTGCCAGCTTGTTGAACACATTTTTATTCATTTATTTTTCTACCACATGATGGCTGAAGCAGCAGCGCGTGACACTGTTCTCATGGTAACCAGATCAACGCTGTGAACGGATTTCTACAAAACTGAAGTGAAAACACCAAATGATCATGATAAAATATCTTTTCTTCCCTGCAAACGATACCATGAAGAATGTGAATATTTAACCAAGTCAAAAACAAAAAAGGTAAGCAGGTATCCATATTCATTTCTGTATCAGCAAACGCAAAACGCCATAAAAGGTGCCAACTTTAAAGTTAAAAAATGATATAAGTTACGTAAACGATAAAAGCTCCTTGTGGTTTCTCGTTTTGATGGATTTGAGCAACCATAAACGACACAAAACAGGAATTTTGAGTTTGTGATTGGATTCCTATATAGAAAAATCACTCCTTGCCCTTGAGCCACATTTCATGCTGCAGCAATGACTTCATGTGCAAACAACCTCTATACAGCTGAAGTCATGAGTTTACTTACACCTTGTAGAATCTGCAAAATGTTAATTATTTTAACAAGAGGGATCATATAAAATGCATGTTATTTTTATTTAGTACTGTCCTGAATAAGATATTTTACATAAATGTTTACATATAGTCCACAAGACAAAAAAAATAGCTGAATTTATTAAAATGACCCCGTTCAAAAGTTTACATACATTTACATACAATATAGATTCTTAATATTGTGTGTGGTTACTTGGATGATCAATGCCTTTTTATGTTTTGTGAGTCTCTTGTTTGTTCTGAGCAGATAAACTGAGCTCTGTTCTTCAGAAAAATCCTCCAGGTCTTGCAGAAATTTCAGTTTTCAAACATTTTTTGCATATTTGAACCCTTTCCAGCAGTGACTGAATGATTTTGAGATCTGTGTTTTCATACTGAGGACAACTGAGGGACTCAAACACAACTATTAAAAAATGTTCAAACATTCACTGATGCTCCAGAAGGAAACACGATGCATTGAGAGCCGAGGGGTAAAAACGTTTGAATTTGAAGATCAAGGAATATTGTACTTAATTTGTCTTCTGGGAAACATGCAAGTATCTTCTGTTGCTTCTGAAGGGCAGTACTAAATGTGATTTTTTTTTTTTTTTTTTAAAGTAAAAATTTCCACACATCTTCATCCTGTTCAAAAGGTTTTTACTTCATCTATCACGTTCAATAAACACTCATATTCATTCTAACCTTGTTGTGAGTCTGTGTTCCTGTAACAATTATTCAGCTTGGATGCGTCAGGATATTTATTAATAAATCTGAAGAAAGTCATGCATCCAGATGATGAAAATCTACTTGAAACTCAGATTCTGGGTCCGAACATTCTGACATGCAAAGTGAATCGTGCACGTGATTGGACAGAAAGTGAGGCTTTGTTTGTCTTTGGTCACATGATTTCTACGTTAACAACACAAGCATCGACTCCAGGCTTCTTCTGACATGCCTATTTATGCTCAACACAAGCTCTGAAGCCTGGGTTCAAATGTCACATCACTACTTTCTGGTGTGGACCTTGGATTAATCTCAGGGCTGCATTAAGACTATTAAGGCAGGAACACATCAAGCCAACGGTTGGCCGTCGGGCAATTTTTGTTCGTTGACTGACTAAGTTTTCTCATTGTGTTCCACACTGTCGGCTGAAGTTGGTCCTCGTCGCCTTTTTTTGGCCGATTTGAAATGTTGAATCAGCGTCGGAGATATCTGATCTTTCTGTTCAGATACTGCCAGCTGCTGGTTCGGAAAGGCATTTCATCTCACACAGGCGCAGAACTGACGTGCTACTTGGCCGTCGGCTGTCTAGCGTTTGTTTGGTGTGTCAGGCCAACTTTGGACACAGACGCTGCTGACGTGAGCCAACCAAACAGTCTGCTTTCGTCGCCACTAGTACGTCAGCTTGGTGTGTTCCAGCCTTTAGGGGCCTCTCGAGGGGCCCTTCATCCAACAGAACTATAACCTGCATTCACTCAATCTTCTTAATCACACAGTGCAAGTTATCAGACTTTTATTTTGCATGAATAAAGGCCAATACCAACACATCCAAACCTGTAGGTCTGTCATAAAATAAAAATATCACTGCATGAACCACATATTAATTTTGTTAATGAAAACTGATGAAAAATGTTCGTTCCTTTTTTTGCATGACTAAGACTAGACAATTAGAGATGACACCAATGTCAATGAACGAAACACAAGCAATATTGTTGACGAAAAAAGATGAGAATGAAAGGTAACTAAAAGACTAAAAACTTTACCAAAATCACTCTTTTCAAATCACTTTTTGTGTTTTTCGAATAAAGGGGACAAAACATTACAGGCTGTTTTTACAGGCGTTTAAACCTCCAATCAGAGCTTTTCTGTTAAAAGAACACGTTTTACTTAATGTTTGCAATCTGGAAACCACAGACACACACCCTCTCTAGTCTACACTGAGGAAGAAGCGCAAAAACACAGACAAGTAAGCTGGAGTTTAGCGATCTTCATTTGAGATTTTCTACTGTAATTAAAGTGTCATTCAGTTGGTCTATATTGAGCTGCTCGTTTGCTGACTAAATCTGCGACCGAAGTGTAGGCTGATATCCAGCAGTGGACAAAACGATGAACAAAACGATGAGTTTTGCCGTTTGTTTTATTCTACTCCACCTTAAAATAACATTAAAACTGAATGTATTTTTAGCAGGTAAAATGCCGTAAACAGACGACATTCAGTCAAAATACCTCATGTTTCGCGGTCAATAGACTGTATCCACACAAGCCAGCATTGCGCTACATTAGTGCTTTGTAAAAGTGGGGGTTCAGCACTTACTAGCATGAAGAGCAAAGAGATACAGACTGCATAGAGATTTCTCTTCGATACAAAAACATAGGCTACCCTTCTGTGAGTTACTGTTTTTAATAAAATCCACACAATTTCAAATGTGACATTGATTTTATACAACAGTTCAACAAACAAAAGGGAACATGTACACTTTAAACAGTATTGTCAGTATTGCTATTTGTAGGTATTTCAAGAAGGTTTTTAAGCATGACTGTTAGGATTTATATGAGATGGTAACACTTTACAATAAGAGTCCATCTGTAACATTAAGGTTAATAAAAGTATTGTTCATTGATAATTTCAGCATTTAGTAATGCATTTTTACATTTACAGTCATGTATTTTAAAAAATAATTATACCTTGATCATTCATGTTAGTTCATAGTGCATTAACTATGTTCATAGCCGATTCACTAACTAATAGATTAATATATTTGAAGTACAATACCTCATTGAACGTTTTTAGAAACTGTAATACTTATTAAACTGCGTTTGGATTCTCACTTCTACTCCACTAATGCCAAATCATTACATACAGCCTCATTTTAAGCAATGCATGCGGATTTATAAATAATCACTCGAGAAGTTATAATTAAGGCATTTAATTGAAGCACTTGATTATCTTTGGAGTTAAAGCATCCTGATATGTTTTCATGATTGTGTGAGTGGCAGCGGGACTTCAGTCGGAGGGTTTGGATCATTAGTAATCTTTAAATCACGGCAGAACAACACCGGTTCTTTACCAAGACCCATTCTGTACTGCCACAGACATAAACGCTCTTTTGGCTTCAGCTCAAATGTGAATTCTTCTTCCTCTTCAGTCATTTCATTACAGCTTTCATTTTCAGTGCTGACATGTGAACCTCCATATTCTGCAGAAAAGGAGAAATGACTCTTTGTACTCAACTTTGCCAGGGCTCCAGTTTCAATCGAGCCTGACCCGGCTATCTTCCAGTTGTGTGTGATCTGGGTCATCTTCTCCTTATTCCATCCCACCTTTTTAGTGATTTTCCTTTTCAATGTCACTGGTGTATTGCTGTCATTAGATATAGTTTTAATATTCTCCCAAATGCCAAAGGCTGGACCTTTAGTTACTGACAGACCACCAGGAAGGAAGTTAAGAACATCGTGATGAACAGAAAAGACACCAGAGAAATAATCTTTGCTGAAGTTAAAACTGCTGACGCAGAACTGAACTCCCCACTCTGAGACTGGCTTGAGGAAGAAGATGCTGTAGCGTCTTGCAAAGCGTACAACCGGCGTGTATTCTTCCACGTCTACTAACACGGCACCTGTAAAATCGATGAATCCCACACTCCAGTAATAGAGGCCGTTTCTGCAGTCGGGAGGCAGGTTTTGTTCTAGAACATCCGAGGCTGTATTCAGGTCTGTTGTTATTCGGTAAGTGCCCTTTTCTTGGAAGATAATGTTATACATTTCATAGGCTGAGAAGTAGTGGTCTCCACCCTGGCAGTTGGGATGAAGGGTGTGAACTTCGTCATCTCTGTCTGTCGTCAGGTTGGTGAATTTGCGGTACTCATTGCCCCTGATTATGTAAAAGGAGCCATCTTCATCTCCAATGTAATGGTCTCCATTTTGGCAGGTAGGGTGCAGACTGAAAATAGAGATGTCTGAACCTTTATTTAAATCACTTGTCTTCATATAGCAGCCGAGATCAGAGCGGATTATATAAATGTTTTCGCCCGCTCCACAGATGTCAGTGCCTTTTGTTTTGCTCTTGGGAATAATGCCACTCATCGTGTCTGAACCTGCAACACAGAATAAACCAAACACTCAATCTCCACACCAAATGAATGCTGTTATTTTACTCCTTCTATAGATTGAGCTCACTGATTACTAAAACAGCTTTAAATGTGAGGGAGGAAAATTAAATCTAACTGATGATTTTTATTTTGTGCATTTAATCATCTTGCAGAAGAAACACTTTTTATGTCAAAATGCCAAAAATGCACATTTTGAATGAGTATTTTAAAATAAGTACATTTTTGCCACTTTGGACTTACCGCTTTGGCATTTAAAGCAGAAAATGAAATAACCAAATGACAACCATACATTAGTGCTGTAGTCCGGACTCGAGACGTTTTTCTGTTGTCTCGGACTCGTTGGTATTTGCACTCGGACTTGTCTTGGACTTGGTCATTGGTCTTGCCAAAAGATCTAGTTGGTCTCAACCGAGTTCAGCAGGTCAGTCTCACTTCTTTCCAATTCTTCTGATATTCTTGACTGAATTCGTTTTATAACTTTAATGGTAATAATAAATCTGTATTTAATATTTACAATAAAGAATACAGAAATTAAGGTAACCAATGTAAAATAACACTGGATGTGTTATTTTACATTTGATTACTTTAATTTCTGTAGTATTTCTTACCTGAATAAAAACCTACTTAACCTGAAAAACGTAGTTTCATAGCTCTCTATTCTATTGCATTTATTTGTGCTGTTGTTTGCAATTTTTTTTATTTGTTTTTATTTTATTACTGAGTTTTCAAAATAAAACTTTGCATTGAAGAAAAGTAGATTTTTGTTTGTATATGCTGTCAATTATAGTTCTTAGAAAGAAAATTGGAATCAGTAAAAATAGGTATCGGCAGATCACACTATCAAAAAATCGGAAATCAGAATCGGCCAAGAAAATTGCAATTGGCGCATCTCTAGTTCCAACGAAAGCCACAGCAAAACTGCGAATATCGATGTTTTGTGAACGAATCTGTGGCTGTGAAAAAACCATGAGAATTACCCTTTTTAAAAATACCGCCACTTGCTTCGTTATTGAATGAATGAATGACTCGATGACTCACTCATTAAGACAATGACTTACCGCCACTGAAAATGTGAAGTTGCACATCAGAATTATGTGACTTTAGTGAAATTGCTATACCTAAAGTAAATAATGCCTTATTTGGTTCTACAGTGTTGTTACTCTGCACATGCTTTTTGATCATTACAAATAATAATGCAAAATGATTATCTTAGAATAGAAGATATGCTGTCTCTTGCATCACATAAATTATCAATAGTTATGTACGTGGTCTTGAAGAGGATTTTTTTTTTTCCTGTCTCTGTCTTGACTGTCTCATTTGGACTCGGACTTGACTTGGACTCAAACTTTTTGGACTTGGACTCGAACCTTTTGGACTTGGACTTGACTTGGACTCGACAAAGGTGGACTTGACTACAGCCCTACCATACATTAACATTAGGAGAACAGTCTGTGTTTGCTGAGTCTGTCAGCCATTTTGAGTTGACAGATTCACATGAAATTTTGCACATATCAGCCTATATACAGGACAACTTCATTCAACTAAATAATACAAATTCTCCTCAGCAGAAGTGGGAAATGAAGTACATTTACTGTAGTTTTTTTTTTTTTTTTTGACAATGTGTACTTTTAAGAGTAGATTTAAATGTGGGTACTTTTACTTTAAATTGAGTACATTTCTAATGAAAAATCTGTACTTTTACTTCACTACGCTGGGTGGCGTTCCTCGCATTACTTTATTTTAATTAAATACTGTACATGTTAAGAAATGCATAGTTTATTCCAAGCATGTAGTTTTGTAGTTTTGTCCTTTTGAGTCGATTGTGTTCAAAGTCTTGATCAAACAAGTTAGCTAAACTGTCTAAATTGGTTTGAGAATGATTTGTTCAGTTCCTGCCCGCACTGAATCGTCTGAAGCGTTTCTCAAGGCTGATTTATCCTTCTGCATCTGGCCTGCGCCGGAGCTTCTGCGCCGTAGGCTATGCATCTGTTTTCATTTATACTTCTGCGTCATTGTAGGCACTAGTAGGCAGTGTCCGCGGTCATGTTAAGGATCAAGGCAAGAAGAAGCAGCTCATCATGTACGTTGTCAGAGACGCTTACAAACAGAAACGGCAGAGAAGCGGCAAATAGGAAACGACTTTTGTTGCAGTTTGACTGTATGTGTCCCCTGAAACAGAGCATTTTTAATTCCAATGGAAGTTGAATACGATCGCTCTTCTCCGATTGCTCCACACCAGTTTTTTGACCAGAGGGAGGGGTTCTAGCAGACCAATCACAGCGCTTGCGGTCCGCATAGAATTGAGGTGCGTCTGTAGGTCCATCTTTCCTTCGCGCCAGAGATTTCTCAGGAAAATGCTGTGATAACTTTAAATGTGAACTGTTTATGTCAAGAGTTAGACTAATCAGTTTTATGTATTTAGACAGTCGGTTCTTTTGGTAACATTATTTATTATTTCCTTTCTGTAACTGCCTTGCTCAGGGTTTCCATTTAGCAATGTTGTGTCCTTGAATTGTTGTCAGAGTCATAGATCACAATGATTATGTGATCCACACTAATCTGTTAACAAGAATATTGTCTTTAAAAACAAATCTTTATTTTTTGAAATTGGTATGACGACAGTATTGTTCTTGTGAGATTTATTTACGAGTAATGCACACCTGAAAGCAGCACATCCACATATAATACTCTGAAGAATTAATGGGGTGAAGATTTTTGTCACGAACATTAAGCTCACTCACACATTCATCCTTTGCGAAGTCTTGTTTTGCCCTGTCTGACACTACTGAGTGGTTTTCCCTGTGATCTGTATTCCTGTGTATGACCTTGGACCGTTTATTAGTGATGGTGAAACGAAGCTTTGTGAAGCACCAAGGCTTTCCCCTCAAGTGTATCGTAAAAAGGTTCATTACTCGAAGCTTTTCTACACGGTGCACACTAACACCATCTTGTGGTCAAAAGGTGGAAAAATCTGCATTTGCGTCCCAGACGACCCAGCTATTTTCGGACTGTTTCATGTAATAAATCAGTTTGTGCTATGAAAAGCTTATAAAACAATGTAAATTATTATTACACATAAAGTCTTTCACGTGTCATTTTACTTACACAATTTGAATAAATGAGTCTGTGAATAAATTTTTTGGGGGGAAATAGGCAAGCTTGGGCATATATTATCAGAATAAATGAAGATTGTCATAGAATAAAGTATGAACTGGGAATAAATACAAACTGAACATGCACAAAACTGCAAATGTAAATATTTATTCGTATTACGATATATTATTTTGCTTAAAAGCAAATGACACTTCACATCTGCACAAGGGTTCACGTTATATGAATAAAAATACGAAGCAGTCACGTGGTTGTGTGTGAAAACGAAGCTTCGGACGTCACCGATCACGTGGTTAGGCAAAACGAATCAAGCTCCGATACAGTGCTTCACTGTGAGATGTTTCATTTTTTTGATACAAGCTTCGAAGCCTCGGTGTCAAACATCACATCACTACTGTTTATTACCCTCGTGTTTGTTTGCTGCCTGCTCCGTTAATTCCCTGCTTGTTTACTGGATTATTCTGCCTTGTCTGCTGCCTGCCCTGACCCTTTTCCTGTCCCCGTTTACGATTCATCTCTGCTTTGGACATTGTTATTGCTGGTGTTTGACCCCTGCCTGTACGACTACGATTGTTTATAATAAAGCTGCATTTCATCGAGAGTTGAAGAATGAAGGACTTTGGGTAAAACGCAGCGCTTTAAGCCATGGTCACACTAGACTTTGAGCATGCAATATTTCTTCAGACACGGCAATGGTCGTGATATAACGTTACACTCTTTATGAACATCAATTCAACATATAACAAAATAGAAATACACTCAAAAAGTAAAAAATGCAAAAATATTGTTTGCTTAATACATTTCAGTGACCTCCTGGCTGAATTAATTTTAAAAGTAGGCTACAGAAAGAAAGTTATTTACAAAAGTAAAGATTCTGAAAACATCCATACTCATTTTATATAGCCTAGCATTATTTACAGTAGTAAAAGTAAATATATTTTATTAGGATTGATATCAGATTTGAAAATGTCATTATAAATATGGTGATTATCTCTAAGGTGGAACCATCATCTTGTGCTCCGTTTAAGACTTTTTCAGCCTCTGAATACACAGCTCCTGTTCCTATATTGTTATATTATCATATATATATTATATATACGCAGTTGCAAGAAAAAGTATGTGAACCACTTGTAGAATCTGTGAAAATGTTAATAATTTTAACAAAATAAACATGATGCATTAATAGATGGGGTGGGAAAAATTTGGAATTCACTGTAAATTGGTAAATTGTATTTTATTTGTCTCCCGGGAAACATGCAACTATCTTCTGTTGCTTCCGGAGGGCAGTACTAAATGAAAAAAAAAAAAATGATATTCAAGCGAAATAAGAAAAATTTTGACATCAAATGTTTTCACCCCCCAACTCTTAATGCATCGTGTTTCCTTCTGGAGCATCAGTGAATGTTTGAACCTTTTTTAATAGTTGTGTTTGAGTCCCTCAGTTGTCTTAAGTGTGAAAAGACGGATCTCAAAATCATTCAGTCACTGCTGGAAAGGGTTCAAATATGCAAAAGATGCTTGAAAACTGAAATTTCTGCAAGGGTTTTTCTGAAGAACAGAGCTCAGTTTAACTGCTCAGGACAAACAAGAGACTCATGAACAAAACATAAAAACAGTCGTGGATCATCAGGTAACCACACACAGTATTGAGATTCAATGGTTCACAAACTTATGAATGGGGTCATTTTAATAAATTCAGCTATTTTTTTTTTTTTTGTCTTGTGGATTATATGTAAACATCTTTTATGTAAAATATCTTACTCAGGACAGTACTAAATAAAAAATAACATGCATTTTGTATGATCTCTCTTATTTTGTTAAAATTTTGCACATTTTCACAGATTCTGCAAGTGGTTTACATACTTTTTCTTGCAACTGTATATATATTTGTGTGTGTGTGTGTGTGTGTGGTTCAGGCAAAGCAGATCATCTTTCTTTTTATGAGGCTCTTTATCCTCATCAGCATCATCTCCACATTCATCACAGAACTGCCACAGCTTTCCACACAAACCCAACTGTGTTACTGATCAACATCAAAATAACAATACACTGCAGTTAAATTAACACTAATCATGTGGTACACAAACTCACTAAAAATAAACTCAAACATATGACAAATAAAGATAAATGTCAGCTGTATCCAAAGTACAAATTAAAAAATACCCAAATAAACATCAAACACAATATAATATACAGAAAATATATGCTCTGTCACATGGGATTTACAAAACACTCAATAATATTACAAATACGAAACCATCCATCAAAAATAATCACACATATACATAAACATTATATTTCTTTAACTAGCATGTATGGTCAATATGATTAAAGAAATTCAATAGATATCCCAGAGAACAGTGAGAACCCTCCTTACCTTCCGCAGGGACACAGAACTGTGACTAAGCAATCTTCTTAATCTTGTTAATGGCCACTGAGTATTACTGCCATCAGCTGTATATCTTAGATGGGTGATGTTGTAATGCTCCGCCCTCTGCTGGAGCTGTGTGTTCAGCTTCCTCTCCGACTCCTCATCCTCCAGGATGGGCAGAAGCACCATGATCCCCATACATCATATCCTGTGCTCTCATCCTGTGTTCTTTAAAAAGATTAAAACAGCCCTATATGTCTGAGAACCTCTTAAACCCTTTCCCTACAGGTCCGTGACATTTACTGGTCTATCATTTATTATTAAAGGTGCCATAGAATTAAAAATCTAATTTATCTTGGCATAGTTGAATAACAAGAATTCAGTACATGGAAATGACATACAGTGTGTCTCAAACACCATTGTTTCCTCCTTCTTATGTAAATCTCATTTGTTTAAAAGACCTCCAAAGAACAGGGGCCGTATTCACAAAATATTTTATCTTACCACTGAGTTCTCCTAAATAGCAGTAAAAGTTCTTAGCTAAGAGTTTTCTCTTAAAACCTATTCACAAATCTGCTGAGACAAACTTTTACTAAGGAATAGACTGAAGTCTTAAGCTAAGAGTAAGGGCGGGGTTGACCTCGTTGCTATGGAGTAAAAACACACTCTTGGATGTTTTTATCTCAAGGGAATCAGAATTCAAGTGACAAATTATGTTTTATAAACAAAGTTTGGGAGGAACACATTCAAACAGTCTTTCTGATCACTTCTAGAGGAGGAATATATACACAGACGAGAGCCGACTCGCCTATAGTTACTTCGACAGTTTTCTGCATCCCTCCACCAACCTGCTCCTCACTCTCGGCTGGGGATACGGGGAGAACTCTGGGTTTGGGCTAAATTCCTTGGACAGCACGCCAAATACGCTTATTATATATATTTTTTTTACTCTATTCAATCATTTGTAAGTGTGAACTCATGAAAACCACTGCCACAGGTAATCAGACAATATTTATTTATTTGTTAAAGTTTTTTTTTTTTTTTTTTGCGTCTCATCATAGATTCAAATCTATAAATCAAAATGTATTGCATTTATGAAGAAAAGGTTCAGTACAAGGCTCTATCGCTATTGCCTCAATGGTGTTCAGTGTCTTTGGGTGGATTAGGACTGTTTGTGATTTGCTCTTAGTGATTTAGGAGTCCTCTTGATTACTCCTAGCGTTTCGCAGATTTAGGAGCTAGTTTTAGCGCTAAAATGCTTTGTGAAATACTCTTAAAACAAAAATTTAGGACTCCTAAAATTAGGACTGACACGCCCATTATTTTTAAGAGTTTCTCCTAAATCGGCAAGTTAGGAGCTACTTTTAGCCTTAAGATGTTTTGTGAATACGGCCCCAGGTGAATCTCAACATAACACCGACTGTTACGTAACAGTCGGGATCATTAATATGTACACCCCAACTTTAAGTATTAAAGGGGTGGTTCATTGCGATTTCACTTTTTTAACTTTAGTTAGTGTGTAATGTTGCTGTTTGAGCATAAACAGTATCTGAAAACTAAAAGTTCAATGCAAACAGAGATATTGTCTTTTAAAGTTATGGCAGTTTAATGCCTACAAAAACGGTCTTCATTATCAGTCAAGAGTTGATTAAACTCACTGTTGAAACGATCAAGAACTTCTAAGTACAGCGTTAGTTCATGATCCTCTGAACTGTCTGTTGTTGGCCACTGCTTGACCCCACTAATGCTCTGGACACATTCTGTACTCAAGCAGGCCGTGGAGGAGAAGGTGTGTCTAAAGCAGTCCCGCTTCTGTGGCGAATGCCTTTGCCTCGCTGAATGTGTTCTGCAACTCAGAATCTGACCTCAGCATTTCCAGCTGATGTTTTGTGCCATTATTAAGGCTTACAGCTGTTGTGATAGAAGAGCCTACTTCTTGGAGATGTTCAGACAATCCATAAGTCAATTTTAAGGCTTGTTTGCATCTTTATTCTGAGCCAATCTGCTTGCACAGATCCCTCTGCGTGGGTCTTGGAGGTGGCCCGTCATCTCCGCCTCGTGACTATTGAAGTGCCCTATACCAATACAACCAGCAAGTTGCACAAGTGTGCTCCAAATTCAACACTTTCAGTCCTTCTGCATCTAAATGAAAAGTATGCACCTGGTATTGCTGTTTGCAATGAAATTTTAAAGTGTTTGTACAACGCTGACAAACTCAGATAACTCAGGCATTTCTGTTACAGAATTCATGATGTAAGGAACCCTGCATCGGCCCAAAAACGGAATCCGACACGCCTGGGCGAAGGTTAACGCGTGTATGCCTTTTCAGCGTCTCTGAATGTTCACTTAATTTCACTCGTTTAATCTGACTCCAATTTCAAATGATTCTTATTCTAAGGGTTGTGTCTCCAATTAGAAATTAATCATTTGTTATGTATTAATTTAGATATTTGATTATTCTGGGTATCTCTTATTTTCAATTATTCGTTCATTATAGACCCATTATCGCTTAGAGAATTTCGCATCGGCCGACTGCGTTCTCACGGACATAAATTCGCCAGTTTATGATTCTTAGTCAGAGGGTGCAGAGTTTACTAATGCATTTGAGTCGAACCGCCACATGCTTTTCCATACAAAAATACAGTTTTCTTAGTCACGATACTGCAACTTGCTAAGTCAATAACAGGCAAACTCAAAAAGTCCCATGATGTGCAACATGCTCCTTTCATGAGGCTCTCTAGTTTGACCTGCCCTGACGCAGATTTACGGAAATAACGGACTCCAATAATCTACTAGTCATAATGATTTCAGAAGAATCCAGAGTAAATCAAATATAATATTTTATTTGTCAAGTAAAAATGGATCATGCCAATTACATTACAATTAGACAATTAGAAGCTAATTCAGAAAAAATAAATGCATAACATCGATTACTCAAAGAAATGCATATATACACAGGGATGCCCTTGTGAAAAAAAAGTGCACTTTAGTATACTTTTATAAAGTGTACTTATTGCACAAATAATATACTTAAAAAGAACACAATTAAGTGTGAATTAAATGTAATGTTTTCATCGCTTAAGTGCATTCTATTTGTAATTAATTTCAAATGTATCACAGATTAAGTTCATATTAAATGCAATAAGTTGAACTTTTGAGTGATTTTTTTGAACAACTTAAGTGGTACTTTAATACAACTTTATGATAACCTTCATAATTACGTCTAGTATGTTTAAAATATAGTTGAAGTGCACTGTTCAATGTACTGACAAGCAATTAATGTGAACTAAAATATATTTTAATATCAGTTATAAATACACTTAAGTGTGAATTAAATGTAATGTTTTCAGCACTTAAGTGCATTCCATTTGTAATTAATTTTAAATATATCACAGATTAAGTTCATATTAAATGCAATTAGTTGAATTTCTGAGTGATTTTTTAAAACTACTTAAGTGCAACTTTAATACAATTTTTTATGTACTTTGAAATATGGTAAAAGCGTACTTCCGAATGTACTGACAAGCAATTAATGTGAACTAAAATATACTTCAATGTAATTTACATGTACACTGTTATATCATTTAATACATTTGTAATTACATTATTTACATACTTTATTTAATTTAATACATTTGTTATTACATTATTTGTAGTTACATACAATAATGAAGTTACAATTTAGTATATTTCAAAATATTACAATCAACACAAATGCAAATTGAAACCCTCTACATTTATTGACAAAACAATCTATAAAAAAAAACACAAAAACCTTTTTGTTGATGCACAAGAAAAACCCAAGAAACACTATACAAACACAAACAATTACAACACTTTAACTCTCATATAGAAAGAGTCTGGAGGACAGAGAGGCTTATATGCACTATCATTTTCTCCCTCACATACAAAGGTACCTAAAGCTTAACCTACCCATCACTTTCTGCATTTTTACATTTTCAGAAAAAATCATTCGGCATGATCTATAAGATGATAAATAAGATACAAACAAAAATGTATACAAACAAAATGTAAAGAAAAGAAAAGATTCAAAACTTTGGGTAACACTTTATAATAACTTTTTATTAGTTAACTATTTTAGTTAACATGAACTATGAATGAAAAATACTTTAAAGCATTTATTAATCCTGGTTAATATTAATTTTAACATTTACTTATGCATGATTAAAATCAAAAGTTACATATGTTAATAGATAATGCACTGTAAACTAACATGAACAATGACTATACATTTTATTAACTAACTTGAAAAAACTATATTTTTTATTACCTAATGTTAACAAAAGATGAATAAATACTGTAAAAAAGTTAATGCACATAGTTAGATCATGCTGTCTAATATATTAATTGATGTTAACAAATGAGACCTTATTGTAAAGTGTTATCGAACCTAGTTACTTATAAGCTCTGAAACCTCTACTAGCACGAACATTAAACAGGACCAAAAGGTTTCTTCTAAAATCTTTCTCCAGCATTACAGTGAATGTAATTTTGAAAAGAAAAACAAAACAAAACAAAACAAAAAACTTGACGAATTCCAAAGGCACAAAAACAAGAAACCAAAATTGTCTATCACCAACTTTTTTGAAGTTGTAGGAAAAAGTGCTGTTTATGTCAATGTCCCAGAAGCTCTCCATCGGCAGAAAACCTCAAATGTCCATGAAGCTGCGCACCATCTCTACACAGTATGCGTAAATGGACATGTTCCAAAGAGGCAGGAAAGTAAAAAAAATAAAATAAAAAATACCTTGAGGAAAAAGATAAACAGAAGGAAAACAATTGTTTGTAAACAGAGTCAGTCCATTATTATAATTGGCTCAATTGAATGAAAGCAATAGATATAGATATATAGTTGCACTCCAAAGTTTATATACACCTTTGTAGGTTTGAAAATAATCAAAAATGAACAAAGACATTTGATGTCCTTTTCCACCACCCTCCTAGACCCATTTGGTATTCCTAAAGGCAAAGAGTTGCTGATAGTGATTGAAGCCAAGATGTGTACTGTGTAACGATCATCTCCTCCACTTTAATACCAGTTACAGTGTGAAATAAATATGTAAAACCGCCTTCTTCCATCTAAAAATTACATCTAAATTACGACATATGCTCTCAATGACAAATGCGGAACAGTTGGTTCATGCATTCATGACCTCAAGACTAGATTATTGTAACGCTCTACTGGGTGGTTGTTCTGCTCGGCTTTTAAACAGACTACAGTTGGTCCAAAATGCGGCAGCTAGAGTTCTTACTAGAACCAGAAAGTATGACCATATTAGCCCAGTTCTGTCAACATTACATTGGCTCCCTAATAAACATCGTATAGATTTTAAAATCTTGCTACTTACTTATAAAGCTCTAAATGGTTTAGCTCCCCAGTACCTAAGTGAGCTCTTAATGCATTATAGTCCTTCACGTCTATTGCGATCTCAGAATTCATGCCAGTTGATAATACCCAGAATATCAAAATCAACTGAAGGCGGCAGATCCTTTTCCTATTTAGCACCTAAACTCTGGAACAATCTTCCTAGCATTGTTCGGGAAGCAGACACACTCTGTCAGTTTAAATCTAGACTAAAAACACATCTCTTTGCTCTTGCATACACATAACACATTATCAATACATTTACATTTTTCAAATCCGTTAAAGGATTGTTACGCTGCAATAATTAGGTCGGCCGGAACCGAGAACATTTCCTATAACACTAGATATACCTGTACATCAGAATAAGAATGGCATCTACGCTAATATCTGTCTCTCTGCTTATCCTGAGGTTTTCCGGGTGCTGGATCCAGGCCGTATCCAGATCAGATGGAGAACCTGTGTCTGGACCTGACTACAACGTAGCCCAGGAGACAATGGGCCTACAGATCCAGTTCTGGCTGCATCTATAATTCAGATTTTTAATCCCCGTATCCGCTTACATATATTTATATATAATCTATTTTTAATCTCTATAATAAAAATGTATAATTCAGATTTTGATCTCCATATCCATTTACATATATTATATATATCTTCCAAGGGGTTTTTTCCCTCCTAGGACTTTTTTCCCAGTGCTAGCACGCTGGGTTTTTCTCCTAGGGGGTTTTTTCCACCCCTGGGAGTCAGCCGACATTGGCTTAATGTAGCACCATCTTGTATATGTTACATATTACCACGCTTGTTTGTACAGCTCATTTTTAACCACTTCCCTTTTTTCTGTGCTTCTAATATGTAAAGCTGCTTTGAAACAATTACCAATTGTAAAAGCGCTATATAAATAAATTTGACTTGACTTGACTTGAATGAACATCTGAAGGTATGTTACAAGATACAGTACAACTGATCCATAACATGTCACATTTAATCGCTCAGATCAGTGTTTCAACCGTGGAAAGACGTCAATAAAACAGCTTGTAAACAATGTCATGTAACGTCACATTTTCAGAAAAATCATATTCAGCATAAACTCAGTCAGCTATAGAGAGGAGCATTCTGCTAATTATATGCACCACGTTACATATTCATTATAATTTTATTTTAAATATTTATTTTATTTATAATTAATTTATGTATTTAATGCATGTTTGAATAAATCATTTATAACAGCCATGATGTTTATAAATGTTGTAAATGTTTATATTTCAAAAAACGAATTGGAGTAGAAATATTATTATATAATTCTAAAGTTAGTATTATAACTTTATTATAAAAAACCTATTTATTGTAATTTAAGTGTTTGTATGTAAATAAGTTAATTTTAACCTTCAATATTATAGTAATATAGTACCAAGTGACTCCCTCGTCTAGTTTATAGCATTATTTGAGAGATTTTTTTTCCCTCAAAAAAATTTGTCATTAACTGTATCTGATATACATCCAAAATAATCGATATTGAATCAAAATCGAATCGCAAGCTTGTGAATAGAAATCTAATCGAATCGTGAAAATTGTCAATACCCAGCCCTACTGAATACTGTTAGACTTAACTGAAAAATATAAAGCACTATTTATTTCATTTGTATCTTTGTTCTATATTTATCTATGCTTATAATTTGTTCATTATTTTCTATGTGCATTCACTCAGCTACAAAATCAACCCAATCCTCCTAGAATGATTACTTCTTTCCAAATAGAGCTATTTAAGTCATCTGGTGAATTTTTTTCATATCGCAATATATATTGCAGAAATTTTTTTTTTACCAATATTGTGCAGCCCTAAACCAAATATTATTAAACTATTTCAATTATAAATTATGTGCTAACCAGTTTTGATTCGGTATTAACTTTGATGTGCGATGATCATAATGCTCTCCCACATATTTTGCTATTATAACTGCACTTATTTCCGTTGTTGGTATAAGTGGCAGTGGGTGGTAATAGCAAGATGGTAGAAAACTATAAGTTTCTTGTCTGATAACGTTTCTTTAGTCATTCGGCCATCCTGCAGCCTAAACCACTGTAGGCAAATCACCCTAACACCTTGCAGTATCTGCAAAATAATTTTAACAATAAAAGGGATCATAAAAATTTGCATGTTGTCTTTTTATTTAGTACTTCCCTGATGAAGCAGTTCATTCTGCAAGGTGTAAGTAAACTTTTGACCGCAACTGCATCACCTAAGATGAATTACCTCAGTCATCAGGACAACACTGTAGTAGAATCCTGGGAGAAGCTCCTTCACATTTCCCACAAACACCAGGATTCCAGTGACCACCCCATCTTCACTGACACTGGCCTTTAAACATAGAGAACATTTTTATAAATGTTATTATTCCTACTTTACAGGGAATTAAACATAACTTTATCAATTACACAAATATAGATAAATAACCCAAGACCCAAACAAATTGAGCGGGCGTTCACACAGAATGCGTTTTGCTTTGAAAATAATGATATAATATCATTATAAATCTATAATGATGAGATGGGGATTTGTAAGTGCACAGGGAGAATTTATTACTTGCAAACAGAAAAGATTCAAAGCATTTAAAAGCTATAAGGATAGTTGATGGCAGTGTTTAGCTTGTAATGTGTGATCAGGGTGTGCTGGCTGAATTAATGGCAGAATTAATGGCAAAACTTGTAACATCACCTCATCAATACGGGTCTTTGATTCCACACAGCTTGCACTGTATCTCCATTGACAGATCTGTACTGATCCTACAAAATGAATATATAACTAGATAAGCACAAAAATATTACATATTACAAACACAAACAGTATTTTGAACAACTCACTTTTCAAAAGCAAAAAGAAAAATAGATTATAAGCAGTATTTCTAGAGGGGGTAATATATTGAACATTACTGGTGGTTATAATAGCGATTAGGTGGATTAAATGTAAATGTCTTTGAATGTTACAAGATCAGATATTTGAATTTAGTTCTGCAAATTTAACCTTAAGTCATTTAAAATGATTTAAAAAGTCAGAGTTCAATTAAAATATTTTCAGCAACCAAATTCTTTGAACACGCCCACACACGCGATCACATTCATATATAAGAAATTATTATAATGCAATCATAAATAAATTACAGGAAACATGATTAATTCACTTCCATATTGCGATTAACAGTTAAACTAAACAAGTTACACTCTTAATGGCAATAAGAACTGTTATGTTACGGTGAAAAAATAAAAATGAAGAGAGCATATATCAAAATACTTACTTGCTTCTTTATTTGTAGTACATAACGTCTCATCTGTAGTCATCCAAACATCCTTTGTTTTCTTCTTCTTTGATCGGCAAAGTTGCCTCGCGCATCACGATCACAGAAAGATGGCTGAAAGTGCATTTTTCAAACTCTGGTGAAGTAGTGCGCCGTCATGACGTAGTATTTTGGCGCATGCGCATTAAACAAAAAGTTTATAGGCTATAATACGTGCATGATTTAATTTCTGTTCAAATTGTAGTTTTTCTAGTTCATTGTTGTAGTTCGACTGTACGTTTAGAGAACTTGACTCATTCACCTAACTAAAAGTCAATCATTTTTACAGTTTAGTCTGATTAAAATTATTAATGTATTTTAACTGAATATGAATTCAAATTAATTTTGTTTAGATTTGTTAAATCTTTGCTTGCAACTAATGCAATTAAATATGTTTAATCGACTTAGAACAACATAATGATATTAAAATTATTAGACACATATGTAAAGTACAGCACTATTGCATTAAGTATCACAAATTCAGCACTCCACAAATGACATTTTATGTCAAATATTATGTAGAAAACTGACACTAATTGAGTTTAGAGCAGGAGCTGGTTATAAAAATTTCAACAATAAATTGTACTGGATTATACTGTATAAGCAAGTGTATTGAAATTCAAAAGAAAAATACATTTCTGGTGTATTAATGCACACAGTATATATTAAAGACTAAGCACATCTAAAATACATTTACAAATGTCATTTTGAACAACACACTTAAATTGAAATTAAAATAAATTATTTTTTCATGTGCTTTAGCATATTAGTCAATACATCAAAATAAGTGTACTTATTTAAAACACTATAAAGTCATACTTAAGTAAAAATTAAGTGCATTTTTTAAAAAGTGCACTTAAGTGTGTTTGGAAATATTGTCATGAAATTGTACTTTCTTTAAGTAAAACTTAATTAGACATTGTTCTAAAATGCATTTTTAAAATGTGCACTTAAGCATGTTAATAAATATTGTCATTAAAGTGTACTTTCTTTAAGTAAAACTTAATTTGACATTATTACACAGTTCATTTTTAAAAAGTGCACTTAAGCATGTTAATAAATATTGTCATTAAAGTGTACTTTCTTTAAGTACAAATTGATTAGACATTATTACAAAGTGCATTTTTAAAAAGTGCACTTAAGCATGTTAATAAATATTGTCATTAAAGTGTACTTTCTTTAAGTACAACTTAATTAGACATTATTACAAAGTTCATTTTTAAAAAGTGCACTTAAGTGTGTTAATAAATATTGTCATTAAAGTATATTCTTTTTAAGTACAATTAAGTGGCCTTTAATTTTAATTATATTATATTATCTGCAAGTGCACTTTTTAAAAAGTATACTTTTAAGATTTGAAGTACACAAAAAGTACACTTTCAATACAATTAAGTGCACTTCTTTTTCACAAGGGTCAACAGGAGACTCTGATATCTTTTTACGAGTTTCAAACCAATCAGAGACAACCCTCTCTTTACTAACATTTTTATTCTCATGTGTTAGTTGTTCATCAACTACCAATTATATCCTCGTAATTAGACAAAGGCTTCAGAGCCATTTGTGGATCTGGTCTCCTTCCTCCTCCTTTCCTTTTCCTCACGTCTTTCCTGTTCTCTCCTGCTTTCTTCCATCCTATTCTTCACATTTATAGGGATCAAGCTTGGACGAACCATCAATCACTTCTAAAGAAAGAGAAACACAATCTTTCCAAAGAAACAATTCATTAGGTATTTGATTTTAATCAAACCCTTTTGGGTTCTCCATACTCCCTGCATTTGTAAACGCAATTTAAATTTTGACATTTACTCCAAGAACATTTAACAGAGACAAGTGTTGAGCAACCGTTGCCTTAACAGCATCTCTGGTAAGCTGTTCAACTGAAGGTGTGTGGTGTCAATCCTGTCAAACTAAGAAAAGAGGTATCAGCATTATTATTGTATTATTGTCCTTGCGAACATAAACAATAATATATATATTTTCTTTTCTTTATTTTAGAAACAGCTTTTCATTAATAGAAAATATTTATTGGAAATATTTAATCTATTGAAATTTGTTTTAACTTTTTCTCTTTCTCTCTCTTATTCAGCTGAGCGACAAAGCCTTCTCCTCACTAGCCTACCTGTCTACACACTGAGACCAACACGTAGCCACACTTCACTATTGGTGTACATTCACTGAAACGACACTTAGCTGTTCCACCACATATAGGCTTGCACCCCACACAGATCTGTGTCAGTCTCTTCTCCCCAGCGTGCCAACATGTCGCAGACGGAAAACCCCACTGCCCAAGATGTGGACGCCTGGCTCAGCGGCATTACAAACTGCCTCATGCCAAAGACAATTGAACTGTTATTATTTTTAATAATAATCAGAATTCTGAGAAGATTCCCAACACATGATTCAAGCCAGAACCAAGACCACACTGAACTAGGCAAGATAACCAATTCTCTAAGCATTGCCTTCACAGCCCAGCTGAAACTAAGCGACAAGCACATCACCCACCTACAGGAGGAGCTGACATGTGCCCAGAGCCGCATAGACAAGCTGGAAGTGAAAGTCCAGGACGACTTCAAGTGTCAGACCACTGAGTTCCTGAGAGAGCTAATGCACATTAAACGCTGCACAGACCAGCACAAGGTGAAAGCTCAAGACAAACTTGCGGAGCAAGAAACAAAGGAACAAGTTGACAAGCTCCAAGAAGCCCTGGCAGTTGCTGAATGCGACAAACAAGAGTTAAAGACTGTCCAAAGGCACCTAGTAAACCAACTACAAAATGCTAATTCTGACATTAAAGATAAGAACTTTAAAATTAATGCTCTGGAAGACCATTTGAAAAGAATCAGCATTGAAATTGACCATCTGAACCAACAACTAGACGATGCCAGCGGCAAGCTCTACAGAAATGAACTTAAGCATGTTCACAAACAGGAATCAGAGTCAAGAAGGGAGGGGCCTCCCTCAGCATCACCACTGCTGAGCAGAACAGAGCCCCCCATCCAAGAACTGCCATACAACGGAAGAAGTGAATGGCCACAAACCACAACATCACTGGCCTTCACTACAGAATTCTTCCCTGTCAACCAAAGAGAGCTTATCCATGCAGACCCCAAAGTTGCACACGAAATGACCCTTAAAGACCTTGACAAGCTGGCTAAGAACATCACACAGTTCAACCCGAACTCCATGGAGAACCACAACATCCAGACTTACCTCCGAGATATTGACTTCCACCTAGAGGTGAGACCTAATGTGACTGACAGAGACAGGTTGTATCTCCTCAGGTCCACATCCAGCCCAGAGGTACGAAGCTTCTTAGATCGACAACCTGTTCACGTTAAGCACAACTACCAGCTATTACATGAGTCGCTGATCAAAGAATTTACAGACCCAGAGTCTGAACATGGACTGTTAGTCGCCTTGGAAACCAAACAAGGTCGACAAGAGACTCCCCAAGCTTACTACAACCGTTTCCAACAAGCCTACTTAGGTGCACATCACGAACCTGAACTTGAAGAGGATGTGAACTTCAAAACCCTCTTCCTGAGAAACCTGCACCCGGGGCTAAGTCACCATCTTGGCATCATGGCCTGCCCAAGCACCATGACAATCCAACAGCTACGTGACTTGACACACAAGGCCTACATCAAACAGAAGATGACCTCAAAGAAAGGTTTGAAAATGGCCACAATCAAGTCAAGTCAAGTCAAATTTATTTATATAGCGCTTTTACAATTGGTAATTGTTTCAAAGCAGCTTTACATATTAGAAGCACAGAAAAAAGGGAAGTGGTTAAAAATAAGCTGTACAAACAAGCGTGGTAATATGTAACATATACAAGATGGTGCTACATTAAGCCAATGTCGGCTGACTCCCAGGGGTGGAAAAAACCCCCTAGGAGAAAAACCCAGCGTGCTAACACTGGGAAAAAAGTCCTAGGAGGGAAAAAACCCCTTGGAAGATATATATAATATATGTAAATGGATATGGAGATCAAAATCTGAATTATACATTTTTATTATAGAGATTAAAAATAGATTATATATAAATATATGTAAGCGGATACGGGGATTAAAAATCTGAATTATAGATGCAGCCAGAACTGGATCTGTAGGCCCATTGTCTCCTGGGCTACGTTGTAGTCAGGTCCAGACACAGGTTCTCCATCTGATCTGGATACGGCCTGGATCCAGCACCCGGCAAACCTCAGGATAAGCAGAGAGACAGATATTAGCGTAGATGCCATTCTTATTCTGATGTACAGGTATATCTAGTGTTATAGGAAATGTTCTCGGTTCCGGCCGACCTAATTATTGCAGCGTAACAATCCTTTAACGGATTTGAAAAATGTTAATGTATTGATAATGTGTTATGTGTATGCAAGAGCAAAGAGATGTGTTTTTAGTCTAGATTTAAACTGACAGAGTGTGTCTGCTTCCCGAACAATGCTAGGAAGATTGTTCCAGAGTTTAGGTGCTAAATAGGAAAAGGATCTGCCGCCTTCAGTTGATTTTGATATTCTGGGTATTATCAACTGGCCTGAATTCTGAGATCGCAATAAACGTGAAGGACTATAATGCATTAAGAGCTCACTTAGGTACTGGGGAGCTAAACCATTTAGAGCTTTATAAGTAAGTAGCAAGATTTTAAAATCTATACGATGTTTAATAGGGAGCCAATGTAATGTTGACAGAACTGGGCTAATATGGTCATACTTTCTGGTTCTAGTAAGAACTCTAGCTGCCGCATTTTGGACCAACTGTAGTCTGTTTAAAAGCCGAGCAGAACAACCACCCAGTAGAGCGTTACAATAATCTAGTCTTGAGGTCATGAATGCATGAACCAACTATTCCGCATTTGTCATTGAGAGCATATGTCGTAATTTAGATATATTTTTTAGATGGAAGAAGGTGGTTTTACAGATACTAGAAACATGACTTTCAAATGAAAGATTGGTATCGAAGAGCACACCCAGGTTCCTAACTGAGGACGAAGGTTTAATGGAGCACCCGTCAAGTGTTAGAGAGTATTCAAGGTTTTTTCGTGAGGAAGTTTTTGGTCCAAAGATTAGGATATCAGTTTTTTCTGAATTTAATAATAAGAAATTTCTTGTCATCCAGTTTTTAATGTCAGCTATGCATTCTGTTAGTTTTGTGAATTTGTAGGTTTCGTCAGGGCGCGAGGAAATATAGAGCTGAGTATCATCAGCGTAGCAGTGAAAACTAACACCATGCTTCCTAATTATCTCTCCTAAGGGCAGCATGTACAGAGTGAAAAGCAACGGTCCTAGTACTGAGCCTTGTGGTACTCCATATTGAACTTGTGATCGATACGACATCTCTTCATTAACTACTACAGACTGATAACGGTCAGATAAGTACGATTTGAACCATGCCAAAGCAATTCCACTAATGCCAATATAGTTTTCAAGTCTTTTTAAAAGAATGTTGTGATCGATAGTGTCAAAAGCAGCACTGAGATCTAATAACACTAATAGAGAAATACAGCCACGATCGGATGATAAGAGTAGATCGTTTGTAACTCTAACGAGAGCAGTCTCAGTACTATGGTATGGTCTAAATCCTGACTGGAAATCCTCACAGATTCCATTTCTTTCTAAAAAGGAGCACAGTTGTGTTGAAACTGCCTTTTCTAGTATCTTTGACAGAAAAGGTAGATTCGAGATTGGCCTGTAATTTACTAAATCTCTCGGATCTAGTTGAGGTTTTTTAATAAGAGGTTTAATAATAGCCTGCTTAAAGGTTTTTGGCACGTATCCTAGTGTTAAGGATGAATTAATTATATCAAGAAGTGGACCTACGACCTCTGGAAGCATTTCTTTCAGTAGTTTAGTCGGCATTGGGTCTAACATACATGAAGAAGACAAGAAGTTCATAAAGTCATTACTGCTGTGCTCTATGGAAACGTCAGCAGTTGAATATCTGTTTCTAGTTAATTTAGCCACTGTGTCAAATAAATACCTAGGATTATGTTTGTTTTCTATTAAGAGATTTGAAAAATAAGTAGATCTAGCATTTCTTATAGCCGTTCTGTACTCAATCATTTTTTCTTTCCACGAAAGGCGAAAAACTTCTAGTTTTGTTTTCTTCCAACTACGTTCAGTTTTTCTAACAGCTCGTTTTAGAGCCCGAGTGTGCTTATCATACCACGGCGTTGGATTAGTTTCCTTAATCTTCTTTAGACGTAAAGGAGCGACTGCATCTAATGTGCTGGAAAAGAGAGAGCCAATAGTTTCTGTTGCAGCATCGAGTTCTTCTAAGTTGTCAGGTATACTAAGGCGATGAAACTGCTCGGGGAGATTATTTATAAAGCAATCTTTAGTGGTAGACGTGATGGTTCTACAATATTTATGGCTGGGTGGTGGTTTTGTAGCCTTGGCTAATTGTATTATACACGAGACTAAATAATGATCTGATATATCATCGCTCTGCTGTAGAATTTCAACAGCATCAATATCAATTCCATGCGACAGTATTAGATCTAAGGTATGATTACGACAATGAGTGGGTCCTGACACGTGTTGTCTAACTCCAATAGAGTTTAAAATGTCTGCAAATGCCAATCCAAATGCGTCTTTATTATTATCTACATGGATATTAAAATCACCAACAACAAGGACTTTATCCGCAGCCAGTACTAACTCTGATATAAAATCAGCAAATTCTTTGATAAAGTCATTATGGTGCCCTGGTGGCCTGTATACAGTAGCCAGCACAAATGTCAACTTACATAATGTTACATAAAGCACCATCACTTCAAAGGAATTATATTTGAAATTCTTTTGAATGATTCTGAATATATTACTATAAATTACAGCAACACCTCCCCCTTTGCCTTTCTGTCGAGGATTGTGTCGATAATCATAACCTTGAGGACTAGATTCATTTAAAGTAATGTAATCGTCTGGTTTTAGCCAGGTTTCTGTCAAACACAGCAAGTCTAGTTTATTGTCTGTGATAATTTCATTTACAATAAGTGCTTTTGAAGAAATAGATCTAATATTCAGTAACCCAAGCTTTATCATTTGTTTATCTGATTTATCTGTGATTTTCATTTTTTGAACATCAATTAAATTTTTACCCTTAAAAGGTTTCGGAAGTTTTTTGTATTTACTAGTTCGAGGTACAGACACAGTCTCTATGTGATAATATCTAGGTGAAAGAGTTTCTATGTGCTGTGAATTATTTGAGTTCTGTGACGTGAGGCGGCTAGCAGACGGTTGGTTTAGCCAGTTTGTCTGCGTCCTGATCTGGGCCCTGGTTTGTCATGTTTCAGCTCTAAGACTATTTGCCAAATTTCTAGATAGAAGAGCAGCACCATCCCGGGAGGGATGAATACCATCTCTTTTCAACAGATCAGGTCTGCCCCAAAAGCTTTTCCAATTGTCTATGAAACCTATATTATTCTGCGGACACCACTTAGACAGCCAGCCATTGAGTGATGATAACCTGCTAACTATCTCATCACTCCGACGAACAGGAAGAGGGCCAGAACAAATTACTTCTGCTGACATTGAATTTGCGAGTTCACACACCTCTTTAATGTTAATTTTAGTGATCTCCGACTGGCGAAGTCGAACATCATTTGTGCCGACGTGGATAATGATTTTAGAATATTTACGTTTAGCATTAGCCAGCACTTTTAAATTTGCTTTGATGTCAGGTGCTCTGGCCCCCGGCAAACATGTGACTATGGTGGCTGGTGTCTCTATTTTCACGTTCCGTGTAATAGAATCGCCAATAACTAGGGCACTTTCAACAGGATTCTCAGTGGGTGCGTCACTGAGTGGGGAGAACCTGTTTGATGTTCTAATCGGAACGGAAGAGTGGTGTTTGTTCTTGCCATTATGCCGCCTCACAGTCACCCAGTTAGCCTGCTGCGTGGCTTCTACAACCGGAACCGAATGTGCAGTGTTTACTAGGCTAGTCGCATCCAAAGCAGTATCTAAGGCCCTTTCATTCTCACTATCCTCAATTAAAGTTTGGATGCGTGTCTCTACTTCTGAGATTCTCTCTGTCAGCCTGACAATATCCCAGCATTTATCACATGTGTAAGGCTCACTGCTGACAGAAAGAGCTAAGCTGTACATGTTGCATTTAATACACATGATAATCGTCGGACATGACTGACCGTGTGTTTGATGAACGCCGTCCGAAAAACTGCAACGCACACGGGACTCGCTGGCTGGATGTCTCTGTCGCTTGCCGGTGCCTGGGGCAAGGGTGATGTGCGGGACGCTGTACCTCGCGGTGGATCGATGAATGCCGGGCAGCAACGTCTCCACAGCTTCCCGATCTGGCGAGGACAGATCAGAATAACATACATCTGATAAATCCGCCATTAAATCGACAAGGAAGGTTGGTTTAGAGGAAAAAAGAAAGTAGACGGTAGCTAGCAGGCTATGGCTAACACTAGGTGATTACGCTGGTGGATTGCTAGTAATAAATCGTTCCGTTTAGTAATACTATGCAATAGGTTAAGTAATCTAGTGAAAAATAAGAAAGTTATATTATGTGAATAGGAATAAAGAGAAGGATTTAGGATAAACTCCACGAAGCTCCGAGCGTAGGTCAGACAGCAGGCAGGCAGCAGCGTTGAGCAATGTCAAACTCCGTCAGCCAAGATCCAAGCCGTGCACTGCGAGACTCCCAGTGGCATGACAACGCCACAGTCTGTCATAAAGAACACGGAGAACTTGACCCCCATGCCACTTCTACACTGACAACTGGGAAAAGTCATGCTACCAGCCACACTTCTCCAGAAGCCCACCAACAAGAAACATCTGGGAACCTAACTGGACAGCCAAAGTCCATCAACCTACAACTTTAAATGCATCCACTGTGGGTAAGCGACGACGGAACCCACCTCGGCATCATTCAGTTAAACACAGCACTGAGTATGCCCAAGAACAAGACAGTTCTACCTCAGAAGACATGGAACAACTGATGAGGCAAATGACAGCGTTCTTTGCAAACAACATAAATAGGGATGATCACAAGGGGGATTCACCCTCGTTATGACTAGAGACGGAATGGAAGGTCAGTGAGCACCTGATACACCTTCCAAATGGAAATGACTGCCACCTTTTCTACAACAACACAGAACAAAGCAGCCAAACACAGCTGAAAACTCAGTGGTACCAGAAAACACAGTTCTGGTTACTCATCACCCACCAATAAATCCAACAAGTTCCCATCTCAAGAACCATGCTTGTGCAACAGTAACAACAGTAAGCACAGAAGGTCAGACAGTTTGTCACAACCAGAAGGCGTTAAAAAAGGAATGCAACGTAGGAGACAAAGTTTTGCACCACAGCTCAACGCAGCCATGTCAAACTTCCTCCCACTTTCTGCCAAAGAACTTCCTGCCTCACTGGACTGACTCCCATCAGATCAGGCACGATCCCTCGTCCCAAGTCCAAGATGCAAAGAGCCAATCTTCATCTAAGCCCTTCAAGAAAAGGGGGGAGCAAGACAGACTGAACCAGATCTGACCATACATGCACTACACTACATTACATTACACTACACTACATCAACATACTCACCAACATGCTCTTCCTACAGACAGAAATTAGTTTCAGAAACTAGCTCAACATCGACTTAGCTACATTCACCATAAGAAACATGCAACTATCTGCACAACAAGTAGAAAACCTCTCATTAAGCTATGATACATGACACCTTAGATGCACGCAGTAGTGTTAGCCATACCAGGAAACACTCAACTGTTTTGTTTTCCTCTTCCTCTCCTTCCCTTCTTCTTTATAAGGTAAAATACCTGTCTACCCCATAAGGGTCAAGGTCATGACATTAGGATTGATGCACCATGCCTAAGGTCTGAAAGCCACCTTAAAATTTGAATGTGAGCCAGAGAGCTCCATGCATAATGGGTCACATCATTTTCACCACAAATGATGTCACCAGAAAATGAAGGGTAAAAACGGTAAAACGGTCTCAACCTAAAACAATTTAGAAGAGAAGAAAACAAACAATTTAATCACACAATTTGATCCAAGCATTAACATACTGAGACAATGTAGAATAACACCCCTAAAATTTAACTTAATCCATCAGTACTCAGATAATCTAATGCCTTGCACCAGTACAGTGGTCAATCATGGAGGTGTTGTGTTGTTGTTGCTTTGTGTGTGTCTGCTTCTTCTGTCCATTTTTCTACAGTGTCCACCGATGTCTTCATCTCAACACATCGCCGAACAAAGGGGGGATATGTAGGAACCGTGGACGAACCAGACAAATTAATCATTCAGATGATTCTTTCAAAACATAATTCTAATTCAGAATCAAGGTTCCGGCTCCAGCTCGTCTACAGAGAGAACCAATGCTGATTATTTTTACGACACCCTATGCTTCCTGATAGCAGGAGAAATTACATACCAAAGGGTCACCCAAGAAGATAAAGATTCTTTGATCACCAGAGCAAAGAAACAGAGAGACAATGCAGACCCTTTTTATTTCCTTACTTCACAGAAAAGCCAAAGAGACTGTTCTACAAATAAAACTGCATCAAAATTGTTCCAACAATTTTAATGGACTTATCAAACATCTTTTAACTACCTTAAATTATGGCTTGAATGAAATCTGTTTAAAATGTATCATATTCCAGTTAATAGAAATTATGTTAAAATGGCACTATGCTAAAGCAGAGACAGACCGGGATGTGACATCTATGTTTTATTGGGGGCAGAGAAAAGCCCTCATGAAGCAGGACAATGTCTGATTGGCCTGAACTCCTCTGAGGTGTGACAAACAACTAAGTTTAAATGGTCATATTGCAAGATAGTGAACCAGTTGGTTAGTTCTGGTAAGAGAAGTCAAGATAAGTACCAAGAACAATGGAGTAACAAGAAGAACAGACAAGCCGCTCATTCAAGCCATCCAACCTTCACTCACTTTTCTTTTACTTAATTTTCTTTTCCGCTGAAAGTCTTGTGTTCTAAGTTTTGCCGCAAAAGTTCAACCAACTACTTCTGCCGCTTCAACTTTAACTCCAGCGACAAAGAGACTTACCTTCAATTTTTCAGCAAGCTCAAACGTGATTGGATTCTACCGAACACAACACGGACCTTGAAGACCCTGCGACAAATCATCGACTTGGAAAACCCTTCTCTACACGCCAACGAGGGATATTCACATTTAAAGTCAACGCAAGCAAGTACCTCCAGATTAAAACTGAACTGGTGCATTTAAATTGATTCAGGGTTCGTTCAGGTCAGATCTTTGAAATGCATTGATAGGAATTCTGTTAATCATATCTCTCTCTCTCTCTTTCAAAACTCTTTCTCATTTCCTTCTTACTGCAACGCGTATGAATGTATGTGTGTGTATGTGCGTGTGTTTGTGTTAGAATAAATAAAATCTCTTGTAGATTTTAAAAGAAAGTGTCTTGTATTATGTGATTCTAAAATTTAATGTTTTAAACTGTCGATCTTAAGTTACCTGGCTTTAATCAGTGTTTTCAAGATTGTTGGATATTTATATCCGTTACAAGAGCTTATTACGGCTCGAGCAAATGAACGCTGGACGAATCAGTTGCTCGGTCGTAATCCAAACAACTCTTTATAATTCCCTAATAAATTATTTCATTTGAGCTAATTTTACTTCCTAGGGTGTTTTCCCTACACTGTTTTGTCTGGTATTGTTCGTGATATGTGTGGTTCTGCTTCCTGTTTACCAGTTTGTGGATTTCCTTGCCTGTGGATTTATTAAAAGACTCTTGAATCTTTTTCGTTGTGCGTTTGTAAACAACCACTATTGTAACATCTCTATAGTTTCATGTTCAAAAGTCAAATAATTTTTCCCCCAAACATTTCTTATTTGTATATTCAAAAAATATTTAAAACAATATCATAAACTTTCTGTGTAATTTAATTTGATTGGTTATAGTGTCTTATTATTCTAATTGAATTTGAAATAAAAGATGAAGCATACATTTAATTACTGATTAAAAAATGCCCTTTAAAAGGTAAAAAAATAATCTTTTAACATTTATCAACTTTTTAAATAATTTTAAAGACAAGTTTTATGTTTTCATATGCAAGGCTCTGTCTGTTTTTTTTAAAAAAAATTTTTATTAATTATACTGGATAATAACTGGACATTTATAGTTGCCAGGTCTGTGCCACAATACTAACACAATGGCCAATCAAAAATAACCCAAAAATAGAGGGAACTTTAACCTTCAGGGGGTAAAACATCAAGACCTCAGCAACAGTTTAACAATATCCCCATTCCACGGTAAAACCACAGTCTTTCAACACTGAAATTGATCTAGTCTTCATTCCTTTTGGCAGGTTTTGAATCTGTTTTGTGCTGGACATTTTTACAGGATCTGGCAACCCATGACACGTCATGTCATAAATACACCTCATGTCATAAATGAAAGTGAAAGTAATCTTCAGAGCTGATGTTTCGCCATTTTAAACAGACAGAATCGATCATTTACCAGACAAAATATCTTTAAAACTGTAATAGATTAGTTTATAAAAGTTTAGGCAGGAATTTATCTACTCGATGGAAAAGCTGTAGGATTTTTGTGAATCAGTATGTATGATATTCTTCAACCTAAAGAAAATGAACAATGTTTCTTGTGTGTTTAATGCTGACTGTGATTGTGTAAAAGACTAAAGATCATTTGTGTTTAGATGTGAACTTCATGTATTTGAGTGATGGTGATCTATTTCTCCAGCTCAAGATCATTCAGATGTGTTATAAAAGCTGTTTGATTACTTTAGTTTCTGTGATTGTTTGTCACTTCCGTCTAGAGTCAGAGGTGGAGATCAAACTGTTCAAATCCATCATGGACGACACACAAACATCCAGAAATGAAGATTATTTTCCAGAACACAGGTACTTTGAGGAACTCATTAAATATCCTTTCATGTTATAGAGGAAATGACTGTCTGCAGATTTTTTTTTCTGTTTTTTTGGTGTAACATTTATTGAAAAGAATAAACCTTCTTGAGTGCTTTTCATAATTTTTTTAAAAATTTGTATTATTATTTTTTTTTTTTATGCATATTATCTAAGGATGATTGTAATCATAAATGATGTTCTGTTTTAGCTCAGTTAATCAGAAGAGATCACAACCAGAGCCCAGCTGTGTGTCTATGAAGAGTGATGTGTCTATGGTTCTTCCAATGAATTTTAAGAGTGAAGATACATGGACTGGCCTCTGGTATAACATTTCTATAAAAACATGATTATAGTATGACATTCTATATTATCATGTATTTTCTACAAGAGATAGGACATTCTTCTTATATTTTTAACTTTACTTCATAATGTAAAACACATTAAAGTTATTTCTTTAATGACAAAGAATTGAGTTGTTGAATACAGTAATTTGAAGTATTAACATTAATCTCTCTCTGTTTCAGCTCAGTTCATCAGAAGAGATCAGAACCAGAGTCTATGAAGAGTGATGCATCTATAGATCAGCCAATACATTTAAAGAGTGGAGATACACAGCCTGATCTCAGGTAAAACATTTCTATATCAGATATATGAATTTGAATATATGATACAGAACTAGGCATTGTGCTTATTAAACCATGTAATAATGTGGCATTTTTATTTTACAGCCATAAAGCCTACAGCCTCAACTCATTTAGATCAAACCTGAGGAGGAAGTTTCAGTGTCTGAATGAAGGAACAGCAGCGCAGGGAAACACAACACTCCTGAATGAGATCTACACTGAGCTCTACATCACAGAGAGTGAAAGTGGAGAGATCAATAATGAGCATGAGGTGAGACAGATTGAGACACAGTCCAGGAGAACAGCAACAGAGGACACACCAATCAAATGCAATGACATCTTTAGACCTTTACCTGAACAAGACAAACCCATCAGAACTGTGCTGACAAAGGGAGTCGCTGGCATTGGAAAAACAGTCTCTGTGCAGAAGTTCATCCTGGACTGGGCTGAAGGGAAAGAGAATCAGAACGTCCAGCTCATATTTCCACTTCCTTTCAGAGAGCTCAACCTGATGAAGGACAAAACACTCAGTCTTTCGGATCTTCTTCATGTCTTTTTCCCTGAAACCAAAGAAATAGAAATATCCAGTGATGAATATAAAGTGCTGTTCATCTTTGATGGTCTGGATGAGTGTCGTCTGTCTCTGAACTTTAAGAGCAAAGTGAAAATGAGTAATATATCTGAATCAGCCTCAGTGGACGTGATGCTGATGAACCTCATTGTGGGGAATCTGCTTCCCTCTGCTCTCATCTGGATCACCTCCAGACCAGCAGCAGCTGATCTCGTCCCCTCTGAGTGTGTCCATCGAGTGACAGAGGTACGAGGCTTCAATGAGCCACAGAAGGATGAATACTTCAGGAAGAGAATCAGTGATCAGAGTCTGGCCAATACAATCATCACACACCTGAAGTCATCAAGGAGCCTCCACATCATGTGCCACATCCCAGTGTTCTGCTGGATCTCAGCCACTGTTCTAGAGAAGATGTTGAGTGAAGCAGAGAGAGGAGAGATTCCCAAGACTCTCACTCAAATGTACACACACTTCCTGATCATTCAGACCAACATCAAACATGAGAAGGACTATCAGAAGAAAGTGAAAGATGAAGACATGATTCTCAAACTGGGGAAACTGTCTTTTCAGCAGCTTGTGAAAGGAAACCTGATCTTCTATGAGGAAGACCTGAGAGAGTGTGGCATTGATGTGACAGAAGCATCAGTGTACTCAGGATTGTGCACTCAGATCTTCAGAGAGGAGTTGGGCTTGTATCAGGGGAAAGTCTTCTGCTTTGTTCATCTGAGCCTTCAGGAACAACTAGCAGCTCTATATGCACACATTTACTGTACAAAATATAACAGAAATGTGTTTGATCAAAGCAAACAAACTCGATTGTCTAAGATTTTGTTCTTGTTTCAAGTTAATTCATCAAAACATGTGTCATTATCTGAGCTGCATCAGACAGCTGTGGACAAGGCTTTACAGAGTAAGAATGGACATCTGGACCTTTTCCTGCGTTTCCTTCTGGGTCTCTCATTGGAGTCCAATCAGACTCTCTTACGAGAACTACTGACACAGACAGGAAGCTGCTCCTACAACAAAAAGGAAACAGTTCAGTATATCAAGCAGATGATCAGGGAGAATCACTCTCCAGAGAGATCCATCAATCTGTTCCACTGTCTGAATGAACTGGGTGATGATTCACTGATGCAGGAGATCCAGCGTTATCTGAGATCTGGACAAATAGGAAAAACCGAACTCTCCTCTTCACAGTGGTCAGCTCTGGTTTATGTGTTGCTAACATCAGAACAGAAGATGGATGTTTTTGATCTAAAACATTTTATTGGAGCACAAAATACAGCAGATGAAGTTCTCCAGAAGCTGCTGCCTGTGGTTAAAGAATCCATATCAGCTCAGTAAGAATCACTGACAACAATCACTCCACTTTCAAAACATGATCACATTTATGAATTTAGCATGTGCTGTTTTGTAGTTTGATGATAAAGCAAACAGAACAGTGGTAGTGCTATTAAATGTGAAAATCATTTGTTGTGATAAAAAATATTAGTGTGATGCATTAAAAATGAGACAAGGTGACTACAGTTTCCCTTTCAAAGACACAACATCATTTGTAAACATTTTTAAACATTACACATCAAAATATATGAACACTCGTCATACAAACTTCAACAGTGGTGACAATCAACAAAATATTCAAATAAACTACACATAAAATATTTGGTAATATACCCTGGTTTGATGCTTTATGAAGAGTTGAATTATTGAAACATTTTACACTTATATAATCTAAAGGAAGACTTTAATTTTCTTTTATAGTCTTACATTCTTTCTTAAATTGAATCACCGAATACATTTGATGGTTTTAGCTTTTCCTCAACTAAACTACACCATTCAAGGATTCTGCAAGTCATCTGTGCTTTAGATTATAAATCCTACCTAATACACATTAATTTTGCTGTTTGTTTTGTTCTCTACACAGGCTACAGTTCTGTAATCTCACCGCTCATTCCTGTGAGAGATTGTCTTCAGCTCTACAGTCCTCAAACTCTGTCCTGAGAGAGCTGGACCTGAGTAACAATGACCTGCAGGATTCTGGAGTGAAGCTTCTTTCTGATGGACTGAAGAGTCCAAACTGTCAACTCCAGATACTGAGGTAAATAGTTTTCCATAAAATTAACACAGTGCTATCACACTAAATGACCATTAAATTTGACATGTGCTCTCAAAGAACTGGGATTCTATCTAGTCTTCAGTGGCTTGCTGAGCTCGGGGCGGCTTTTGAACACTGAACTCAGCATCCACAACAATCCCATAACCAGGACTGCTGCAGAATACTGAAGTGTACCCCCACTCAGAATTACCACCCAAAACAAAAACAAACCTCAAAAGAACCCCCCCCCCCCCCCCAAACTAAACTGGAATGTACACCCACGAAAAAAAACACAAATAAAGCATAACTACACACAAATCTCCACTACATATGCTCCCAATTAACAACGATGTCACAGCATCTTCCAGAATCCACTCATCTCCTCCTCTCATAATACTCATCAACCTCAGCGCCTAGGAGAAGAGATAGGATGGAGAGAGAACTGGGTGATGAAAAAAAACTGAAAATACAACATCGCAGCAACACACATTATACTTGTGATAGAGCATCCGCAATCACGCTGTCTGTACCCTTAATGTGAATATTAGCATATTCAGCAAGTACAAAGTTTCAAATGGTTCACATGGCAAACCTAAGTGTTCTTCCTCCTAACAGAAGTCTCAAGCTAAATATTGAGCTTTGGCTTTAAGCCTTTAGCCTGGCAATAATTGCATGCATCTAATTCAGTTTTTCTAGGCAAGCGCAATGTTCTTCCTCTAGAAAAATCAAGAACTTCCCCTCTCTTATATGCAAAACAATCAGGTTCTCATCTAATTTCAGTGAGCAACTCTTGTTCAAACTGATTTTTATGCATTAAAGCAAATTCATCAGCAAGAACTGCAGTGTCATAAGATGAACTAGCTTTAATCTCAGTTACATAAGTAACTATACAAGGTGGCACTGAATTTTTAAATTTCTCCAACACTATCAACTCCCTTAAATCATTCAAAGTCTTGACACCAGATCCAGTACACCAGCAAATAAAATGAGTTTGAATTTCTCCCACAAATTCCATGTGTTTGTTTTTCAGATTTTTGCCAATCTCGAAATCGCTGTCTATATGCTTCCGGTACCAATTCATAAGCTTTCAAAACAGCTGATTTCACACAGTCATAGTTCCCTGAATCCTGAGTACTTAAAAAAGAAAAATTTCCTGAGCTCTTGCCATGAAGACGCACTGCAATAATAAAATACGCGCTGAATCTGGCCACCCTCTAGTATAGGCTATCTGCTCAAACAAAGATAAAAAGGTATCAATATCCTTTTCATCAAATTTGGGCACAAGTCGTACATTTTTGACCACATCAAAGTCATGCCAATCATCCTAATTACCCTCAGCAGACAATCTTCTGGCTTCCTTAGAAAATTTCCTTGCATTAATCAAATCCAATTTATAGCGCTCAAGCTCTAATTTTCTCTTTTCAATTTCATACTTTGCTTCTATTTTTTTCTGTTTGATTTTTGCCTTAGATTGTGTGTCTATCAAAAGTAAATATTTCTGTTGCTCATAAGACATGCTAGCCTGAACGGTCGACACTGTTTGCTCAGCTTGGAGTACATTTTGTTCAACCAAAGCAGATATCAAAATCGATTTTAAACTCTCTTTTAACTGTTTATCAGCAACAGAGAGACTCACATTATAATGATTAGCAAGCGCTAACAATTGATCTTTCGAATAATAATTTAAAAGATCTTCCAACGGACTACAAATAAACTCTTCAAAATTGGAAGTCATGGTTTACATTTCTGCTACCTCAAGCAAATGACCAAACAAACAAAATTCCAAATTCACAAATAAACACTGATAAATGTATACCTTATATGTTATACACATTCAATCAGTATTCAATTCGTGTAACTTACCCCATTCAACGTTTCAAACAACATGCACTCAAGCACTTCCAAAACTCAGTTTCCAAACAAAACATACGCTTTATTTCCCAAATAATTGCTACTCGAAGCCTCCCAAACAAACTAAACCGCACATACTAAACACTCCCTCACAGAGTCAGAGATAATGACAAAAGACAAACCAGTGTTCTCAATTACAGCGGACGGACGAGCCCCCATATTTGTTATGGCCGGCTCAGTGCCACGACAAATGAGGGAGGCAACGAGAACAAAAGTGGATCAAAACATTTTATTAACAAAAATTAAATTTACAAATCATAATAATCAACATTGAAAGCATTGCTAAGGAAAAGTAAATAACTACTAAGTAAGTAATGAAAAATAACAAACCTTCCAACATACCAAACAGGCCTGCAAAACCTAAAGCCTCAAACTAAACTAATTCATAAAGCAAATGAATAATCACAACAAAGCAACCAAAAACTAACAAAAAACCAATGAATCACGTAAACTATATTTTCAATTCAAAACAATGAAATTTGAAAAAAAAGTAGTCAATGGAAATTAATGGAGGTTACGTTTTTTAAATGGTTAAAAGTACAAACCCGATTCCAAAAAAGTTGGGACACTGTACAAATAGTGAATAAATACAGAATGCAATGATGTGGAAGTTTCAAATTTCAATATTTTATTCAGAATACAACATAGATGACATATCTAATGTTTTAACTGAGAAAATGTATCATTTTAAGGGAAAAATAAGTTGATTTTAAATTTCATGGCATCAACACATCTCAAAAAAGTTGGGACAAGGCCATGTTTACCACTGTGTGGCATCCCCTCTTCTTTTTATAACAGTCTGCAAACGTCTGGGGACTGAGGAGACAAGCTGCTCAAGTTTAGGAATAGGAATGTTGTCCCATTCTTGTCTAATACAGGCTTCTAGTTGCTCAACTGTCTTAGGTCTTCTTTGTCACATTTCCTCTTTATGATGCGCCAAATGTTTTCTATGGGTGAAAGATCTGGACTGCAGGTTGGCCATTTCAGTACCCGGATCCTTCTTCTACGCAGCCATGATGTTGTAATTGATGCAGTATGTGGTCTGGCATTGTCATGTTGGAAAATGCAAGGTCTTCCCTGAAAGAGACGACGTCTGGATGGGAGCATATGTTGTTCTAGAACTTGGATATACCTTTCAGCATTGATGGTGCCTTTCCAGTTGTGTAAGCTGCCCATGCCACACGCACTCATGCAACCCCATACCATCAGAGATGCAGGCTTCCGAACTGAGCGCTGATAACAACTTGGGTTGTTCTTGTCCTCTTTAGTCCGGATGACATGGTGTCCCAGTTTTCCAAAAAGAACTTCAAATTTTGATTCGTCTGACCACAGAACAGTTTTCCACTTTGCCACAGTCCATTTTAGATGAGCCTTGGCCCAGAGAAAACGCCTGCGCTTCTGGATCATATTTAGATATGGCTTCTTTTTTGACCTATAGAGTTTTAGCTGGCAACGGCGAATGGCACGGTGGATTGTGTTCACCGACAATGTTTTCTGGAAGTATTCCTGAGCCCATGTTGTGATTTCCATTACAGTAGCATTCCTGTATGTGATGCAGTGCCGTCTAAGGGCCCGAAGATCACGGGCATCCAGTATGGTTTTCCGGCCTTGACCCTTACGCACAGAGATTGTTCCAGATTCTCTGAATCTTTGGATGATATTATGCACTGTAGATGATAATAACTCTTTGCAGTTTTTCTCTGAGAAACTCCTTTCTGATATTGCTACACTATTTTTCGACGCAGCATTGGGGGAATTGGTGATCCTCTGCCCATCTTGACTTCTGAGAGACACTGCCACTCTGAGAGGCTCTTTTTATACCCAATCATGTTGCCAATTGACCTAATAAGTTGCAAATTGGTCCTCCAGCTGTTCCTTATATGTACATTTAACTTTTCCGGCCTCTTATTGCTACCTGTCCCAACTTTTTTGGAATGTGTAGCTCTCATGAAATCCAAAATGAGCCAATATTTGGCATGACATTTCAAAATGTCTCACTTTCAACATTTGATATGTTATCTATATTCTATTGTGAATAAAATATAAGTTTATGAGATTTGTAAATGATTGCATTCCTTTTTTATTTACAATTTGTACAGTGTCCCAACTTTTTTGAAATCGGGTTTGTAAATAGTACCTACTAAATGGCAGAAATTAATGTAAATGTTTAAAAAACATTTTCTAAATAAGTGTAAATGTGTTTGTTGACTTCACTACAGTAATAAAAGTAAATAAATACTTTTACTTTTGTACATTTCCACAGACACTTTTGTTAATTTTGTACAGAAAATACCTGCAAATGCAAACTGCACAGGTCAGTGTGTGATAGTGACTGATCAGATTGTCAAACTAATGTCATGTTTGCTGTTGCTGTGTGTGTTTGTAGGCTGTCTGGCTGTATGGTGACAGAAGAAGGCTGTCGTTATCTGTCTTCATCACTGAGTTCAAACCCCTCACACCTGAGAGAGCTGGATCTGAGCTACAATCACCCAGGAGATTCAGGAATCAAGCAGCTCTCTGATAAACTCAACCATCCAAACTACAGACTGGACAAACTCAAGTATGTCAAGCTGGAGGAGTTTTTTTAACAAGCTTAGGTTTAGTTATACTGCAGAGGCATTCAATGCTTGAATGTGATTAGATGACTAATGTTAAGGTGTGCAATTTTTTTTCATACATCTTAGAGTCTCATTCTTTAAGCATGCTTACTCTCAAATTTCAGGGCTCAAATTAACTTTTTTACTTTGTAGCACTGGTGCTCCCAACTTCAAAAAGTTAGGAGCACCAGCAAAAATTTAGGAGCACCACAACCAAAAAGCCTTGTCATTCGCTTGTCCGAATAAAAAAGTTGTTTGTCTGGAAAAAATAGGATTCTTGTGTTGTAAATATAATTTATTCTGAAGCAATAAGTGTTCACTCAGCTTTGACATTTAAATCGGCATATTTGTGATATTTACTCTGTGGGCATTTTTTTTACCTTTACAGTATAAAGAGCTTTTTTCTCCAATCTTATTAAATGCTTCGTCTTTCATTTTAAATTCTTAAATTCGATCAGTAAATTTAATTAGAATCATAAGACACTATAGGGCTGTTACCAGTCAAATTAAATAATTTACACTGAAAAATTACAACAGAATTAAATAATATGAGATTGTTTTAATTTTTTTGAATATACAAATAAGAAATGTTGGAAAGACTGATACTGGTACCAGTAGGTGGTGTCAGGTGACCATCTTTAGGAGTGAGTCATTGAGTCATTCATTCAAACGATTTGTTCAAATGGATCATTCATTCAAGAATGACGCAGTTGTTGATGAATGGGTCATTGAATTTGACTCAACCGATTCTTTCAAAATGCTGAATCATTCAGTAATGAAAACATGATTATGTTGTCATGAAATGTGCGATGGTTCTGCTTGTGATCTTTGTTTGGAACTATTTTTGCTGCTGAAACAGAAAACAAACAGATAATATTGCGTCTAAAATGTGATTTAATTTTAACTACTTTTCACAGTTTATTGAACTATTGTATGAAACCAGTGTTACATTTTCAATCGTGATGGTTTTATTCAGTCTATTCAGGAAAACTGTAGGCCTACTCTTGGTTTTGTAATGTTGCTTAAATGTATCATATGTTTTAAACATAAAAACTCAAGTGTTAATGTCGAGCCCTGTGTAACAGTGCTATTTTCATCATCTCTGTTCAGCTCTTTATATTTTGCATGATAGTTAACTCCCTGTCACGTGACAATAGAGTACGTGAAAGGGAGTGAATGACTGCTAATATTAACCAAACTAAAATCTGCTTTAAACTTAAGAACATAAAAATGAAGTTTAATTGGTTATGTGACAGAATGGTGGACCGGTTACTGCATCAGCTCACAGCAGGCACATACTGTGCAGTAATTAGCTAACGTTTTGTTGATAAATGAAAACAGGTCGCACCTCAACAATTATTTGCACTCGCATAAATGCTCTCAAATATATTTTGAAGTCGCAAACATTACATTTAGGGAGCATATGCAACTAAAATGGTCACAATTTCGAGCCTTGAATTTGTGTATGAAATATGAATACGAACGTTTTCACAAACAAATCATGATTCATCATTTTCAATGTTCGCTAAATTCTAAATTCACGAAAAAATGTGAAATGCAAAAATCCAATCTTGGTCCCATACGAACATAATATAATATATCATAATATATATAATATATCAGAAAAGTGAAAGAAAAGCTGTGAGGTAGCTCTGCATAAAGACGCAGATACACGTATGTACAGCTGGTTAATTAGAGGTCTGTAATGTCTGTAGAAAAGGTGACTATTGCATTTGAACTTGCGGTTTTGCAGATGGCACTCTTGGCTTGAGGATCTTGCTGCGTGAATGCATCTTTAGAAAGCGTCATATTTGCTGAGAGTGACAACATGGTTTGGGTGTGTTTTATGTGAATTACTAACACTGGTCACACAGTCGCTCATTTAGAATACTCTGAATTCATCAACATTAGAATGAAGTAAAGAATAAATTCCTGTGCGTACGCACATGTTGTGAATTAGGAGGAAAGTTTTCATAAGAAGTTCAAATGTGAAATAGTGTAATAGTGTAATAAAGTGTGCCACTTTATACAAAGCTCAACCGATGAGCAATGTGTCACCGGGGTAACGCTTAAGATGAAGCTTCACTTCATAGAGACAAAAGACATTGATTCAATGTGTTGACCTGCACTGAATACCCTTAAACATTTAAAGGATACTACTATGACTGGGCAGTATATTGACTATGATATATTGATATATTTTTATATACAATATGGAATGAGGCAATACCATTTATATCAATTTGATGCGAGCACATCTTAAAAATAGTGGAGGACACAGAGTGAGCTGCTGCCTGGAAAGTGCCAAATCTAGTTTGTCCTAAACATGATACATGCTTTATATTAAGGGCTTTAAAATATAGTTAACGTGTAGTGTTGCCCCATCAGATGCTCTGACAGATACTGTAAATGTGCTGACAGATACACTGAACAAAATTATAAACGCAACACTTTTGTTTTGGGTTATGGTATGGGCAGGCGAATGTTATGGACAATGAACACAGGTGCATTTTATTGATGTCATTTTGAATGCACAGAGATAACGTGACAAGATCCTGAGGCCCATTGCTGTGCCATTCATCCACGACCATCACCTCATGTTGCAGCATGATAATGCACGGCCCCATGCTGCAAGGATCTGTACACAATTCCTGGAAGCTGAAAACATCTCAGTTCTTGCATGGCCAGCATACTCACCAGTAGGGGTGGGAATTGCAGGGTACCTCACGATACGATCACGATACATGGCTCACGATAACAATGATATCGCGATTAAGCGATTCTGTGATAGTCGATAAATTGCTAGATAATCCTCTAATGATACATCGTGATATCTGTCTAACTATGAAAACAAAATGCCAGTGAAAAGGTTAAGTGCAAGTTTTCCTCTTTATCCGCAAATCTTCAGTTCCCAATCTATATGCAGATTTAAGAGTTCACGTCACCAAAAGCAACAAATATGAGGTGCATTTTATTGACCATCAGCTAATTTCAAAATCAAAGCCCGCAATAGGAGAAAATGGCAAAAGCACTGGTATGGACTCATTACTTTTAATGCGTTGAATCTTCAGGTTTTCGCTAAGGAGCCGAACCAAGCAGGCGGCAGCATCAGCAGGACAACGACTGTGGCGACGGGACACACATCTCCGTTCCCTCCTTCAGGGAACGAGGGTTACCTATGTAACCGAGACGTTCCCATTCAGTCGGTCACGTTCGACGTACGTCGCACAGACCGAAGAATAGGAATCCCTACCAAAGCACCACAGGAGCTGCCCTCTTCCAGCGCTCTGCTTTAAGCCACCTGAACCCCCTTGGGAAAGACACGGGCTTCGTTTAGGAGCAACCGTGAAACCAACCATATGGGATCCCCGTAGGGTCACACATATGGAACTCAGCCTAAATCCGGTTCTCAAGGATGCAACGGAGTATAGGCCTGGCGCCAGACGCTCCGCCATGTCGGCTGCCGAAGGGTAACCAGAGGACTCAACAGGGTCTGCCCGTAGGGACTCTCTGGAGCAAAAGAGCGCATGTAGCGCAGCAAGCTGACACTAAGCCGGGGCTTCTCCATGCCTCTGACCTGAGGCAAGAACACGGGAGGAGTCCGGCTCGACACGAAGGCTATAGTATCCAGCTCTACAAATATCTGTTAGCGAGGAGCCACGAGCCAGTGCCCAGGAGGATGCTACACCTCTCGTGGAGTGACCATGCAACCTGAGTGGGCAGGGCACGCCCTGAGCTTGGTAAGCCAGGGCGATGGCATCCACTATCCAGTGGGCCATCCTCTGCTTGGAGACAGCCTTTCCCTTCTGCTGGCCTCCGTAACAGACAAAGAGCTGGTCTGAGGTCCTGAAGCTTTGCGTTCTGTCTATGTACAGTCGCAAGGCACGAACTGGACAGAACAAGGCCAGGGCTGGGTCTGCCTCCTCCGAGGGCAGCGCTTGCAGGATCACTACCTGGTCCCTGAAGGGAGTGGTAGGAACCTTGGGCACATAGCCAGGCCAGGGTCTCAGTACCACGTGGCTGTCACCCGGCCCGAACTCTAGGCACGATTTGTCAACCAAAAATGACTGCAGGTCCCCTACCCTCTTGATGGAAGCCAATGCAACCAGCAGCAAAGTCTTCAGAGACAGATCCTCTAAGTCTGCTGATTGCAAGGGCTCAAAGGGAGCAATCTGAAGTGCTCGAAGCACCAGAGCAAGGTCCCAAGAGGGTATGGAGGGGGGACGAGGAGGATTTAATCGTCTCGCCCCCCTAAGGAACCTGACGACCAGGTCGTGCTGACCAACAGTTTTGCCATCTATGTGGTCATGGTAAGCGGAGATAGCAGCAGTGTGGACTTTGAGGGTGGAGGGGGACAGCCTACGCTCCAACTTTTGCTGCAAGAAGGACAGCACGACTCTGATTGAGCATCTTCGGGGGTCTTCTTGGCTAGAAGAGCACCACTCGACGAACAGGTTCCATTTCGAGGCGTAAGCACGTCTTGTAGACAGTGCACGTGCCGAAGTGATGGTGTTAAGTACCTCGGGGGGTAAGTCACCTAGAACCTCCAGGGACCAGACATGGAGCTTCCAGAGGTCTGGACGCGGGTGCCAAAGAGTGCCCCGTCTCTGAGAAAGAAGGTCCTTCCTCAGAGGAATGGGCCAGGGAGGGGGTGTCGCGAGGAGAGAGAGTTCTGGTAAACAGGTCCGGTTGGGCCAGTAGGGCGCAACTAGCAAGACCTGCTCCTCGTCCTCCCTGACTTTGCACAGTGTCTGTGCAAGTAGGCTCACTGGGGGAAACGCATATTTGCGAAGGCCCCGGGGCTAGCTGTGTGCCAGTGCATCTGTCCCGAGTGTTCCCTCGGTCAGAGAGTAAAACAACTGAGGTTTCTGGTGAGGCAAACAGGTCTACCTGAGCCTCTCCGAACTCTCTCCAAATCAGCTGGACCACCTGGGGGTGGAGTCGCCACTCTCCCGGCAGCGCAGCTCGTGAGAGCTCGTCGGCCGCACAGTTAAGCACACCAAGAACATGAATGGCGCGAAGCGACCTCAGATGCTTCCGACTCCACAGGAGGAGATGGCAGGCGAGTTGCGACATGCGACGGGAGCGTAGACCACCTTGACGGTTGATGTACGCAACGGTCGCAGTGTTGTCCATACGGACCAGTACATGCTTGCCTCATAGCGGCCCTTTGAGGCGGCTCAGAGCAAGGCGTACTGTAAGCAACTCGAGGCAGTTGATGTGCCACTGCAGATGGGGTCCCGTCCAAACCCCTGACACTGCAAACCTGTTGTATGTGGCACCCCAGCCAGTGGTCGAGGCATCCGTGAAAACCACAGCATGCCGGGACACCTGTTCTAGGGGCACTCCTGCCCGAAGAAACAAGGGGTCCGACCACGGGCTGAAGGCTTGGCGACACTCCTGAGTGATTGCCACCCGAAACATGCCATGTTGCCACGCCCATCTCGGGACTCGGCCGTGGAGCCAGTGCTGAAGCGGTCTCATATGAAGCAGACCGAGCGGTGTTACAGCCACTGCAGCCGCCATATGCCCCAGGAGCCTCTGAAAGAATTTCAGTGGGACTGCTGTCCTGCCGTTGAACGTATTCAGGTAGTTCAACACCGACTGAGCACGTTCCTCTGTGAGGCGTGCTATCTGTTCGACCGAATCCAACTCCCTACCGAGAAAAGTGATCCTCTGCACAGGGGAGAGTTTGCTCTTTTCCCAGTTGACCTGAAGACCCAACTGGCTGAGGTGTCTGAGCACCAAAACCCTGTGATCGCACAATTGATCCCGAGACTGTGCTAGAATGAGCCAGTCGTCGAGATAGTTGAGAATGCGAACACCCTGTTCTCTCATGGGAACAAGGGCTCCCTCCACGGCTTTTGTGAAGACGCGGGGAGACAGGGCCAGGCCGAAGGGTAGGACTTTGTACTGATATGCTCATCCTTCGAACGCGAACTGCAGGAATGGCCTGTGTCGCGGAAGAATCGAGACATGAAAGTATGCGTCCTTCAGGTCGATCGCTGCAAACCAATCCTGGGGACGGATGCATTCGAAAATACATTTCTGTGTGAGCATTTTGAACGGTAGCTTGTGAAGGCTCTGATTCAACATTTGCAGATCCAGGATAGGCCTATTTAATGTTTGTAAACATTCGGGATGAGTGCGCATCATGGTTGCAGAAAACTCGGGAGTGATAACCAGTACGACTAGAGAGTTACGACGAAGCGGTTCAAAGTAGTTAAGATTTAGAAACATTATAGAATATTTTGATTTGTTATTTTTTTTAAATGCTGTCCGCATATCACAGCAGCTTGTCACCCAGCAATAAGCACTGTTATTTAAAAAAATTAACATTACTGAGTGGGATACAGCTTACGGATCTGTTTGCCATAACACCTTGTCAGTGGTTAACGTAAATGACGAAACGAAATGACCAAGCATCCAGTGGCCGAGAAACATATAATTACCTGATTGACACCCCAAGTGTATATACTCAGGAGAAGCTAAAAGCGTATAAGTCTCTTGACGTGTACAACTTTGTTTTTTGTTTTGTTTTTGTTTAAGCCTCAAATTTATAGAATGAAAAAAGTTAATTTCGAGTTTATATCTCACAATTCTGACTTTTATTTCTCGCAAATCTGAGTTTATATCTCACATTTCTTACAAAGAAAAACAGAATTGTGAGATATACTCGTTATTCTGTCTTTTCTGAATTGCAATTTATCCCGCAATTTTTTCCCCTCAGAATTGTGAAATAAACTCACAATTGCGAGTAATAAAGTCCGAACTGGGAGTAATAAACACGCAAATGCAAGAAAAAAGTCAGAATTGTGAAATAAAAATTGTATAGTTTAAAAGTTATCTATGTGAAATGTTATATGTTTAAATATTATTTCAATACTGTAACTGCTATGTATGTATGTCCTCTGAACTGCATATGTGAATATTATGTAGACTTGTAAATTATGTAAATTCCTGCTTTAATAGTAGACTAATCCTTGCAGGTGTCATCAGTCAAGTCTGTGAAATGTCTCCGTTTAGCTTCAAAGGACGTTTTCGAAATGAAAGACTATATTTTTTGCATTCCGATTCCAACATCCAGAGGCACAACAAAACATTTTTCTGTGGATTTTGCAAATTTTCCTCCATTTGCAACCACTATGCGTGCACAGCTGCAAGTGACGTAATTGTTATGTCTGCTTTTAAGGGGTCTATAGGTCGTAACCCACCGCTCTTCTTGGGTACAATGAAGTAGGGACTGTAGAACCCTGACCTCATATCGGCTGAAGGGACCGGCTCTATCGCGTCCTTCGCCAGTAGGACTGCGATCTCTGCACGCAAGACAGGGGCATCGACATCTTTCACAGTAGTGAAGTGGACGCCCCTGAACTTTTGGGGACGCCGGGTGAACTGAATCGCATAGCCGAGCCTGATGGTCCGAATGAGCCAACGAGACGGGCTGGGGAGCGCTAACCTGGCTCGCAGAGACTGTACAAGCGGGACCAAAGGGACCACCGGCATACCCGCAGTGGGGCAGCGAGGTGGAACACAGGGATTGTGGCTCGGGGGGCTCTCTTTGCGAAGCGGCATCACAGTGTGCTGGGCAACACTTATCTGGTTCCACGGGTGGACAGAGGGAGCAGTCAAGGCTTTGGCTACCCGCTGCTCGCTGCTGTCTGCTGGCGAAAGAAGAGGGTGATGAGAGTGGTGAGGATCTTGCCCTCCCACTGCTCTCCGAGCCCTCTTCGGACCCGGAGATGAAGTAAACTGCTCTTTTATTGAAAATTTGGTTGTTGGGCCATAACAACATAAACAGACATGAACAAAGGATTCTCCACCCTGCCCTCCTCCGGGGTAGGGAGTGGTGCGGTCACCATCTCCGGAAGAGCAGTCCCCTCCATCTCCGGGTCGCCCGTCCTAGGGCCTCTTGCTCTTGGCTTTGCCGCCCATCTTCGCAGGGGCCTGGACGGGCTGGGCACCCCGACCACGACCGGCTCCACGGCGCCGCATGGGTGGAGGCTGCTGCTGGGGCGCGGGAGCTGGGGCGCGGACGGTGGAAGTGCAGCAGCTGACCGCCTGGGCAGGATGTGAGAGATAGCCTCAGACTTCTTCTGTACAGCCGAGAGCTGCTGGGCAAAGTTCTTGACCGCATCACAGATGAGGAGGTATCCCCCATGTCCGCAAGACACAGCCAGAGATAGCGTTCCTGGACCACCAAAGTGGGCATCGCACGACCCACTGACCGCACCGTGACCTTCGGCGCACAAAGCGCGAGGTCCTTAGCAGCACAAAGTTCCTGTAGAACTTGTGGATTGTGACCACCCTCGTGCAGGTCCTTCAGTGCTTTGGCCTGATGGACCTGCAGCAACGCCATAGTGTGCAGGGCAGAAACGGCTTCCCCACAGGCCTGGTAAGCCTTGCCGGTAAGATCCGACTAGTACTTACAGGCCCGGGAAGGGAGAGACAGCTTCCCCCGCCAGGTGGAGTTCGGGCACAGTTGCATAGCAACGGCCCGTTCCACAGGGGGTATGCGTGTATAACCCTTAGCCGCTCCGCCGTCAAGGGTGGTGAGGGAGGAGGACCCACCGACACGGTTTCGGGCAGTAAAAGGTGCCGTCCATGTGCCAGTGAGCTCTTCATGCACCTCTGGGAAGAAGGGCACTGGGGTGGGGGGCTGAGAACCAGCCCTTGCCACCCCGAGATACCAATCATCCAACCTTGAGGGTTCGGGACACGGGGGAGGATTCCATACGAGCCCGACCCTGTTGGCGGCCCGAGAAAAAATAGCCATCATTTCTGGGTCCAAATCGGGCACAGTTGTCACTCCAGAAGGAGGCAGCTGTGCCGAATCATCATCCTCGAAGTTTCAGGCTCACCCTCCGATGCAGCGATTGACATTCTGTCATCCTGGGGAGCCCCGAAGGATACGGATGGTACACACCTCTGGGGTGGTCCACCGCATTCCCCCGGCAGCTCTACTGGCTGCGGAGTGCAGGAGGGATGAGGGTTCCTAGGGGGTTGGTTCCCCGAAGGAAGCGCGCTCACCATAATCCTCAGATCACCAGGACCGCTGCCCGAAGCAACCCTCTGAGGAGGATTGAATCCAGGCAACAGAACTGGGACTCTGCCCCTTTGCAGGAACTAGAGTCTAGATCACAACTCCGAGATGGTCATCTTCCCACAATGGGTACATGACTCATCCACAAACGCTGCCTCAGCATGCTTTAAGCCCAGGCACGTGATACAGCGTTCATGACCATCCCACGGTGACATATAACGACCGCATCCAGAAACACACAAGTAGAATGATATCTTTAAAAAGACACGAATCTACTTGTGTAAGCTCTTTTAGGGACTACTCTTTTTAGGTGCCGAAGCACGCAGGGAAATGCATATGATTGCATGCCAATGTGCATTGGCTCATTGTAGTTACACTCGAAGTAGATTGGCCTCTCTAGTGAGATTCCTATTCGTCGGTCTGTCCGACGTACGTCGAATGTGACCGACTGAATGGGAACACTGTCATATCTGACTCTCACACATTTCAGTTTTAGTGTTTTTGGGAGATGTAACATTTACATATGTGGTTTCAACAACCAGATGCATTTAGACTGATGCATAGAAAGTTTTGACTGGAATGCGTCCCAGACCACCTCCTGAAGCAGAGGGCATTTAGACCTGGTCTTTTCACAATCGGATAGCTATCTGATCAGAGAAAATGCATGAAGTGACCAGATGAAAACAGACCCTTTGACGTTCTTCACAGAGCACTTAAATATACACGGGAGTGTTCGAAAGCAGGCCTCTATCAGCAGATCACTAATATATGCTTTCAAACACTACTGTGTATATTTAAGCGTTCAGTGAAGAACGCCAAAGATGTCTACATTTGTCTTATCAATGGTATAAAATTGCGTCAAAACTTTGAACTTAAACATGACTGGGGCATCTATTTTACTCTCACTGCTGTATGCCATCCTGTTAAAAACCTTCTTTTTTTTTCTTGCTTAACACCTGTGCCATAATCATGCTGTCTAATCAGCATCTTGATATGCCACACCTGTGAGGTGGATGGATTATCTCGGCAAAGGAGAAGTGCTCACTAACACAGTTTTAGACAGATTTGTGTACATTATTTGAGAGAAATAGGCCTTTTGTGTACATAGAAAAAGTCTTAGATCTTTTAGTTCAGCTTGTAAAAAATGGGGTCAAAAACAAAAGTGTTGAGTTTATAATTTTGTTCAGTGCTGTTTAACCCTCTGGAGTCTGAGGCTGATTTGGGGCCTGGAGAAGTTTTGACATGCCCTGACATTTGTGCTTTTTTCAGTTGTTCATAAACATATTAATGACACAAGTGCCATTACACTGTATTCAGCACAAACTAGGCTACCATAATATGTGAGGAACATGTGTGTACATGTTTGTGTTTTTGAAGGAATAACGTTTATGCGTGGTTACTGAAAAAACAAAAAACTTAAGTCACTGATATAAGGCCAATAAAAGTATATTAAATCTGTGTTCACAAGACTTTTGGGTATTGAAGGTTGTAGACTAGAGTTTTTGCTTCAAAATTATGTACAAATTATGCTGACTACTCTTTCATTTATAACAATATACTGATTTAGTTTTTGTAAGACACTTTTTGCCAAGAAACACGGTATGCGAGGAGGCGTGAATCTCCATGAATAATGGCTCATTCTCACCTGTGAAGACAAAAGAATTGAATAGTAATGACCTGAAAAGACTTGCATATTAATGAGGCATTTCAGTCAGGTAGGCTGTGAAAAAAAAACTTCTGTGATGTCTCAAGCTCATCATGGTATATGAAACATACAGAAAAATTTTATTACAATATAAAATAATGGTTTTATATTATACTTTAAAATATAATGTATTTCTGTGATGCAAAGAGTCTGAATATAGGCTTTTAGTTTAAAAGCATGCACATTTGGAGAAATATAGGATTCTCATATGTTTATGTCAATTTTCTATACAGAGGAGTTATTTTTTATTTAATATTCATTGTTATCTCTATGAGCGCTGGTGTTTGCAATTCATACTGCAGCCGGAGGGCGCTCTGTGCATTTTAGTCCACAAATTCACCTAAGAAGAAGACGATATTCCATGAATGGTGTTTACCAATTCATACTACAGCCGGAGGGCGCTAAAGAAACAAAAACTCACTTAAAACTTATCAATAGAAGAAAACAAACAGGAATTTACTGAATGTCTTCCAGAGATCGCTAACCATGGCTTTTTCATCCAGATAAACAATTTTCAAGGCAATAAATACACGATTGAGATGATGAATGCATGTGTTGTCTCTGAATTTGCCTGTGAATAGCGCTGGCTCCGTGGGTGTGGCCGCATTAGTGGGTAATGAGCTGAATCACGGACTTCTGACATGGCTCTCTTTTCATACAGATTACATAAACACAGAATGTTTGTTTTCGATTTGACTTGCACGATTTAAAACCTGACATTTCAACGTTTTGTTAGACATAAGTATGAATTTTTTGTGATTAGTATTCACTAAGTTACAGTTCATTTTCTGAGAACTATCAGATTGGACTTCGTTCAGAGGGAGATGAGAGATCACGCATCATGTTAGTTTTCTTTATTTTACAAAAAGCACAACATTTTGTTTTTACTCTGAGTGTATACAAATAAAAGGAGATATTCTATAGTTCCAATTGATGTATTACTTATGTCTCTATGACAAAAAATGAAAGAGTATTTTAAGTCTGTTTTGCTGCAATGTGAAAAAAAACCTGCAAAACGCGCCGGCGCGTTTTTAGACCTCAGAGTGTTAATGCGTTTGTGATGTGGTGTTTTCCTCAGTGCATACTGCATACCTTACATTTCAATGGTCTGTTCTCCATCCGTAAATGTTAGAAAGTTAAGCAGTATTTCCATTTTTTTGTCAGGAGTGGTTGCACAGGTTGTCACATGATCCTTCAGAAATCATTCTAATATGATGATTCGCTGCTCAAGAAACATTTATGGTGTAAGTCCCGCCCAGTCGGCCCAGTGGCGGTTTGCCCACAGGACGGGGAAAGTTTCTTCCACGTTCGGTCTTTTCAGCGTGGCAAATTAGTTTAATTCCAAGTAATCTTTTATCTGACTCCATGTTATTATGACATCAAATTTAGTTTAGAATGTCGATTGATTATTGGTCATTTGTATAATAATTTAGCTCTACATTTGAATATTCTATTTAACTCTTTACTCTTATTGTACTCGTTCATTCGGTTCTCAGAGTCGCACAGGGTCCTCGCACTGGCCGTTCATTAATTATGTGAGCCCACGATCACAAACTCGCCAGTCTTGGTCACTAGACAGAGGTAATTGACTATACTGTTTAGAAGGCCACTTTCATGCTTGCTCTGTCTAAAAGTATTTGTTTAGTCCCCATAGATCTGTATACACTTGAATTAAAGTAACACTAACTCTAGTCAGAGGTCATAACCACTACTACAGATAAGCCGACCAATATTACTTCTCTTATAGCAGCTTTGGTTTGGTTATGCCATGGTTTCCCATGTACACTTAGCTAGAGTAACATTCCATTTAACAGAGGTAAGGCTCACCCTATTTAGGTTGGTCGATCAATATTCTGTTGTCCTAAACGGAAATTCCCTTTTAGCCTTTACAGTCTAAGTACACTTGAACTAATGCCAATCGTTAGTCGGAGCTCTAAAATCACAGTTGGTGTGCCCTATGCTCCACTCAACTGGACTTTAGTCCATTACTAACCTGACGCAGATTTGCGTTAACAATGGATACAGTACATTGTAATCTACTGAAGTCAATAATTTCAGAGTAAGTCAGAATAAAATCCTGGACACTCAGCAATGTGGGCTTCATCTGAATACAGAGTCGCACTTTTGCAAGACTTTTTGCGAGACTTTTGCAACATTTCTTTAAATACTCAGACCAAGACAAAACATCCCCCAATGTGGGGCGTGAACTTACAATCAGAATTTGCATTGACTAGGGTCACAGACCTCGGGGGTTCGCACCTTGCTGTGGAACAGGAGGTAGTTTGGATGAAGGACCCTGGGAAAGGGGCACACCTACGGTTGCAACCAAAGTATTTCTTAAACTCTTAAAACCTTTAATACCTTTGGTTTACTTACATGTAGATGAGACCATTGTACCAGTTGCACTGAGACATTTCAAATGATACCAAACATTGTATAGCATTCTTTGATGATTGTTCACATTAAACCATATAGATTTTGGGTGAATTTCAGGTCATCTCTGCATGTAGAGAGAAGAGATGAAGGGAAGGGAAGGGAAGGGAAGAGGGAATACGGGGTGAAAAAAAGGGAAATGTGGATTAAGGCAATGCTGAGGTGTGATTGACTCGGTGTGATTGCGTCTTGGATGGGGATGTTAATTTTGCAAGAGAGAGTTCAAATGTTAATTTCTTTTGTTTTCTCAAAGAGTAGCTCTTTCTTAGTCCAGGCACTCCGGCATCAGTCTTACAATGATTATTATCAATGATGGAAACAGGTGTGCTGCTTTAGATTTTTGAAACTTGTGATACTTTTTTCAGGATTCATTGATGAATAAAAAGTTAAAAAGAACAGGATTTATTCAAAATTCTTTTATAAGTCTTTACTTCACTTTTTTATCAGTTTAGTACATCCTTGTTGAATAAAAGTATTATTATTATTATTTTTTTAATTATTTGCCTCCCTACTTATAAGTATATTAAAAATAGAAAACCATTATTTTAAATTGTAGTAATATTTTACAATATTACTGTGTTTTCTGTATTTTGATCAAATAAATGTAGGCTTGATGAGCATAAGAGACTTAAAGCATTAAAAATAGTAATGTAGTAAATGTAATTTTGACCTGTACTTGTGGGCGGGGCCTGTTCCAGTGTGACATCACATTACAGCACATTCCTCTACAGCTCATTCTGATCCACTGTTTCTAATCTATGGGGAAAATAATGAACTGAGTGGATGGATTTTTACCACAATATGATGGTTGTTATTTACACACTGCAGACACATGATTATGATCTAAAACAACATAAAAGTGAATTTTCCTAACAGTTAGTGGAAATTACTCTCTTAATTCTTGTTATCATGAACTTATTTATCATTAAATACACAAACATTAAGTGTAAAGCAAGAGTGGTATAGCATCATAAAACAAAAAATGAACGTCTTATTTGCGGCGCCTGCTTGTCATTCTCTGCGGTTGTTCTGTCAGTATTACAGTATTACAGCTATCGTGACAGCCCTTCTTACTCCAGCTCTCTCCCAAACAAACACACACATACAGTACAGACACAAACACTGTAACAGAAACTTCTATCCAATCAGCTCCATCTGAAGGAGGTTTATTTGTTCTTAACACAATGATCATTTTTATCCAGGCTGTACACAACACATTGTGCATATATAGATATGCAGGAATATATTTATAGGTTTGTGTATGTCAGTGTTTGGTCTACAGTAGAAAGAGAATAAAGATATAATTAACTCACATGTCTCAAGTATTATCCAAACACATCATTTACTTGAACATAATCTTTGATCAATTTAATGCATCCGTGTTAAATGTTTTTTGAACGGTACAATATATGAAATGTTTTATAGAACAATGTTCAATTCTAACTGCATCAGAACGCATTAAATAGAGCATAAATCAATCCTCTCGGACACATCAGTAGATCTCCTCATGATCTCTGATCTTCTGGATCTTCTCCTCTTTCATCATCACAGTCTCCAGCATTACAGAGCCTCGACTTGATCAAAGTTTCCACTTCTGATGCTGTGACCTGGATGTTTTTTGTTCCAGCATCTAAAGTTAGAAGAAAACTACAATTAACGTGTAAATGTAAAAAAACAAAACAAGGCTTGTCCCAAGTGCAAAATACAAGACATTTCCACCTAATTCCACATTATTCACTACCATTTTAATGAATTTTAATAGAAAATTCAGAAATGACCTCAGAAATCTAAAAAGTTTACTTGTGTCTGTGTGTGAATGTGACACTGTGTGTGTCTTCTAGTGTGGATCATGGAGGAGAGATCTGGATTACAGCAGGAGTACGCAAATGTAAGTACACACACTCTCTCTCTCTCTCTCTCACACACACACACACACACACACATATGTTAATTTTTGTAAATTGTGGGGACATTCCATACACTGAAAAAAATGATTTTACTCCATTTTTTTTTTCGTAAGTGGTTGCAATCAATTGATTTTATCTAAATTTAAACAAACACATTAAGTTGAACTTAATCAATTTTATTTAGTTACCTTAATATAAAAAAATTAGTAATTCCACCCTTATTTAATCATGTTACTTATACTTAACACATTTAGTTGAACTTAATCAATTTATTTAGTTACCTTAGTATAAAAAATTAGTAATTTCACCCCCATTTATTCATGTTATTTATACCTAACACATTTAGTTGAACTTAATCGATTTAGTTACCCTAGTATAGTTATTCCACCCCTATTTAATCGTTACTTTTACTTACATTTTTTATTTTATTTATTTTTGTTTATTCTACCAGTTAAACATCTACAGTGAGATTTAAATAACAGTATAAGAGGTCCATAAATGGCTTTCAAATGCACACAAAAAAAGACTTTAATTTTGTAAACTTATCTTTAATGATTGCCATCAAATGTGAACTTGTTTAAGTTAGTTTCTACAACACCCTTTCTTCTTAAAACTGTAGAATAGGCCACACAAGTAACCAGCCACAATTAGATTGCAACTGCTAACAAAGAGCTGATGTTTATAACATTGCTCATAATAACAGTCCGTTTCTATAAACACACTTTCTGTAGAAATGTTAAAACTTGTGTAGAATTGGCCACAGAAATAACTAGCCACAATTAGAATGCAACTGCTAACAAAGAGCTGATGTTTATAACATTGCCCATTTGTGAATCATTTGTTTGTGAATCAATCAAACTGCACAATTCCTAAAAACAAAGTGCTTAAATTTCATGCAACAAATTGCAATTTGTATGGTAGACTAAAACTATAAACTATAAATGTTTGAACTATAAATACAGAGGTCTTGAGAGGAAAATAAAGAGCAAGGTACAGGCCATGACATCTGAGCTAATTTCATGATGAGCCTGAACATCCATTCCTGCTGCAAAATTACAGCATTACACTGTTTTTCAGTCTCAGAATTCTAGGGGAGAGCCTTTCAGAGTCCATCTGCATTATGACTTTCTGAATAAATTCATAGTAGTATTTTAGTTCTTTTGGGTATGCCAAATTGAGAATGTAAATTGCACCCAGCATTAATGCACAGGCTTGTGCAACAGATTTGATCTGGTCAAGAATCAATACTCCATCAACAACAATGCCAATATCCTCATAGTCTCCAAGAGCTCCTCCTTCGTTTTTCATCACACATATGCACATGGAGATGTTTGCCAGGTCTTTCAAGAAGTCATCTCTTTGACTGTCCTATATTCAAATAAAAATAAATAGTTATTAGACATTGATTGTTATTCATAACAGTTTGAGAAGTTTATACAATCAAGGGTGATTGATGAGATTTTTTTTATGTTTTTAAAATACGTTTTGTCTGCTCACCAAGGCTGCATTTATTGAATTAAAAATACAGTAAAAACAATAATATTGTGAAATATTACAATTTAAAATAACGGTTCCATTAAAAAAATAAATAATTTAAAATGTATTTTATTCCTGTAATGCAAATCTAAATTTTCAGCATCATTACTCCAGTCTTCAGTGTCACATGATCCTTCAGAAATCATTCTAATATGATGCTTGCTGCTCAAGAAATACTTTAATTCATGCATCCTTGCTGAAAAGTATTAATTTCTTTTCAAAAAAATGTATTATTACTGACCCCAAACATTTGAATGGTAGTGTATTGTTACAAAAGCTTTGTATTTCAGATAAATGCTGTTCTTATGAACTTTCTATTCATCAAGAATTCCTGACCAAAAAAAAAAAAAGTTAACTGATAATTTTGAAAAAAATCAAATAATTCTTTAGGATCATGTGACACTGAAGACTGGAGTAAGGATGCGGAAAATTCAGCTTTGCCATCAGGAATAAGATACTTGTAAAATATTCAAATAGAAAAGTTATTTTTAAATTGTAATAATATTTTACAATATTACAGTTTTTACTTAATTTGTAATTAAATAAATGCAGCCTTGATGAGCAGACAAAACTTTTTAACAGGGGCTGGGGTTACCGTGACTGAAAAGAAACTTGTGACCGCCATTTTTGAAATAGCATTGCTTCCGATATAAGACTACCCGATATGATGACCCCCTTTTTTTAGGACCAAATTGAAAATACTGGACATCATTCTGCACAAGGGATGCGCATAAGCGCTTTGTGCCACTCTGTATGGGAGCCGTTAATATTATAATACTTTTGCGCAATTAAAGATTAATAGCATTTTTTTTGTTCTGTCCTATCTATCATATGTTGCTGCCTCATTTATAAAAAAAAAAAAAAAAAACGCTATAAATTTAAAATAAATGTCTTTTAATTTTTATAGTATAGCCTATATTTATATATAAATATATTTAGTTTGTTATATGACTCAAACATTCATGAAAAACAAGCCATGAGTCATGGATGAAGGAATCAGCTGGACTCAAGCTAGTGAAGCTATTGGGTTACAGTTGTTGCACTAGACTTTCGATATGAGGTTGCGTTAGACGGACATGATCGTAAAAATACCGTCATAATTATTACCATGCATCATTTTAATTTTTAGATTTTAATTATAAGACATTTAATAGCTTCTGATTTCGTCCACATTTTCATATTTATTCACAAACTTATAAACAAATATTATGAAAAAGTTAAAGACTGCATCACTTTCTAGTTTTCATCTTGAACACTTTTTGAGGATCGTGAGTGAATCGTGAGTGATCATCTCTTCCTCTTTACTACTTTACAGAGGGAAATAAACATGAAAATAAAAAAATATGTTGAAAGTTGCAGTATTTTACCGAAATCTGTATCGCGTCAGTTCAATCAGTGTTGTAAACAATGTCACGTACATACCTCAGAAAAGCCATTCGTTGACCATAAACTTATAGTCAGCAGCAAGAAAAATAAAACAAACTATTTAAAACAAAACGAAATGGATTGCTGAATCCCAGGTATCGGAAGCAAAAAAGGCGGATTGGTTTTTTAGCAGTGACGGAAAAAATCTGCAGCCCGTCCGTCATTTTGACAGATTATCTAGTTTGTATGTAAACTTGTTGTAATTCCCACCCCTGTCCAGTAGGTGGTGAGCGCGCTCCAGTGTGGCAGCAGAGCACGAGTTCAGTCTCTCCAGAATAAAATGAAAACGATGCGCTTGTTTACACAGACGAGCACCCTAGTTTAAGTAAATTGTATAATAATAAAGTTACTTATGCTTACTTGCATATTTAAGTTTGTTATTTTTCTTGCTGACTATAAGTTTATGGTCAACGAATGGCTTTTCTGAGGTATAATGTCACGTGACATTGTTTGCAACACGGATGACTGACGTGATACAGATTTCGGTAAGATACTGTATCTTTCAACATATTCTTTTTTCATTCATGTTTATTTCGTTCTGTACAGTAGTAAAGAGGAAAGGATGATCACATTCACTCACAATCCGTGACAAGTGTTCAAGATGAAAACTGAAAGTGACGCAGCTAGTCTTTGATCAACTTTCTTTTATAGTATAAATAAATGCATAGCTAGGCCTATTTGCTTATCCTGTAAGTTCGTGAATAAAAATGAAAATGTGGACGAAATCAGAAGCTATTAAATGTCTTATTAAAATATAAAAATTAAAATGATGGGTATATTGATTATGATGGATTTTATCCTGTAATTATCCTCGGTAATTATGAAACCCTGCGTATGGCCCAGCTTATATTCTATCTACTGAAATCTGAGGTAAACGTATATTTCTACAAATGTGTATGCACTGTGATCAAAAATAAATGGGACCAAACACGTAGTATATAGCTTCACTGTGGTTAACAAATTTTCAAAAAAAACAAAAAAAAAACTTCATCCCCCCTCTGTTTTTTTCACAAATTGCACCCTGTATATATATATATATATATATATATACACACACACACACACACACACACACACACACAGAACCTCGGACCCCACCACCGCAACACCGGTGGTTGTTGGTGATTTGTAGTAAAAATTATTTTTTTTTATTTGACATGGAATAACTCAGGAACACAATAAGATCGCTTAAAAATTCTTTTTTGGTGATGCTCTCCTATATGTGAGCTAGCCTGACTACGTCAGACTTCCTACTTCCGCTCAATTTCATTTCGCTTCTGTACTCAGTCTGATACAGCGTCAGAGCTTTCTGTTTGCCACCGGTCTGGAAACAGCCGGGCCAATCAAAGAACAGAGGGCGGGCTGAGAGCCGTGACGTAGATGCTAAGCGCCGAGTTTTACATTGTAGGTTAGAGAAATCGAAAACCGAAACGACCGCGGAAATGGGAAACGAGACACGGGATGCAATTCGCTCTGTTATGGAGAACATTCAACTCTTTTTCAAACTGAAGCCAGAACAAGAAGAGTGTTTGATAAACATTCACTCCGGTATTTCGCTCGCATCATCATGTGTTTACAACAGGTTTACAGTGGAAGTTCAATCATAGATTTGAGTTCGATGCATGATGTCTGTGCTTCGATGCGGCTGTACAGGCGCATAACTAAACGTATCTGATTGGCTTACGGGTAACCAATGATTTTAAACTTCAGACAAGGGCCCCCTAGCGAGAGAGAAAACACTTCTCTATTATGCCATTCCAGACTCTGTCTACGAAGCAAAGTGAAGTAGCAGAGTCTGGTATTACCAGGCTATATGTGAGCTGCATCTGGTTCAAATTTCATGGTGATAGCATAAAGAATAGTTTAAAAAATTGTTATTCATTTTTCTGCAGCCAGGTGGCGCCAACGGGCGGTAAACTCCGGTTTAGAGGTGCTTCTCAGCACTCGTTAGGAGTTTTTCAAAATGGTTAGATGCATTAAAAAGATGAGATTCTAAGCTTTAAAATGATATCTATTTTGTGTTGTTCCACGTTGGAAAACGAACATGGATGGTTCCAGGATCATTGGATACACACTGCATCCCGGAAAGATAAGAGACATGTTTTTAGCCAAGTATGTTAAATCATTCCGTGAGTAATATCTTGTGATCAACGCAATATATTATGTTGATTTTGGATTCATTTTAATCTTGAGAATCTGTTTTAAATATTAATGTGCCATTTTTTATGATCTGTGCATATTTCATGAAGTTATGAGCACGTGAAATAGACATACTTGTATTCAGTTAGCGACTGTGCTGTTTTTGTTGTAAACGCATATTACTCAGACTCATTAGAGGGTGAAAACAACACAACAGAAGCATGTTGGAGGCTTGATATGAAAGCTTAAAGTCTCTGGTTTTGTATGCAAAAAGAATTTTTGTGCTACCTATATGGATTCAATTTTTATTGGCTTTTAAAGAGAGACACGCAAACGGGAGCGCCGACGCTCCATCCGGTCTTAAGGGGTTAAAGGGTTAGTTCACCCAAAAATGAAAATAATGTCATTAATTACTCACCCTCATGTCGTTCCACACACGTAAGACCGTCATTAATCTTCGGAACACAAATTAAGATATTTTAGTTGAAATCCAATGGCTCAGTGAGGCCTGCATAGGGAGCAATGTCATTTCCTCTCTCAAGATCCATTAATGTACTAAAAACATATTTAAATCAGTTCATGTGAGTACAGTGGTTCAATATTAATATTATAAAGTGACGAGAATATTTTTGGTGCGCCAAAAAATAAAAAAATAACGACTTACATAGTGATGGCCGATTTCAATACGCTGCTTCAGGAAGCATCGGAGCAAAAATGAATCAGTGTGTCGAATCATGATTCAGATCGCGTGTCAAACTGCCAACGGCTGAAATCACGTGACTTTGGCGCTCCGAACCGCTGATTCAAAACACTGATTCATTTGTGCTCCGATGCTTCCTGAAGCATTGTTTTAAAATCGGCCATCACTATGCAAGTCGTTTTTTTTTTTTTTTTTGGCGCACCAAAAATATTCTTGTTGCTTTATAATATTAATATTGAACCACTGTACTCACATGAACTGATTTTTCCACGGGTGTGGAACAGCATGAGGGTGAGTAATTAATGACAATTAATGAGTAATTAATGACAATTAATGAGTAATTAATGAGTAATTAATTAATTTTCATTTTGGGGTGAACTAACCCTTTAACATGTAGGCCTATCGTTTAAAGCGGCTTGCCCTGTCAGATGCTCTGACAGATTCATGTGCTGACAGATATTTGCGCTGTTTAACGCTTTTGTGATGTGGCGTTTTCCTCAGTGCATAACTTACATTTCACAGGTATATTTCTTCATCTGTAAATGTTAGAAAGTCATACAAATATTTCCATTTTGCTGTCAAGAGTGGAACCTTTTGCTAGCGAATCTCATTCTCCTCTAAACTTCATAGACTTCCGTGAACAAGCGCCGCCACACGCATTCGCACCAAACAGACTGAGCTCAATAGAATGGGATCGCCATAATTCGGACTAAAATATACATTTTGATAAAATGTTTGTTGAATAATAAATGTGCCGTATGTAGAATTTTAAACCTACAAGTAGGCTGTGTATTTTTATGATAGCAGCAACTAATAATATGTATATATGTATATATAGCTAATTAGTCTGTGCTTTTGTTTTTATTTAAATTTTTAGTCTAGTGAATTTAACTTCTGCTTTAAAAAGCATTATTTTTATTTTTAGATTGTAATGTTACAATGTTAGAATGTAAAGTAACTTTCTCTTTTTTGCACATACCGTAGGGCCTATTAGTGTGCCAGACTACATGGTTACATTCCCTATTGTATTAATAGCTTTCAATATAAACAATATTTGTAGGACAACATTAGGCAGGATGTTAAATTAAGATTTTAAGGAAATACAGATTTTTTTTTTTTTTTTTTTTTTTTTTTAAATACCAAGATATGACTTTTTGGCCATATCGCCCAGCCCTACGTGTGGCACACTCCAAAAAGGTTTTGTTCCGCTTTTGGCGCATAAACATTGAAAATTTATCGAACTCTTGATATTGGTTTTTAACTCTTTTGTGCGCTTGTGCAGTTTTTCTCTTTGCTCTTCTTTCTACGTTCTGCTCTTGCTTTTCCAAATGTTGCAGTTCGAGTTTCATGTAAATTAGGCCAGGCTTAAGCGCCACCATTGGTCCACTAGTTCTAGATTGACAGCTCCTCCTCTAGCCAATCAATCGAAGAGAGGGAGATGACATCACTTCAATGCGACTCATGGCTACTGATGCTCACACTCATACAGGAGAAGAAAACAGTTTAATCTGAAACTTTACAAGGACTTTCAATCTGTAAAGTTATCTGACCTATGGACAAATAATTCCTCTTTTTGAGATACTCTTTTTATTGTGCAGTCTACTTATGATTGTTAATCTTTATGTTCATAATATATGGTATTTGGTGTTAAAATATTACTTGGCTCATGGTGCTAATATGCTAAGGCTACTGTAGCTAATATACTTCTTAATTGTTGTTAAACGATCATAGGTAAATTAATTCTAAGACTGAATGTATCATCTCTGCATTGACTACGATAGTGTTACAGAGAAGATAGTTACAGAAACCAGGTGGATTTGATATGCAGTGATTTATTCACACATTTATTGTGTTTAATTACATAACTACATAATTGCACAATACTATAAGATTAATGTTTTAAATAAAAACAAAATTATAGATCAGGGATAGGCAACATCAGTTCTGGAGTGCTGCTGTCCTGCAGAGTTTAGCTCCAACCCCGATAAAATCAAATAAAATAAGAAACTCACCTGTCTATAGTATTAATAATCCTGAAGACACACTGATTAGCTGGTTACGGTGTGTTTGATTAGGGTTGAAGCTAATCTGCACTCCAGGACTGACATTGCCCATCCATGTTATAGAAATATGAATTTAAATGGCCAGTAGGTGGCGAAAAGTTCATTCAAACTTCTCGTTCAAATCAGGAATTCATTAATGAAACACTGCTGTGTTGCTCAGAGACAAGAAAAGCTGTTCTGCTGTGACTTTGTTTGATACTCCTTTCATTAAAATAGTGCAAAAACACATTCAAAATTAACTTATAGCTATATTGATTTATACAACAGCTCAATAAACATTTGCAATCGCTCTAATATTGGGGAAAACACTGATGTGAAGGCTATTGCTTAACTTTATAATTTTATAATCTCAGTGTTAAAATGTGATCAAATTCATAAACCAACACCCGTGTCAATGACATACTGTACATGGAAGAAAAAATCTATAAATCTGTTTACAGGAAAACAATACATGACAAAATATGCACAGTTTACTATTACGAGCAACATACAATGATCTAAACCAGTGGTTTCCAAACTTTTCAGAGTGGAGTACCCCCTGAGACACTTACCATCCTTCTGCGTACCCCCTCTCTTCCATTTAGATTGTAAATTTTCCATTAAGGGACAATATTTGCCCCCTAAATGGACTTTCTAGTGCAGTTTTTGATCTTTATGAATACCTTTACAACAATAATAATGTTTTAAATTAAAAAATGTTCAATAGAGAAATATGCAATGCTAAAAACGTGAAAAGTGATTATTTTAAATACTAAAACTGCCAGTAGATGGCGGTAAGTCACTGTCTTAATGCCTGAGTCATCGAGTCATTCATTCAAAGAAGCAAGTGGCTGTATTTATGAATGAATCATGACTTTCACGAACAATTCGTTCAAAGTTGCAGATTCGTTCTCGAAAAACTGCTGTGTTGTAATCCTGCTGTTGTTTTCGTTGCAAAATAGAGCAAATACTGACAATACTGTGAAGAATAACACTTAATATTACCCCTTTGTTTGTTGAACTGTTGTGTGGATATTTGGATTTGCATTCTTGCTCATATAATATTATCAACATTAAAAACAAGAACTCATAAAAGGTAGGCTATGTTTTGTATCAAGAGTTTGAATCTTAAATTGATATTTAAGCCCGTTTTGTGCCAGGCTATTGTTCTTCGTGCTAGTAAGTGCTAAATCTGCAGGTACAGAATGGCAGTATGTTGCACGTTTTGCTCAGGCTGCAGACTCCGCACGCAACCTATACTGTATATGCACCCATATGTGCGCTGCATGTGGAAATGGACTCTGTCAGATTTGACCGCAAAAGATGTGATATTTTGATTGGATGTCATATGGCATATTGTACCTGTTAGAAAATACATGATCGGTTTTAATGTTATTTTAATGTAGAGAAGAATTAAATGAACGGCAAAATTCTGCATTTTGTTCGCGTACCCCCGTCACCTCACGTAGCTACCCCAGTTTGGGAACTACTGAACAATTGCCATGGCATATCTTACTTTAAATGTAATTCACGAGCAAATATATTAGCCCAGTAAGGTAGGTTTCATATGTTATATTCTCTTGTGCAAAAGACAGGAATAAAAGAGACAACAAGCAAGCATATTATTATTATTAATATTATTGTATGAATACTAAAAATATCAAACAGTAACATAACAGGTATAGACGAGCCAGGCACACATAAGAGTGATGTTGTGAGGCTGCTGCATGGTGGACGCTGCGTTTCACGGTGCCAAGTCCATTGGTAGGTATATTAAAGATTAATATAACAATGATAGATCGTCAGACAGGCACAACTGTGACAGGTTGTCGTTAGGATGGTAAATTTAACAATAAAAGATTGTCCAGGTAGAAGTATATACTGGTGACAGGTCGAGTTGCAGGTACATATACATTATAACGGTGTCCTGCAACAGAAAGAGTTTACCCCAGCTCGGAAATTGCCAGCTGTGATGGTTATCTTCTCCTGTATGAGTGTGAGCATCAGTAGCCATGAGTCGCATTGAAGTGATGTCATCTTCCTCTCTTCGATTGATTGGCTAGAGGAGGAGCTGTCAATCTAGAACTAGTGGACCAATGGTGGCACTTAAGCCTGGCCTAATTTACATGAAACTCGAACTGCAACATTTGGAAAAGCAAGAGCAGAACGTAGAAAGAAGAGCAAAGAGAAAAACTGCACAAGCGCACAAAAGAGTAAAATATGAGCAGAAAATGTAAAGAGAGCAGAAAGAAAAGAGTAATAAAAGCAAGGAGAACTTTTAAGAACGCATAAACACAAGTTTAAGATTTGTGCAATATCATTTTTAATGTGTTTAAAATTTTGATTCATGCTTGTTATTTTTTTAAATGTGCTTTTGATTTTTCGATTTACGCGTATTATATTTTGATCCGTGACCATGTTCTTTGCCATTCCGATCATTTTGCATTATTTTTTTTAAGTTTGTGCTATATATTTTTACATGTGTTTTTAAATTTGTGATTCACGCTTATTATTTTTTGATCCATGACCGCAATACTATTGGCGGGAATCTGACCCCATAAGTGTGGTCCATACAAGGCAGGTTAGGTAGGTGAGCATCCTGCATTGCTTTACGCATGTTTGCAGCATTATCATGCACAATTACATGCACTTTGCTTTTGGAAATGTTCCAGGTTTTAAGCATTTCGTCAAAAGCCATGACAAGCGCAGATGCTGTATGTGAACCAGAGAATTCTTGTGCATGTAAGAGAACTTTCTGTAGTTCGAAATCAGCATCAATATATTGGGCCGTCAGACTCAGCATAGATATTGGGCTCACATCAGCGCTCCATATATCGGTGGTAAAACTAATGTATCTGACCTCAGAATTAAGTAGACTGTGAACATGAGCTGACAAAGCATTGTAGATTTCGGGTAGAGCCACATCCGAAAAGTATCGTCTGCTGGGCAGTGTGTATCGCGGATCCATGTGTGCCATTAGACGGCGGAAACCTTGGTCTTCTACAACAGAAAACGGCTGGTCATCCAGTACAATAAATTCCTTTCTTTGTAATGGCTTGCGCTTTTGGACTATCTTGGCTGTAACTGATTTTGTAGAATAACGGATTTCACTGATGGTTGAATGAGGGATGAAGGTGTTGCCTGTTTTGCATTATCAACAGACTTTTGATACTCATCGTGTTCTTTCGGGTAATGAACTTTTAAATGTCTGATCAAGTTTGTTGTGCCGAATGACTTCGCTGTTGTTCCTCCGCGATTAACTTTGCAGACATTGCAGATTGCAATCTTCACGTTCTGCGCACAGATTTCAAAATACTTCCACACAAAAGACATGCTCGCGAATGATTACAAATGAAGTCTGTGCACGCGGGCGCACTTCCGGAAAGATTGGACGAAAAAAATACAAAAAAAATTAGGGTGCATCCCTAATAATTAAGCATTACATACTGTGAAAATCGTTGAACCAAAACTCAGACTGGACTAAAAACGTGAACCTGGAAACTCCGTCACACACATGCACAAGGAACACCTCAAATGAAAACAAGCACACAGTGATTATTATTGTTTGTTCTGGATACATTTACATCAGTGGCGTAGCCATGGGGGGCCTGAGGGGGCCTAGGCCCCCTCATTAACATGCAGGCCCCCCCAGATTTCTGAGCGATTCTTATTTTTTATGTTGATTTACACTGATGCATATGCTGCGCGATAAAATGCAACAGCTGTTTTTAGACTTATTGGTTTGATTATTTCACGTGTTGCGCATAGTCTCTGCTGTTATTATCTTTGTGCGTGAGACTTCGTTATTATGCGGTGAGTGGCAATATGAAGCCGCACACGAGGCTTCCCGTTTCCAGGACGCGCATCTCAATGCAGTGAAATCTGGTGGATGCTCGAGCTCAGATACTCTCCATTCATTTTAACCAATAAAAAGTCGTTAGAGAATCAAGAACCTCTGACTGCAGCGCACACAGCTTTCTTCTCGTCATTATAGTTAATTTGAGACAGTTTCCGTGGCGTTATTTGCTCTCGCTCAGATATTGCGAGTGCGGCTGTGCATGCTCAAACTTTGCTCCATGTAAATCAAACATGCATTTTCTCTAGAATTGTCTTCTCTCCTGGATTTAATGTTGCTAGAAGAGGTCAGATGAGATCATGTAAGCCTATGTCGGTAAAACTCAGAAAAAATAACATGACTGTCCAATCAGCCGTTATAGGCTACTGTGCTTGTGGCGCGCACTCAAGAATTGCATGCGCAAATGCGCCGGCGCGCGCTGCATAATTACTTTATTATAGCTTTAAAAAAGCGAAATAGAAACTACGAGCAATGACCGTCGTTTGAAAATGAAATTGCCAAACATGCTATTAAAGCTGCCTCAAAACTGTGCATGCATGTATTTGTTGACATAGTTTTAAAGCTATTGTTATTATGTTTCATTAACGTAGTTCAGGAGGAACAAGTCAAATAAGCTACCCAATCATTACATCATCTTAATGATTACGTAATCTCAACCAGCTGTCAACAATCTGTAATCAACGTATCTACCCAATCGGCATGAGTTCAGGCCTGCATATAATCACAGTCAAAACTCACCCAAGGATCCTCAACAGTTTCCAGAATAGGTTCGCCTAAAATGTCCGAAATCGAACTCTTCCCGTCCGATGATGAGTCTCTATATTCTCAGACTCTTTCGCCGAACCCCGCCATCCCAAGGAGCAGCCATACGCCGCCAGGTGCTGTCGCTGAGTCTCCGACTCCATTGCGCAGCCGTCAGCCTATCCGCTCCACTATCCATAGTCCAAGGCGGCTAGACCAGCCCTCTCCTCCACCGGTGAGACACATACCTTCTTCCTCATCGTCATCATCATCATCCTCCTACTCTATGGCTCAACCAACCATTCCTGCAATCGAGAAATGGACAGTGCTGGGATTAAGGCAAGCTCTGATCAGCGCGAATGTCCATTTCTCGAGACGGATGAATAAATCTGAGTTATATAAATTATATTCAAGCCTGCAGTCAACTTGCGCTCCCTTTAAACCCATTTCTCCCTCTAAGAAAACGACTTCAAGCAGCAAAGGTAAAAAACCACGTACCTCTCAAACTCAGTCTTCCTCTACAGCAAGACCAGTTCAACGCCGATCGTCTGGTAAGGGCAGCGGGCCTTCAGCGAGCCTGGGGCGAGCCCCAGATTCCGCCGCTGCTACGCCGCACCCTCCTCCTTCTACTCAGCCTCTTTCCGCGGGTTTCTCCAGCACCGCCCTTCGTACGGAATTACCCGCCTCTACCAGTGGTTGTCTTCCCCCTAGAGTGAGGCTGCCTCCGCTAGCGGGGCAGGCTCAACCTGTACTGCTCACTGTCTCGAATTCTCCTCAACGTTCGTGGCCTGCGGCTCCTGACGTGAGGTTGCCTCCGCAAGAATCGCAGGCCCGAACAACTTTTCCTTCTCCTTCCCCTCTCGCTAACCCTTTTCCCCAGCTGTGGCCTACAGCAGCCCCTAGCGTGAGGATGCCTCCGTTAGTGGCACAGGCCCAGCCGCTTTATTCTCTACCTCAGTCTTCTCTCTCCTTCCCTGTCGCTTCCCAAGCTCCAGGTGCCATCTCAAGCGCGAGGCTGCCTCCGTTTTCAGTGTCGGCCCCGGATTTTCTCCCTCAAAACATTCTCCCTCAGGCAAAATCACAATTTTCTTTGTTTACAGCTACACCGATGCCCATTCCTCCAAACGCCATCGCTTTGGAACCGCCCCCTGTCACCGGCAATATCAGAGCGCAGAGTCTATCAGGTGCAGACATCGATCTATCATCACTCCTTTCCCTGCTTCCCCCATCTGATTCTAATCGCCAGATTAATTGTGGTGACTTTTCAGGTCACTTTAAAAAATCCAAATAATTCCTCATCCCGAATCCTTTCATTTTCTGAATTTTGCATCGCATTCAGTAGATTCACCGAAATCATCTGTGCTGTTTTCCCCCATAGGAGACGCGAGCTGGGGGATCTCATTTTTACACTTACCACAAGCTATTTTCAGCAAAATGCGCCATTTGTATCGCTCAGTGGAATCAGTGCCCCTACTGGGGCGCGCTGGACACGGATCTCCACAATAAAATCTTCCTGGGCGTTCAAAATATTTCCTGTGCAGTCTGTAGGTCGCTCGCCCATTCCACCATGACTTGTCCACCAAACTCCGACTCATTCGGAAGAGGCGCAGCTTTTTCCTCCAGACGTCAGGTCTGCAACCACTTCAATACAGGCGGCTGCCTAAGAAATCGCTGTTGTTTTTTGCATATTTGCAATTACTGCGGCGGCGTCCACGCCCGCACTGTATGCCCTGTACAAAAATCTACCAATAAAAATTCCAAAAATTACTTGTCGACTCCTGTGAATATTTTACGTTTGTCATCTGAATTGTCTCAGCACCCCGATCCCGAATTTACCAAATATTTGCTGTCTGGTCTCGAACATGGTTTTGAACCAGGTCTAGAAAGCATTCCCTCACAAAATATGATTTGTGATAATCTTCAATCTGCTCTTACAGAACCCGACACAGTGGACGAATTGATCAATAAGGAAGTTAATTCTGGCTTCATGATCGGACCTTTTGATATTCCTCTCGAACACTTTCGCATCAGCCCTATTGGAGTGGCTACAAGGAAGGTCTCCGGTAAAAAACGTTTAATAATCGACCTCTCAGCCCCGCACAATTCTCCGTTTCCAAGCATAAACAGCCTCATTCCACTCGAAGAATTTTCTCTTCAGTACCATGATATTGACCAAGCAATATTGTTAATCAAAAACGCCGGTCGTGGTTCTTGGCTCGCCAAAGTCGACATTACTTCAGCTTTTAAAGTGATGCCCATCCACCCAGACTCCTGGCATTTATTTGGCGTCCGTTGGCATGAAAAATATTACTTCGCTGTCCGCCTAACCTTCGGCTGCAAAAGCAGCCCCAAGATTTTTGACATGCTGTCAGAAGCAATTTGCTGGATTCTTTCCAACAACTACGCAATTCCCTACCTTATTCACCTGCTGGACGACTTCTTAATAATTTCGCCTCCTGATGCCATCCCAGCAACGCATCTCACTACAGTCCAAAAGGTTTTTTCCGAGCTGGGAGTTCCGATTGCCCAGGACAAAACCAGTGGCCCAGCCACGTCCATTGAATTCCTGGGCATCAATCTGGACACCGTCAAATTCCAGGCCTCTCTACCGAAAGAGAAAATCGACAGAATAATTCTGGTCTCTTCCACGTTGCTAGACAGCCCAAGTTGCTCAAAGCGCGAACTTCTGTCTCTGCTCGGCCACCTAAACTTCGCTATGCGTATAATCCCGCAAGGCCGCCCTTTCATCTCGCATCTTCTCTCTCTCGCATCCTCTGTCGTTACGTTAGAAGACCAAATCTCCCTAACTAATCCATGCCGTGACAAACTAAAATTATGGATAACCTTCCTTAAAGGGTTACTTCAGGATTTAGCATTAAGCTTTGTATTAGTAGAATACCACTAGTATTTTCGAATTACCGTGCTTTCCCCCTTCATATCAGCCCGAGATGAGAGATTTATGCATTTTTATTCTGTAAAAAAGCCTCCGATGATGCAAAAATCGTCATTTTGCGTCATCGGAGGCTTTTTTGGCCAGAGGCATAAAACTACAGCCAGTAATAGCAGGTAGTTCCGCATTTTTTCACCACGCCCATACATATGCACTTTTGAGGTTACTCACGGACATAGATCAAAGATTTTTATCAAAAGTGGGTGTCAATTATATTTTTAAGCTTAACATATTTTGTTATAGTCTGCACTACATCAGTGGTTCATCTCGCAAATTTATCGGTCTCTGCAGTCATCTCAACCAATACAGCAACAGGCTTTTGTGGTAACGTTAGCATAAATAGATAAATAGACTAACTCAGTTTTACAGAACAGTGGCTTTACTTTGATAACAGTCAACTTATATGCAACTTATATGTAATTGTCTATCTAACGTTACTTTGCTAAGTTTGCAGTTTTACTGCTACCTATGTGCTACCCACAACACTACATATAGGCTAACGTTACTGTGTTATCAGTCTAGTATCAGCGAGTCTTACCTCTAACGTTAGGCGAATACGCTTAGTACCATATGCCCAGGCTGTTCGTCCTCTGGGAAAGTGAATATCGATCGCGGTGTCCTTCAGAATGGTTCTCTTCATTGCAAGGATATTTGGTTCGTAGTCCTCGTGCTTGAAATGGAGACTACATATTCTGCGGTTTTTTAGGTTTTCTATAACGGTGTCATCTCCAAACTTCGGGTGTTTGATGGCCCGCAGCCACTGTTTACATCGCTCCAAATCTTTAACTTAATCGGAAAATGATGGAAACTTACTTGTCCTTTCCTGGTTTTGGGTGTACATCCATGTACAAAGCAATTTAGCACCATTTCGCTGTAAATGTATGAACTAACTCACGATTTATAGAATTAATATGTAACAAAGCAAGCCTAGTTGTTTGAATTTTCCTGGTAATTCCGCCTGTAACCGATAGGCGCGGTTTGGGCGTGGCCTCGCAGGGGCAGCAAAACAAGTGCATTCTGGGAGTTGTTGTCTTTCATCCACATTAGTCAAAAATACATTTTCTGCCTTTTCTCAGTCTAGAAAGCTCCAAATTCAAAAATAATTTCACATTTCTACTACATAAGTGACCAATTTTAAATACACATTCATCTTTCCAGGGGTGAAGTACCCCTTTAAACAGTGGAACGGATTATCTTTTTTCTATAATACGTTGGTGTCCCTTCCAATCGATATTCAGCTCTACACCGACGCAGCTCCCTCCATTGGCTTTGGCGGATTTTATCAAGGCCGTTGGTTCGCATCTACTTGGCCACCTCAGCTCTTAGATGCGACGCATTTCCCAGCCTCTTCAGCGTTGTTTGAACTTTATCCTCTCGTCGTCGCAGCTTTTCTATGGGGGAAAGAATGGTCCACAAACAACATAATCGTCTACTGCGACAATGAAGCAACTGTGCATTGCATTAATAAAACCCGCTCGCATGCACCAGCTATGATGCCACTCCTAAGACGCCTTATTTGGATAGCAGCTTGCGATCAATTTATCATAACAGCTAAGCACGTACCCGGGTCAAAAAATGAAATTGCTGACTCTCTCTCACGCTTTGCTTTCCAGAAATTCAGACAGCTGGCTCCAGAAGCGGACCCCAACCCGACGCCAGTACCTCACTATTCAGAATTAATCTTCCCATAAACCACTCTATGAGACCACTGCTTGACGCTTCTCTCAATTCGATCTTTGAAGCTTTTTCCCCACGAACCCTCCAATCATATTTAACAGCTTGGAGATGTTTTAAAACTTTTCATCTAATTTTTAACTTGCCGTTCCCAGATTTCTCTCTGCTCACCATTACGTCCTTCATCTCCTACCTCAACACAGCCAAGAGCCTCCAGGTTGGTTCCATTAAAGGCTATTTAAATTTTTTTTAATTTTTCACAAATTAATTTTCGGCTCACCCTCCTGTGAAATAACAAACACAGACATCACTGCTTATTAAAGGCATCCAAAAAACCCATCCTACCCGCCCAGATGTTAGACAACCTCTAACATTAGAATTACTCACCAGATGCATCCGTACTCTCCGTCTAGGATATCATTCTATTAACACCGCTCGCACTTTGGACGCCATGTTCATTTTGGCTTTTTTCGGTTTCCTCAGATGCTCTGAACTCACCATTACCTCCAATTTTAATCCTAAAATTCACCCCACCATTTCAGATCTATGCTTGTTAGATAATGAAACCATCTCCTACTTTATCAAACAGAGTAAAACTGACCAGACCAAAAAAGGCCATTTCATTTACATCTTCAACCTCCAATCACCCAATCACCCATACAACCATACCAAACCCTCCAGTCCTACCTCCATTTCAGGAATTCACAAACCAAATCCCCTTCAGATCCACTCTTTACAGATGATTCAAACCACCCAGTCACACGTTTTTGGTTTCAAAAACATCTCAAATTGATCTTGATCCAATCTGGCATCCCAGCGGAACACTTTTCAAGCCACTCTTTTCGCATAGGAGCGGCGACCACAGCTGCCCAAAAAGGTCTCTCCCAGCAACAGATTCAAGCTCTCGGTCGTTGGTCATCCGAAGCCTTCAAAAGCTACATCAGATCTAACCGCTTCCACATCAAAAAAGCACACCAAACCCTCATCAGTTAAACCAACTCGCTAAAACCTTCTCGTGGGGCTTACCCGTCCGATCGCAGCGAGTATTGAACTCCCGTCGGACACCGCAAAAACCCCCAATCTAAAATTACTAAACGTCCTCCCCACCGTCAGCAGGGGCTTACCCGTCTGATCGCAGTGAGTATTGAACTCCCGTCGGATGCCGCAAGAGCCCCAATCTAAAATTTCTAAACATCCACCCACCATCAGCAGGGGTTAACCGTCCGATCGCAGTGAGTATTGAACTCCCGTCGGATGCCGCAAGAGCCCCAATCTAAAATTTCTAAACATCCACCCACCATCAGCAGGGGTTAACCGTCCGATCGCAGTGAGTATTGAACTCCCGTCAGGTGCCGCAAGAGCCCCAATCTAAAATTTTCTAAACGTCCACCCACCATCAGCAGGGGTTAACCGTCCGATCGCAGTGAGTATTGAACTCCCGTCGGATACCATTTCTTTTTCGATGTTCTGGCCAGTGGGATTTTTTCCATCCGATTGCTGTGAGCATTGAACTCCCGTCGGATGCTGCAGGCGCCACCAGCCAAAACATTTAAACCTTATCTTAGTTTACTGGTCGAAGAGGTTATTTTCATCGGTTCGCTGTGAGTATTGAATTCAATAACTCCCGTCAGATAGAACCCTCCCGATCACGCAGACAGCTTTCTCCTTGCAAACATCAGCCTTATTTCTATATTTTTTGGGGGTTACAGTTTCAGTTCCCGGCTGCTGTCCGTAGTTAACTTTTGCTTTTTTGGGGGGTACTCTGTGTTCGGGCTGATTACCGAGCTCGGAGCCCTCTCCCCGGACAGCACGCCAAATACGTTTACCAATTTATTTACCTGACTTATTTGTAAGTGTGAACTCGTGAAATCTGATTTGTTGGCCTTAACGTCTTAAAAATGCACATATGTACACCAAGGAAATCTAAATTTTCTCGGGGGAGCATGCCCCCGTACCCCCCTAGCAAACTACATTTTATGACCTCTGTAATTATGAAACTCTGCGTACATGTTCTATAAATTCTATCTAATGAAATATGAGGTAAACGTGTATTTCTACAAATGTGCGCACTTTGAGAGTAAAAGTTTGTATATGTAGTATGCACTGATCAAATATAAATGGGACCAAACGCGATTGAATGTAAAGGTTTATGTCTCGTTATTCTATTAATAACTACCGATTGATTTTGCATTTCTTTTAGAAGTCAAGAATTATTAGTGTCATTGTAGTCATTATTAGTGTCATATATATATATATATATATATATATATATATATATATATATATATATATATATATATATAGTAGCGGCCCCCTCATTTTTAGATGGGCCCCCCCAAAAATAAAATTCTGGCTACGCCACTGATTTACATACCAGTAGTAAAGATTAAAAAAAAACAAAACATCCATAACCAAATGTAATAGGGCTGGGCGATATGACGATATTATCGTATATCGATGATGTCTTGGAAGTATCACGATGTCGATATTAAAAGTCAGTTACAGACGATAATCGCCAATATCGAGAAAAAAAAAAATATTTAACTTAGTCCCGTAGTAACCATTCACATATTTATTCACATGCAATAGCATAAATAAAATATTTTGTAGCCTATAGTAGCTAATTAATAGGGTTAGGAATAAAAAATCGATTCTGGAATCACATTCACTTAAGGCCAGGCATTGAATAGGCCTAGGCTACTCTCGAAAGGAAAAAAAAACTGAAGCCATATGCTGTTTTAATTGATGTATTTTTGAGACGCTCTCCACATAAACATGTTCAAAAGGAAACTAAGACGAAAGAAAGTGTATTCCATTCCATTGTTTTTCTATGTAAACAAACAATAATTTTACTTGTTTCACCGTTGTAGGCCGTGTGTCTCCAAAGTGTTAAGTGATTTTCAGCCCCTGAAAACGCCAGGCGCTCAGCTAAAAACCGCCCATCTGTAGGCGCTTGAGTGCTTCAGCTGTTTTTTTTGGGGTTTTTTTGGCTAAAACTGCCCTCTGCCAAAACAAATTACTGTAGAATAAATAATAGATTATTAGGATCAAATATTACCCGTCCAAAACGATTTATATTTCATGTGTAACCACCAAAGACACATCAGAAGACGTTACAGCTTTTCTCGGCGGGAACAGCCGATGATGACTGGAGCTCAAAAACGTTTAAGCAACTTTAAAATAGTAGCTATCTTTATGAACAAACATAATTTGACGTTTATAAAGCAACATTCTTGCCTAAAAATATCTTAAAAGTACATTCCGTGACATAAATCAGTAATATTTGAATAATTAGGCCTTCATGCGGGCGCGCGAGGTATGTGATCGTTGGTCGCTGTGGAATTCGTCCAAAAGATGCGCTCTAAACCCGAGCATTTTATATTCTTTACACAGTCAACAAACTAGTTATTGTGATAAATAGTAATGCAAAATATGAAATATTACTTACCATGCAAATCCATCGAATGACGAAACTCTTCAACTCGAGTCTTGCAGTGCGTGAAACTGACTGGAATTCGGCGCCAAAGAAAATGTATTCATGCGCATGTGCAGAGAAGTTTTTTTTTTTTTACTGACTTTAATTAATTTACATAGCTTGGTTCAATACACATGTAATTCCCATAAAACTAATAAAAATTTTTTTTATTAAAATCAAAAACTAAATTTAAATGATTTAAACAAGCAAAATTGAAATATGCTTAATTTAATCAGGGCAATAATCATTTTTTTCAGTGTAGGCGTAATGGTTTTTATACTGTACAAACTGTATTTTCTGTCCCCCTACACTACCCATCACAAAAACGTGCGTTCACACTCTCACACATATGCTCACACGCACACACCAAGAGGCAACCTCCCCCTTTCTCTCGTGAAGCCAATACGGAAGTGACTTAAACTGCAATTCATCGACTGGCCGCTAGGGACAGGCTCCAAAAAAGAGCAGAATCTCATTGACCATCATGTTAAAACAGCCAGGTTTACAGCAGAAAAAAAACATGTTTACAGTTTGGTTCATATTGGGGTTTTGGTCTATACAGCGAATTTTGCCCTTCATGACAACTCTGAGGGGGGTGAATATTTTTATAACTCATCTGTTTAAATTATACTAAGCCTTAAAGTTCTGCATAATTAAGGGCGTGGTCACTTGAGTGACAGGTGGATTGCCGCTGCTGTCTGTGAGCCGTCATGTTACCTCAGCAGCTAATTCCAGCCGCTGAATTTGGCATCCCAGCCGTATTTGTGCTTTTTTTCTGGATTATTTTATACAATATATGGCTTGCTGCATACTTGAGACAGATGTCAGTCTGTGTACATGTGCTCGCATGCAGAAAACACGCTGTTGGATCGTCGTGGCATTGGCTAAAAGTTTTGTTCCTGAGATTTACTACAATGACAATAGCAGGAGGATATACAACTCTAACAGCACTGCTTGGATATTATAACTAAAACTGCCGCACTATTTTGAAAAATTATACTTTGAACACGTGCTCATTAGTTTTAGAGAACATTTGAGAGATATAAACATCTGGTACCTATATGTATGTATAGAGTTTTACATTATAAACGATGCTCAGATTGCATCCTTTCTTGAAGAACAATGATGGAGAGCAAATAATTCTGAAGATATGTAATACAAACAATGGTTAATATATAAATATTTCATGGATTTAATGCATTCATGGACAAAAAGTACTGTTTTTTTGTTTTGTGTAAGATGGTAAAGAATATAGTGCATAATATGAGTCCCCCCCCCCACCTGTGTAAGTCTGTGTACAACACCCAGAATAATCTTTCTTTTTTTTAATCGTTAATTATTTCATTTCATGTTTTCCCACGTCTATTATTGTATATAATGTTATTGTCATAGGTGTAAAGGAATAATTAATTGCATATATAATAATGCATAGACAAGTTCTGATAGGTGCACATTAACAGCTCAGGGTCATGGGTGATCGGCGCATGCGCATTTGTTATAATATGTTTGCCATATGCGTGCGTGAGCATCGAAATCTCATGTGCTGTTCATGTTTTGTAATTTCAGTGTTAAGCACAGTAAGGAACCTTTATTTCAACACGCTCGGGAGTTGGTGTTTTCACTCAGGTGGGTTACATTTGCAATGGACATTTTACCCAAGTGCCACGGATTGGATTCATCTTGCGATCTCTATTTCATTAAAGGTCCCGTTTTTCGTGTTTTTTTGAAGCTTTGATTGTGTTTATAGTGTGCAATATAACGTGTTGATGTTTCGCGTGTAAAAAAACACAGTATTTTTCACATAATTTACTTATCTGTATACCGCTGTTTCCACTGTCATAAAAACGGGCTGATGACTTCCTTGTTCTATGAAGTCCCTCCTTCAGAAATACGTAACGAGTTCTGATTGTGCCAGCGGTTCCTGTGTTGTGATTCGACAGCGGCTTAGCGAACCTTGCCCGGAAAGGTCACGCCTCTTACCATAACGTGGAGATGTTTTACATGTGGATTATAATTTTCGGGAACCGAGTTAAACATAAATTGTAACCATTGATCTCTAAGTACAGCGTCCCTGGGAAGGCCAAACAAAGGTGATTGGACTGCGGGATGAAAATAACAGCGTTTCGACGACATCGCGACAAACACACTCTACAAACGCAACTCTTGTGTATTCCTGTGGGCGGAGGTTAGTCAAAAAACTGTTTTAGTGACGTCATTAAAGAAGGAAGTAGAGGGATGTAGTCCAAACTGGCCGTTCGATGTAGGCAACTTCTGTTAAATAAAATATCTCGCTTGGCATTGAACTTTGAGCTTTAAAATTTTACAGATTTTATTTATACTCTAACAACAACATTACACACTAACTAAAGTTTGAAACATGGGATCACGAAGAACGGGACCTTTAAAGGTATGAAGTCCCAGTTGATTTTTTGTGTTATTTGCACACCCCACACAAATTAATTAGCCTACTCGTGTTAGAGCATCTATAACGTTATCTTAAAAAACACCGTAGATTGACAGTAAACCTTTAATACTTTCTAATGATATTGTTATTTTTATTAATATTTTAGATAGTATCTAAGATAGATAGCTAGGTGGACGTGGTTTCAGCAACAAGTTGCCTCTGCCCATTTTCAGTTATCCGGGAGTGACGTGCGGTGACGCTGCTAAGATGGCAGCGGCCTCATTTTCACTTCAAAACTGCTGTTCAGAACTCTATGGGTGACGTCACAGACACTACGTCCATATTTTTTTTACAGTCTATGGCACACACACACACACACACACACAAATCACAAAGAAATGGATTAATGTTTTACATTATCCCACAAACCCTGAGAGTCCTCAGTAATGATCGCTGCTATCGTAGGCTTGACACAATGCCACCATCCCATAAAATACAGGATTTAAAGGTGAAATGATGCGTATCAAATCAGTGCAGAATGTGATTTGTCCCATATTTTACATAGACCCACATATATTTAAATAAACAAGCATTGTGCAGTGTGAATAACACTAATAACAATAATAATGAAACAAATTTCACAAGAAATAGCAGTGAAGCTCACAATTGTGCAGGACTGCATTTTGTTCACACTTCAAGCTGTCACAGAGACGAACTCCATGGTTCCCTCCTCTGGCCATCGGAATACTACATTTCCCACAAGCCCGTGCCTTGGACTGATTACCGCTGCAGCTGATACCCATTACATGGACTATAAAAGACTCACTGTTACGAGCCCCTCTAATCTAGGGGTAAGAAGAGGCATGTAACAAAAAAAAAAAAAAAAAAACGTGGAGAGAATGAGAGAACTGCCGTCTCCAGGTCCCAGGGCAGATACAATAATGCTCAGTAACACAAGATTCAAAGATAACAAAATTTATTAAACCAATGGTGGGAATTAACAAACTTCAGGAGGGGAGAGGCCAAAAATAACAAACAAAAGAATTCTTAAAGTTAAGGAATAACTTATCTACCAAAAGAAAATAAAAATACAAACACAATCCCCTAACTCCCTTTTCTGCATAAACAGGAGAAGATATTAAATAAAAGGCATCCACCTCCATACAAAACTAAAAAGAAAAGACTTAGAATATCAAAAGAATTAAGACAACAGAATAAGATAACTGATGTTTACAGATAACTCTTAAATTAACTGAAAAACTCAATGCTGCTCAGCTTACACTCAAGTCTCAGGTTTGGAAAAATTAGCTGAAACACTAGACAGCTCAGGTAAACCAGTCAACTGAAGCCCACTTAATTGTAGTAAAGTTAAGTATACACCCATTAGCTGAAACACTTCACAGCTCTTTACCTGAACACTACAGGCAAAACAATATACACAAAAGAAAACCAACAACACTGGGACCAGAAGATGGTAGTATCTCTCAGAGGAACGCCTCAGTCTCTCTCCTGGACTGGAAGTCTTCAGCTTCATTTATACTCCACTTAACGAGCTACAACAGGATTCAGGTGGCACTCATGAGCCTGTCAAGCAAACAGTAGGAGGAGCAAGAGCAGCATAGAGAAAAACAAAAAACAGCACACATGGAGAAAAACAAAAAGATACACAAGTCATAATTCATAAAATGAATCCCTACGTCCATAGGGACGTAACACCCCCACCGTTAAGGATTTTTCTTGGCATTTCACAAAATGCAAAGAAAAACAAGCCACCCCACATATACACAACATATCACAATTTCCTTAGTGCAGGAGCAACAGCGTTTTCAAATCGCCAAGCGAGTGAAGTCAAGGGGGCTTTGTGAACGTAGGTATAACCACATTAGCTCCACAATTCGAATAACACACCACAGAAGGCCTATAAGGACAAGAAAATCCCTCAACTATGCCAAGGAGAATTTTTAAATTGGCCAAGAGAAGGACTACATTACATGCAGAAATGACTTGACTTGTAAAAGGACCAATAGGTATTTTTTTGCAGGTACACATTTCTGCACTTAAACGAGGCACAGTAGGCAAGACCATGAGATGAATGTAACAATTAGACAAATCACGAGTGGGCTTACATTTCTCTGTTGTCACACCATTATTGCTCAAGTTAACATTTTCTCCATCAAGTACTTGCTCATAGCTTTCCACCGCATTAGAACATGGAGGAGTTGAGGAGTCTGTTCTCTGCAGTCCACTTAAAGTAGCTTTACCAATGTAAAGTTTGAGTGAGTTATTCACATCAGTTTCTTCACAAATTGCAGGCTTAAACATCTGCTCACCTCTAGGAGGTTCATAGGGAGTTTGCCAAGGTGAGTCAGCAAGGTCAACTTTTCTGAACTGTTTCACTGGCAGTTGCACCACTTCACACTCCAGAGATGCAAAGGAAGCATCACCAAAATTACCATTGTTCACTACAATAGGTCTAGGGAGAATCTGGTCACTTGCTATATCATTCCCCAATATAAGACCTACTCCTTCAAATGGTAACTGGGAACATACCGCAAGGTGGACTATACCAGTCACAAGGTCTGACTTCAAATGTACATGATGGAGGGGAACACGCTCACACCCCATCTCGATGCCACGTAGTAGTACGTCAGAGCCAGTGTAGGAACTCTGTGAGAAGGGAAGCAACTCTTTTAAGATTAATGACTGTTCTGAACCAGTATCTCGCAAGATCACAACAGGTTGTGGCTCTGTGTCAACCAAAAAAAACAGTACCAGCATAGATGAAAGGTTGCATGGTCTTACTCTTAGTCTCAGACACTCTTCGTACAAGAGCAACATTCTTAGTGTTACCATCAACACTTTTCTTTTCCCAAGCTGGACACTCTGCAATCAGGTGATCTGGGTCGAGACAGTAAAAACAGGCACGTCTGTCTCTCCCACCTGGAGAGGTAGCTTTGCCTTCTCCATTGCCATTACTTTTAGATGTATGTGGAGGTTCACGTGACAAATTACGCACCACAACATTTTTATTGGCAAACAAAGTTTTTGACGGTCGGACGGATGAAAAAATGTTTCGATGTGTCAAGACAAACTCATCTGCCAACACAGTAGCATCAGAGAGTTGTTACCTTTTGTTCATTCAAATGAACGACAACACTTTCGGGAAGGCAACTTTTAAAATCTTCCAGCAAGAGCAACTCCTGCAACTGCTCAAAGGTAGTGATCTTACTGGAGAAACACCATTTCTCGAACAATACTCTTTTCTCTCTTGCAAACTCTACATGCGTCTGCCTTGCTGTTTTCGCATGCGCATGAAACTTTTGGCGGTATGCCTCGGGGACCAATTCATATGCCCTGAGAACAGCGGTTTTAACGACCTCATAGTCAAGAGATTGTTCAATCGGTAACGATGCGCAAATCTCTTGGGCCTTACCGGTCAAACTACACTGTAGGAGCAAGGCCCACATATCGTTTGGCCACCTAAGCTTACCTGCAATACGCTCAAATGCAACAAAGTACGCGTCCACCTCTGACTCACGAAAAGGAGGCACAAGCTTGATGTATTTACAAACGTCAAATTCCTGAATGTTTTGCTCTACATTCGAGGTTACGGGTGTAACAGGAATGGATGCAGAGGAAGAAATTGAAGCTCTGGAGCGCGGAACAGGAATAGGCTTTATTTCTTTAGCTTGCAACTCTAAACGACGCAGTTTAATATCACGGTCCGCTTCTACCTCCACAACTTTAAGTTTTAAGCGTAAATTCTCATTTTCCTGTTGTCTAACTTTGAGTTCTAACTCTTTTAAACGAATGGCCTGTACAGGATCAAAATTAACATGCTCACTAGTATTTATATAGGAACAACCTCCTCAGCCACGGCTTTCACCACAACTACAGGTTGTTCTTCACCTTCAACATCTGGTAAAATACCATTGTGCACAAGCGGTTCAAACAGAACCTCCTTAACCACATGCTTTCTGTCTTTTGGTACCTCTATATTATAGAACTCTGCAATCAAAATTAGATCCTTCTTCCTACATTTATGAAAGACCTCTGTGGTGGGAGAAAGGGTAAATGCCAACAAATCAAACTCCATTTCTTATCACCACAGAGACTCTCCTCCCCACACAAGAAGCGAAGACAGCAAAAAAAACAGACGTCTAGAGAGAAAAGAGAAATTGTACTCACCGCACAAAATAGTCGCCTATATAAAAAAAACGGATGGATGAGCCCCCACTTGTTACGAGCCCCTCTAATCTAGGGGTAAGAAGAGGCATGTAACAAAAAAAAAAAAAAAAACGTGGAGAGAATGAGAGAACTGCCGTCTCCAGGTCCCAGGGCAGATACAATAATGCTCAGTAACACAAGATTCAAAGATAACAAAATTTATTAAACCAATGGTGGGAATTAACAAACTTCAGGAGGGGAGAGGCCAAAAATAACAAACAAAAGAATTCTTAAAGTTAAGGAATAACTTACCTACCAAAAGAAAATAAAATAAAAATACAAACACAATCCCCTAACTCCCTTTTCTGCATAAACAGGAGAAGATATTAAATAAAAGGCATCCACCTCCCTACAAAACTAAAAAGAAAAGACTTAGAATATCAAAAGAATTAAGACAACAGAATAAGATAACTGATGTTTACAGATAACTCTTAAATTAACTGAAAAACTCAATGCTGCTCAGCTTACACTCAAGTCTCAGGTTTGGAAAAATTAGCTGAAACACTAGACAGCTCAGGTAAACCAGTCAACTGAAGCCCACTTAATTGTAGTAAAGTTAAGTATACACCCATTAGCTGAAACACTTCACAGCTCTTTACCTGAACACTACAGGCAAAACAATATACACAAAAGAAAACCAACAACACTGGGACCAGAAGATGGTAGTATCTCTCAGAGGAACACCTCAGTCTCTCTCCTGGACTGGAAGTCTTCAGCTTCATTTATACTCCACTTAACGAGCTACAACAGGATTCAGGTGGCACTCATGAGCCTGTCAAGCAAACAGTAGGAGGAGCAAGAGCAGCATAGAGAAAAACAAAAAAACAGCACACATGGAGAAAAACAAAAAGATACACAAGTCATAATTCATAAAATGAATCCCTACGTCCATAGGGACGTAACACTCACACACACACACCAGTAAATCGTGAAGTCTTGTTTTGCCTAGGTGAACATTTCTGAGCATTTATTACCCTGTCTGACTGCCTGTTGCTGAACCTGTTGCTGAACCTGTTGTTGAACCTGTTGCTGAACCTGTTGTTGAACCTGTTGTTACCCGTTACTGATCCTCTGCTGCCTGCCTTTAACCCTTGGCTGGTATACCGTTCTGTGAGTGATATCCGCCTGTCCTGACCTATTGCCTGTTATCTGACCATGATCCTGCCTGTCCCTGTTATACCGGTTTGCTCCTGTCTGACCCTGCCTGTACAACTACTCTCTCTCAATAAAAGCATGCAAATGGATCCCAGCCTGAGTGATGAATTGTTACACAAGCTCAGAACCGTCTTTTGAACACAAGACACTCTCTGGATATTGGGCTGAATGGGGGAATGTTATCACTGGGTCTTTCAGAAACTTCTGATGAACACAAGTTAAAGCAGCATGTGGTGACAGACACATCCATAATTATAAATTCTGGATAATTTATTATCCTAATATAATATTCCATACACTATCAGAATAATAAATAATTAATAAAGGCCTTCTGAAACAAAGTTATGGGTTTTGTAAGGAAAATATCCATATTTGAAATTTTATAAAGTAGAATAACTAGCTTCTGACAGACGGCCGTCGAATAATTTGCAGTGGAAGAGTGACCTCTGACCTGACACATGACGTAAAGATGAACGTGGACACACAGAGAAGAGAGCAAAACAAAACACCGGTCACGAATTAGAAGTTTAAAATTAAATATTCTAAAGAGAAATGTTGGAGGATTTTGATATAAGAGAAGAGGAGCTTGAGTTTGTTGCACAGCTCTATTTGTTTAAATTGCGAGAGGCGTCTAATCTTACGATACTCCTACATCAGACATCACATTACGCAAGTGACATCACGTGCAGTTGTGCAGTATGTGTACAGCCGTCTGACGGAAGCTAGTTATTTTACATTATGAAGTTTTAAATATGGATATTTTTCTTACAAAAACCCACCGCCTCACTTCAGAAGGCCTTTATTAACCCTCTGGAGCCGTATGGATTATATTTATGATGGATGGATGCATTTATTTTTGGCTTCAAAACATGTTAATATCATTAACCCATCCTGAGATGAAGGTAGTCTTAAAATGTTCCTCTGGGAACAAGTAACGACACATACCCTCAAGAATAGAAAAATTAGTGTTTATGTATTTTATACAAATTTATCAGCAGATTTGAATCTCAATAGCATTGTTTCTGCATCACTTATGATAGTAAAACCAACTGAAAGAAGTTCTTTTAGGACCTAGTAATATTATTGAATGTTATTATGGTTTTTACTCAAAATGCAAACTTTATTTTTATTAATAACATCATTATTTCTTTATTATTCATTACTTTTATTCTTTCCAATATGTAACATTTATGGTGTATTCACCAGTTGAGAATTGTGTGTGTGAGACTGTGTGTCTGTGTGCGTTTCTTTGTGTTCACAGTTTGATTATTTTTTTTCAAGAGTAAATCATATGGATGGAACAAGTGTTTTTCCTCTTCGTTTTGCACTTTGTAGACGGTCCCTATCTGCTATTTTATATTACAGAATGTATATGTTACAATAGAGCAGATTAAACACATAAACTACATTGTGTTCTCTGCTACATTTAAAACAATCCAAACACAACCTGTTTTTTGTTCATATGTTTAATCATTATTGATCTTTTTAAGTGTGTTGAAACTGACAAATGTCAAACATCAAACCAACTTTATATCGGTGTATTGTGAGTCAATGAACGGAAAAGAATTAAAAAAGAAAGACATTAACAGACAAATGTCTTTTATTCAAGCGGCTGCTATAAATATCCCTGTCTGAGAATGACGTCACATTTATTAATGATAAACGATGAAGATCAGCGATGTTTGATGCTGGAAAGACTTTCTGAACACACAAATGATGTTCAACAAAACACTATTTCATGGAGTCTGTAATTATTGATCAGTGATAGACTTTAAACGTCTTTTCTATCGCGCTGATCAAACTTCTCTTTCTGCAGCTCTTCATTAAAATCACACTGTTTTGATCCTCCATTTTAATCTGGAGCGTTTCTTCACAGCAGCTGCTCTTGGTAACAGACCTGAGAGTCGATCACCGAACTGATGGAGGCTTTAAGATTCACAACTATAGATGAGATTCTGTGAGAGAGCAGAAGATCCTAAATCAAGTTCAGATCTGAGACAAATCCTACATGAACTCGTCAGATCTGAACTCAAGATTCTGGAATAGATCCAGACCAGAGCAAAGCATGCTGGGAACTGCCCAGTTTCAGTTCGTTCAACACAAATGATGAAGTGAACTTCAGTTTGACGTGTTTAAGTGGATTTACTCCATTAAATCAGGACAGAATGTGCAGTAATTGTGTGGTTTAACTCATTTTAATGAAGTTCATTTAACAAGCAGCATAAATCATGTTTACAGTGTAGATTAAAAGATGGACAGATTGATGATTCCTGATTGTGATGTGTTTTATCTCCATCAGATTCCCATCGGATCACTGCGGATCCGAACACAGTGAATAAACGCCTCCATCTGTCTGAGAGGAACACAGTGATTACTGGCACTGACACACTCCAGTCGTATCCTGATCATCCAGACAGATTTGATCATCATCCTCAGGTGTTGTGTAGAGAGAGTGTGTGTGATCGACGCTGTTACTGGGAGATTGAGTGGACTGGAGATGTGTGGATATCAGTGTCATATAAGAGCATCAGCAGGGAGGGATGGGGTGATGAGTGTGAGTTTGGATCTAATGATCAGTCCTGGAGTTTGATCTGCTCTCCCTCCAGATATTCATTCAGACACAATAAGATAGAGACTGTTCTCTCTGTAAAGCCCATCATCAGCAGGAGAACAGGAGCGTATGTGGATCACAGTGCAGGAACTCTGTCCTTCTACAGCGTCTCTGGAGACACAATGATCCTCATCCACACAGTCCAGACCACATTCACTCAACCGCTCTATCCTGGATTTAGTGTTTATTATGGATCAGTGAAACTGTGTTGATGAATCAGAACAGACTGACGAGAGACTCTACCCATAATGCTTTGAGCTCATGATGAATCAGGCACAGTGAGGCTGCGTCCGACATCGCATACTACATGAGTAGGTACTACATTTGAATTTGAACGTACTTCCTGACCGTTAAAAAAGTACGTTCTATATAGTATGAATATGGTCCACAGGTCCCGCGAGGCCTACGCGTCACGTGACAATAACATGGAACTTTAAAGGTAGCCGGTGTTCTGAAATATTCGGTGTCTGAGATTTTCGGTGACACTGGGCGGAGCTTACATGAATATTTACGAGTTTCCTGTTTTGAGTTAAAGCGCCACTGAAAATGTTAGTGGACTGTCCTTGGATCACAGAACTGTTTTCTGTAACGTGATTGTGTTTCCGCGTCAAATTAATTTATGATTCTTTTTTATTAATAACTGTTTATGTATGCTCAATAGTTTGTAGGTTACATTGTGTCGTGAGATATACTTTAGTAGTGATTACAGTCTGTCATTAGGAAATGAGACAGAGTTTGTTTGTTTTAGTAGGCTACAACTGTTTTGATTTTATTTTAGTTTGTTTGAGAAGATAACTTATATAAATGTATCTGTGGTTGCATAATACAAGTTTCAGTTGTGATTGTGTCATTCCCTATTGCTTTCTCAGATAGCCTGCATAACTTTAACCAGACATTATTACTTTCAAAACACATTGAGAGTTAGATTTAACTTCCTTTTATGTTTTTGACTTGCATGAATTAATGTAAACCTTCTTTATCCTTTTCTGCAAAACACACAATGCTCGCTATGAATAGAAACATGAGACAGTGATATTAGCTTCCCTGCAGCACTTTCACAAGGTTTTAGTTTAATGCACTTTCCACAACAATTAAAATGTTAAATTGAACTACAAGTGGTTAAATTGATCAGCTACAAAACTAAAAGTTACTAATGCATGTTTTATTTAAAAATATTTAGGCTATATGAAGAAGACAATTGGCAAAAGTATGAGGAATATTATTGTTATGTGGATAATCAGACATATATACATACTACTGTGATTGTTCTGTCATTTCTTAATTGCTTGCTCAGTTGGTAAATATTTTTAACCCTTTAACTGCCCGCTCGACCAAATGGTAGAGCACATTTTGAGTCACTATATTTCACTGAGAGGAGTACCTAACTTAACTCAAGCTGATTGAGCCATCTCTACCATCTGGTTGAGGTATGTTATGCCAAAAAAATCCACTAGATGTCAGAGTGTCAATCAACAGCACTTGTCACAACACTTCCTCAAACATGGATGTCAGAAACAAAGAAATCACTCCTGCCATGTGAACTGTTCTTGGTGAAAATTTGCAAGGTAAGCAAATTTTTTTGACATATTACACTGTAAGAGCCCTAACTTTACAATATTATGTTACTTGGTGTCATTAAAACACTTTAGTATGTTTCAAATAATTTTTCAAAAACATGCTCAACCAAACGGTTGATTTGACACTTAAAGGTAAATGCAGAAAAGCTAAGGTAATGTTTTCAGATCATCCATTTCTGCAGTCAGAATGGACTATTTGTATTATCTATAAACTTCTGATCATTATTAGCTATGAATATGACAGCTATTGTTATTTCTTCATGAATATGCTTACATAATTTCTTAAATATGTATTTTTTTGCCACTTTTGCATATTTTTTGATGTAAATATAATGAATTCATTGAATTAATGTGTGGAAATCATAATTATCAGAGGCAATTATTTCTTAAATGACATGCTGGTGAACTAACATTACTAAAATTGTAAGAGATTGTTATTTATTTGTTTGTTGTTGCTTTTTTTACAGTTACTAGATGGATGTCAACAGTTTCTATGGTACAAGAAGGTGCACTCTTCAGGCCCTTGCCCCAGAAAACCCCCCAGATTCTGATGCTGAGCTCAGTGATGATGATGACCCAATAGAGGATCCAAATTATCACCCTGTCTGAGAAGAGAAATGTTCATATGTCTAAAAAAAAAAGAAAAATCCTGTTGCACTACCACACTTGATGGCGTTTCTTGAATCATAAAAGCCTAAAATGCCATTATATTACTATCTTTTGCTATTTTGTTTTTAGTTTTTGAATGCAGAAAGAATGTAATGTCTTTAGTTTTGTTAATTTTAGTTATTAGGGGCCAAGCCCCGAAGGGGCTGTAGCCCCTATTGTATCTGTTAGTTTTCCCTTTTATTAGGGGCCAAGCCCCGAAGGGGCTGTAGCCCCTATTGTAATTGTACGTTTTCCCTTTTATTATTATTCTTCCTCCCCAATGGGAGTCTATGGCAGCCCTATCAACGGAACATGAGAAAATGATGAAATTTGGCACACTTGTAGTGATGGTCATGTCTAGAAATCTGACCAATTTTGGAGTCTCTAGGACCAACTCTATAGCGCCACCACCAGTTCAAAAATTCAACATTCTAAAGGTTATAACTTTTGAACCATTTGCTCTAGAAAAATACAATTTAGTACATCTGATTCGTCTCTTTATTCTGATGCTATTCAACTTCTTACATTAAGTCTCCGCCCATTACAGTAGTGGCCATTTTGAAAAGTACAGTATTCCATTTTTTCGCTACTCCTCCTTCAAAATTTGTCCAATTTTGTCCAAACTTTGATCAGATGTTCTTTGGACTGAGCCGCACAGAAATGACTGAACAGATTTTTTTTATTCATCTTTGTTCAAAAGTTATGATGTCACGAAGTTAACAAGGTCGACCCAAAATTAGTATAGAGGCTGTATCTTGGCCAAACTTTGAGCAATCGAAACAAAAATTGGTACGCTTCATCAGGACCATGGTCTGAGGGTCTATTCCAAACTTGGGAACAGCGCCACCTACAGGTCATGAGATATGAAAAATGGCTATTTTGGCCAATAACTTTTGAACAGTTTGTCAGAAAATCAAGATCTTGGTGTCTATGGATTCCTTGGCTCATGCCGAATCCGTCGATATTGATTCTGTCAATATTGGATGAATCACGTGTCCGCCGTTTTGAATTTTGTCATAAATTGCAATATCTTTTAAACAATTTGACATATCTTCACAAAAATTGGTACGTATGACCTTTAGAAGGTCCTGAAGGTACCTGAGAAGTTTCAGCACAGCGCCACCTACTGTTCCACAGATGTAATGATTATTGCAAAAACGCTTATAACTTTTGAAAACACTTTCCAAAATGTGTATGCTTTATGTCATTTCATTCCCTGGCTTATGCCAATTCCGACAATGTATCATTTTTCATTTTCCTTAAATGTACCTGTCTGCCATATTGAAGTAAATGAAAAACAGTTTTTTCGCTACTCCTCCTGCAAATTTTGGTCAATTTTGTCCAAAATCCGCTCAGATGATCTTTGGACCGAGCCGCACAGAAATGACTGAACGGATTATTGATATTCGCTACCATTCCCGAGATATTCGTCTCTGAATATGACCTTGCTTGTGTTTGTTGTCTTATGCTAATTAGCTTAGCATGCTAAATGCTTATTTTGTACAAATTGCTTCTGTTCCTGATATGGAATGTTTCTGTGAATGATCTAAACTAAAATTTATAAATATAACATATGGTGCATTTTTATAAAAATTCTTGATTGTGAGTTCATTCTTGAGAACTACTAAACTTCAACAGCTATGTGACACTGCCTGCCCAGTGGTGCAAAGAGTTGAGTGACAGACACATGATCCAGAGACTGTGGGTTCGAGTCCCGTGTGGGTCAACTTTATAAAATTGTTTGTAATGTTGTCATTTCAATTCCTTTATTATCCAAACAAGTATTGTACTAGTCTTTCTTCTTTTAATTAGAAATAAATCTATTTTTATTAATTCTATGTTCATTTTCATCTCAGCTTCTGGTCATTTTGCTCTTCTTGCTCTGCATTGCACTACATCTCAGACATTTGAGTGCATGAAATGTATGCTGTGTTGCTCTTCATTGTGAGTTCATTCTCATGAACTACTGAACTCTGACAGCTGTGTGACACTGTCTGCTCAGTGGCGCAAAGAGTTGAATGACAGACACATGATCTAGAGATTGTGGGTTCGAATCCCACATGGGGTGACTTTATAAAATTATTTGTAATGTTGTCATTTCAATTCCTCTATCATCCCAAAAAGCTTCTGGTCATTTTGAGCTCATTCTGACCTCTACTTCTGAACCAGCTGTTTTTCATGTACATTCAATTTTTGCTGTTTTTGCTCTTCTTGCTCCGCACTGCACTACAGCTCAGACATTTGAGTGCTTGAAATGCTTGCCATGTTGCTCTGCTTTAAAAGCTGCTCTTTTTGCTGTGCTGTTCTGCCTGCAGTGTTGCTCAGCATGCTGTGCTGTTCTGTTTGATGTTCTGCTCTGCTTGGTGTGCTGCTCTGTTTGATGTGCTATTCTGTTTGCAGTGCTGCTCTGTTTGATGGTCTGCTCTGCTTGGTGTGCTGCTCTGCTTGCTGTGTTGCTCTGTTTGCGGTGCCTTCGGTGCTTGGCCCCGCATTGCTGCTTGCAGCTATATTTAGGGGCTAAGCACCGAAGGTGCTATAGCCCTTATTGTATCTGTTAGTTTTATTATTATTAGGGGCCAAGCACCGAAGGTGCTTAGGCACCTATTGTTATTGTTGGCGTTCCGTACGCTTATTATTAGGGGCCAAGCACCGAAGGTGCTTAGGCACCTATTGTTATTGTTGGCGTTCCGTACGCTTCTTCTTCTTCTTCTTCTTCTTCTTCTTCTTCTTCCGCTCTTGAAGTCTATGGCAGCCCATAGAACCGCTTGCGGGAAAGTTGTGAAATTTGGCACACAGTTAGAGGACAGAATGACTTTTGTCCATAGCAAATTTGGAGTCTCTAACTCAATCCCTCTAGCGCCACCAGCTGTCCAAAGTTGCACTTATGTTTATGCTAATAACTTTTGAACCATAAGGGCTAGAAACAAACTGATTCATTGGGTCAAGACGAATCGATTGTACCATATGACGTCATTTTCCGTCATGAAAAATCTTCCGCCATTTTGAATTTTCTGAAAAACCTACTTTTTCGAACTCCTCCTAGGCCGTTAGTCCGATTTTCATGAAAATTGAACCAGATCATCTTCAGACAATGGTGACAAAAAGTTATGGAATTCAAGTCGATTGCCCAAACTGTTTTCGAAAAACACACGAACGAATTGTACATAGCGCTTGCGAAAATAGAAGTAAGGCTGTATCTCTGCAACACTTTATCATATTCAGACCAAACTTGGTACATGTCATGACAAGCATGACCTGAGGCAACATACAGTGTTTCGGCGCAGCGCCACCTACTGGAGTGGAGATATGAAAAATTGATGTTTTTGCTTATAACTTCTGATGGGTTTGTCCAAAAATCATAAATTTGGTCTCGTTGGATTCAGAGCATCATGCCGAGTCGAATGTTACCCAATTTTCCCATATCAGACATTTTGGCCGTCGGCCATTTTGAATTTTGTTCTAAAATGCTGTATTTTACGAACGCATTAGCGTATCTTTACAAAACTCGGTATAGGTCATCAGCACAATGCCCTGAAGGAGCCTGAGAATTTTCAGACCAGCGCCACCTTGTGGTCAAAAGTTATAACAAAATTTACGAAAATGCTAATAACTTTTGATTATATCAACCGATTGTAATGAAACTGGTCTCAGTAGATTCCTTGGGTCATGCTGAGAACATAGATATCAAATTTGCCATAGTCAGCTGAACTTCCTGTCCGCCATATTGTTTTTCTTTAAAAACCTACTTTTTCGAACTCCTCCTAGACCGTTGCTCCGATTTTCACCAAAATTGAACCGTATCATCTTCAGACCATGCCGACAAAAAGTTATGGATTTCAAGTCGATAAGTCAAACCGTTTTCGTATGCCGGAGCAAAGAATTTGAGATATGATGCAAAAATTACTCTTGAAGCTGTATCTCTACAATGCTTTGACATATTCAGACCAAACTTGGTATGTGTCTTCACAAGCATGACCTGAGGCATCATACATTGTTTCGGCACAGCGCCACCTACTGGAGTGGAGATATGAAATTTTTTTATTTTTGCTTATAACTTCTGATGGGTTTGACCAAAATTCATCAATTTGGCATGGGTCATCAGGACAATGCCCTGAAGGAGCCTGAGAAGTTTTGGCACTGCGCCACCTTGTGGTCAAAAGTTATAACAAAATTTACAAAAATGCTAATAAGTTTTGACTATATTAACTGATTGTAATGAAACTGGTCTCTGTAGATTTCTTGGGTCATGCTGAGAACATAGATATCAAATTTGCCATAGTCAGCTGAACTTCCTGTCCGCCATATTGTTTTACTTTAAAAACCTACTTTTTCGAACTCCTCCTAGACCGTTGCTCCAATTTTCACCAAAATTGAACCGTATCATCTTCAGACCATGCCGACAAAAAGTTATGGATTTCAAGTCGATAAGTCAAACCGTTTTCGTATACCAGAGCAAACAATTTGAGATATGATGCAAAAATGACTCTTGCAGCTGTATCTCTGCAATGCTTTATCATATTCAGACCAAACTTGGTACGTGTCATCACAAGCATGACCTGAGGCATCATACAGTGTTTCGGCACAGCGCCACCTACTGGAGTGGAGATATGAAAAATGGCTATTTTTGCTTATAACTTCTGATGGGTTTGACCAAAATTCATAAATTTGGTATGGGTCATCAGGACAATGCCCTGAAAGAGCCCGAGAAGTTTTGGACCAGCACCACCTTGTGGTCAAAAGTTATAACAAACTTGACAAAAATTCTAATAACTTTTTTTTTCTAATTGCTCACTGCTGCTGTTGGTCTGATGCTCCCAGCCATGTTGGCTGGCTTCTTGTGCCGTTTTTGTGCTTGGCCCCGTAATTGCTGCTTGCAGCTATATTTCTTCTTCTTCTTCTTCTTCTTCTTCCGCTCTTGAAGTCTATGGCAGCCCATAGAACCGCTTGCGGGAAAGTTGTGAAATTTGGCACACAGTTAGAGGACAGAATGACCTTTGTCCATAGCAAATTTGGAGTCTCTTACTCAATCCCTCTAGCGCCACCAGCTGTCCAAAGTTGCACTTATGTTTATGCTAATAACTTTTGAACCATAAGGGCTAGAAACAAAATTCTTTTTTCCTCTGATTCATTGGGTCAAGACGAATCGATTGTACCATATGACGTCATTTTCCGTCATGAAAATTTTTCCGCCATTTTGAATTTTCTGAAAAACCTACTTTTTCGAACTCCTCCTAGGCCGTTAGTCCGATTTTCATGAAAATTGAACCAGATCATCTTCAGACCATGGTGACAAAAAGTTATGGAATTCAAGTCGATTGCCCAAACTATTTTCGAAAAACACACGAACGAATTGTACATAGCGCTTGCGAAAATAGAAGTAAGGCTGTATCTCTGCAACACTTTATCATATTCAGACCAAACTTGGTACATGTCATGACAAGCATGACCTGAGGCAACATGCAGCGTTTCGGCGCAGCGCCACCTAGTGGTGCGGAGATATGAAAAATTGATGTTTTTGCTTATAACTTCTGATGGGTTTGTCCAAAAATCATAAATTTGGTCTCGTTGGATTCAGAGCATCATGCCGAGTCGAATGTTACCCAATTTTCCCATATCAGACATTTTGGCCGTCGGCCATTTTGAATTTTGTTCTAAAATGCTGTATTTTACGAACGCATTAGCGTATCTTTACAAAACTCGGTATAGGTCATCAGCACAATGCCCTGAAGGAGCCTGAGAAGTTTCAGACCAGCGCCACCTTGTGGTCAAAAGTTATAACAAAATTTACGAAAATGCTAATAACTTTTGATTATATCAACCGATTGTAATGAAACTGGTCTCAGTAGATTCCTTGGGTCATGCTGAGAACATAGATATCAAATTTGCCATAGTCAGCTGAACTTCCTGTCCGCCATATTGTTTTTCTTTAAAAACCTACTTTTTCGAACTCCTCCTAGACCGTTACTCCGATTTTCACCAAAATTGAACCGTATCATCTTCAGACCATGCCGACAAAAAGTTATGGATTTCAAGTCGATTCGTCAAACCGTTTTCGTATGCCGGAGCAAAGAATTTGAGATATGATGCAAAAATTACTCTTACTCTACGATCCCACCCTATGACGTCATTTTCAGTCATGAAAATTTTTCCGCCATTTTGAATTTTCTGAAAAACGTACTTTTTCGAACTCCTCCTAGGCCGTTACTCCAATTTTCACGAAAATTGAACCAGATCATCTTCAGACCATGCCGACAAAAAGTTATGGAATTCAAGTTGATTCCTCAAACCGTTTTCGAAAAACACGTGAACGAATTGTACGTAGTGCTTGCGAAAATAGACATAAGGCTGTATCTCCGCAATGCTTTATCGTATTCAGACCAAACTTGGTACATGTAATCACAAGCATGCCCTGAGGCAACATGCAGCGTTTCGGCGCAGTGCCATCTAGTGGTGCGGAGATATGAAAAATTGATGTTTTTTCTTATAACTTCTGATGGGTTTGTCCAAAAATCATAAATTTGGACTCATTTGGTATGGGTCATCAGGACAATGCCCTGAAGGAGCCTGAGAAGTTTCAGACCAGCGCCACCTTGTGGTCAAAAGTTATAACAAAATTTACGAAAATGCTAATAACTTTTGATTATATCAACCGATTGTAATGAAACTGGTCTCAGTAGATTCCTTGGGTCATGCTGAGAACATAGATATCAAATTTGCCATAGTCAGCTGAACTTCCTGTCCGCCATATTGTTTTTCTTTAAAAACCTACTTTTTCGAACTCCTCCTAGACCGTTGCTCCGATTTTCACCAAAATTGAACCGTATCATCTTCAGACCACGCTGACAAAAAGTTATGGATTTCAAGTCGATAAGTCAAACCGTTTTCGTATGCCGGAGCAAAGAATTTGAGATATGATGCAAAAATTACTCTTGAAGCTGTATCTCTACAATGCTTTGACATATTCAGACCAAACTTGGTATGTGTCTTCACAAGCATGACCTGAGGCATCATACAGTGTTTCGGCGCAGCGCCACCTACTGGAGTGGAGATATGAAAAATTGTTATTTTTGCTTATAACTTCTGATGGGTTTGACCAAAATTCATAAATTTGGCATGGGTCATCAGGACAATGCCCTGAAGGAGCCTGAGAAGTTTCGGACCAGCGCCACCTTGTGGTCAAAAGTTATAACAAAATTGACAAAAATGCTAATAACTTTTTTTCTAATTGCTCACTGCTGCTGTTGGTCTGATGCTCCCAGCCATGTTGGCTGGCTTCTTGTGCCATTTTTGTGCTTGGCCCCGTAATTGCTGCTTGCAGCTATATTTATTATTATTATTATTATTCCTCCCCAATGGGAGTCTATGGCAGCCCTATCAACGGAACATGAGAAAATGATGAAATTTGGCACACTTGTAGTGATGGTCATGTCTAGAAATCTGACCAATTTTGGAGTCTCTAGGACCAACTCTATAGCGCCACCACCAGTTCAAAAATTCAACATTCTAAAGGTTATAACATTTGAACCATTTGTTCTAGAAAAATGTAATTTAGTACATCTGATTTGGCTCTTCATGCTGATGCTATTCAACATATTACATTAAGTCTCCGCCCATTACAGTAGCAGCCATTTTGAAAAGTACAGTAATCCGTTTTTTCGCTACTCCTCCTCCAAATTTTGTCCAATTTTGTCCAAACTTTGATCAGATGATCCTTGATCTGAGCTGCACAGAAATGACTGAACAGATTTTTTGTATTCATATTTGTTCAAAAGTTATGTTGTCATGAAGTTCACAAGGTCGACCTGAAATTGCTATAGAGGCTGTATCTCGGCCAAAATTTGAGCAATCGAAACAAAAATTGGTACACTTTATCAATACCATGATCTGAGGTTCCATGCCAAATTTGGAAACAGCGCCACCTACAGTTCAAGATCTTGGTGTCTATGGATTCCTTGGGCCATGCCGAATCCGAGGATACCGATTCTATCAATATTGGATGAATCACGTGTCCGCCATTTTGAATTTTGTCATAAATTGCAATATCTTTTAAACAATTTGACATATCTTCACAAAAATTGGTATGTATGACCTTTAGAAGGTCCTGAAGGTACCTGAGAAGATTCAACACAGCGCCACCTACTGTTCCACAGATATAATGTTTTTTGCAAAAACACTTATAACTTTTGAAAACATTTTCCAAAATGTGTATGCTTTATGTCATTTTATTCCCTGGCTAACGCCAATTCCAACGATGTGTCATTTGTCATTTTCCTTAAATGTCCCTGTCCGCCATATTGAAATAAATGAAAAACAGTTTTTTTGCTACTCCTCCCACAAATTTTGTCCAATTTTGTCCAAAATCAGCTCAGATGATCTTTGGACCGAGCTGCATAGAAATGACTGAACGGATTTTTGATATTCGCTACCATTCCCGAGATATTCGTCTCTGAATATGACCTTGCTTGTGTTTGTTGTCTTATGCTAATTAGCTTAGCATGCTAAATGCTTATTTTGTACAAATTGCTTCTGTTCCTGATATGGAATGTTTCTGTGAATGATCTAAACTAAAATTTATAAATATAACATATGGTGCATTTTTATAAAAATTCTTGATTGTGAGTTCATTCTCATGAACTACTAAACTTCGACAGCTGTGTGACACTGCCTGCCCAGTGGTGCAAAGAGTTGAGTGACAGACACATAATGTAGAGACTGTGGGTTCGAGTCCCGTGTGGGGCAACTTTATGAAATGCTCTGTTTGATGTGCTGCTCTGCTTGAAATGTTGCTCTGTTTGCGGTGCCTTCGGTGCTTAGCCCCGCATTGCTGCTTGCAGCTATATTTATTAGGGGCCAAGCCCCAAAGGGGCTGTAGCCCCTATTGTAATTGTACGTTTTCCCTTTTATTATTATTATTCTTCCTCCCGAATGGGAGTCTATGGCAGCCCTATCAACGGAACATGAGAAAATGATGAAATTTGGCACACTTGTAGTGATGGTCATGTCTAGAAATCTGACCAATTTTGGAGTCTCTAGGACCAACTCTATAGCGCCACCACCAGTTCAAAAATTCAACATTCTAAAGGTTATAACTTTTGAACCATTTGCTCTAGAAAAATACAATTTAGTACATCTGATTTGTCTCTTCATGCTGATTCTATTCAAATTCTTACATTAAGTCTCCACCCATTACAGTAGCGGCCATTTTGAAAAGTACAGTAGTCCGTTTTTTCGCTACTCCTCCTTCAAAATTTGTCCAATTTTGTCCAGACTTTGATCAGGTGATCTTTGGTCTGAGCCGCACAGAAATGACTGAGCAGATTTTTTTATTCATCTTTGTTTAAAAGTTATGATGTCACGAAGTTAATGAGGTTTACCCAAAATTGCTATAGAGGCTGTATCTCAGCCAAACTTTGAGCGATCAAAACAAAAATTCGTACACTTGATCAAGACCATGATCTGAGGTTCCTTGCCGAATTTGGGAACAGCGCCACCTACAGGTCATGAGATCTGTAAAATGGATATTTTGGCCAATAACTTTTGAACACTTTATTAGAAAATCAAGATCTTGGTGTCTATGGATTCCTTGGGCCATGCCGAATCCGGGGATATTGAATTTGTCAACATCGGATGAAAAGCATGTCCGCCATTTTGAATTTTGTCATAAATTTCAATATCTTTTAAACTATTTGACATATCTTCACAAATATTAGTATGTATGACCTTTAGTAGGTCCCGAAGGTACCTGAGAAGTTTCAACACAGCGCCACCTACTGTTCCACAGATATAATGTTTTTTGCAAAAATGCTTATAACTTTTGAAAACACTTTCCAAAACGTGTATACTTTATGTCATTTTATTCCCTGGCTAATGCCAATTCCAACGATGTGTCATTTGTCATTTTCCTTAAATGTACCTGTCTGCCATATTGAAATAAATGAAAAACAGTTTTTTCGCTACTCCTCCCACAAATTTTGTCCTATTTTGTCCACAATCAGCTCAGAAGATCTTTGGACCGAGCCGCATAGAAATGACTGAACGGATTTTTGATATTCGCTACCGTTCCCGAGATATTTGTCTCTGAATGTGACCTTCCTTGTGATTGTTATCTTATGCTAGTTAGCTTAGCATGCTAATTGCTTAGCATGCTAACCAGTTGTCATTCTTTTTAATGTGGCTCTTCAGCTATCAAGTTAACCATGAGCTTCATTAGCATTAAGTTAGCTTGGCATGCTAATATGGTTAGCATGCTAAGAAATGCTTTTTTTGTAAATTCTTTGTTACACTAAAAGTTCTCTTCCACAACATGTTGAACATGTGTCATAATGTAGCTCAATGTGTAAAGCCAGGTACCTGACGAGCCCTGTACCTAAAGATAGTGGGTTCGAATCTCGGGTGGAGTGGTTTTATGAAATTGTGTGTTTTGATTCCTTTATTGCCTCTAGATTAGAAATAAATGCTTTTTGTTTCATGCTGTGTTCATTTTCATCTAAGCTTCTGTACTTTCTGAGTTCATTCTCGCCCATAATTCTGAACCAGGTGTTTCATGTTTGTTCATTTTCTGCTGTTTTTCTTCTTCCTGCTCTGTATTGCGCTACAGCATGATGAGCTGCAGAATGATCTAAAGTAAAGTTATTAAATATAACATTCAGTGCAGTTTCATAAAAATTCTTCTTTTTGAGTCCATTTTCACATAAACTAGTGAACTTCGGCAGTTGTGTCAACAGTCACCTGCACAGTGGTGCAATGACATGCGCAATGGACACTGGACCTGGAGGTTGTGGGTTCGAATCCCGTGTTGGGTGGTCATTATGCAATTGTGTGTAATGAGTCATTTTGATTCCTTTTTTATCCAAATAAGCATTGTACTAATCTTTATTCCTCTTGAATTAGATACAAGTGTTTTTAGTTCATTCTGTGTTCATTCTCATCTGAACTTCTATTGATTTTCATTTCATTTCCACCTGTCTTTCTGAACCAGCTGTTTTGCATGTACATTCAATTTCTGCTGTTTTTGCTCTACCTGCTCCGTATCGCGCTACTGCCCCTTCTGGGGCTTGGCCCCGAATTGCTGCTTGCAGCTATATTTAGGGGCCAAGCCCCGAAGGGGCTGTAGCCCCTATTGTAATTGTACGTTTTCCCTTTTATTATTATTATTCTTCCTCCCGAATGGGAGTCTATGGCAGCCCTATCAACGGAACATGAGAAAATGTTGAAATTTGGCACAATTGTAGAGATCCTCATGAATAGTGATTGGACCTAATTTGGAGTCTCTAGATCCAACTCTATAGCGCCACCACCAGTTCAAAAATTCAACATTCTAAAGGTTATAACATTTTAACCATTTGTCCTAGAAAAATAAAATTTAGTACATCTGATGTGTCTCTTCATATTGATGCTATTCAACTTCTTACATTAAGTCTCCGCCCTTTACAGTAGTGGCCATTTTGAAAAGTACAGTATTCAGTGTTTTCGCTACTCCTCCTTCAAATTTTGTCCAATTTTGTCCAATCTTTGATCAGATGATCTTTGGACCGAACCGCATAGAACTGACTGAACAGAATTTTTTTCCCTATGGGTAAAATAAAAGTTATGATGTCATGAAGTTAATGAGGTCGACCCAAAATTGCTATAGAGGCTGTATCTCGGCCAAACTTTGAGCAATCAAAACAAAAATTGGTACACTTGATCAAGACCATGATCTGAGGTTACATGCCGAATTTGGGAACAGCGCCACCTACAGGTCATGAGATCTGAAAAATGGCTATTTTGGCCAATAACTTTTGAACACTTTATTAGAAAATCAAGATCTTGGTGTCTATGGATTCCTTGGGCCATACCGAATCTGAGGATATAGAATTTGTCAACATCGGATGAAAAGCATGTCCGCCATTTTGAATTTTGTCATAAATTGCAATATCTTTTAAACTATTTGACATATCTTCACAAAAATTGGTATGTATGACCTTTAGTAGGTCCTGAAGGTACCAGAGAAGTTTCAATACAGCGCCACCTACTGTTCCACAGATATAAGTTTTTTTGCAAAAATGCTTATAACTTTTGAAAACTCTTTCCAAAACATGTATACTTTATGTCATTTTATTCCCTGGCTAATGCCAATTCCAACGATGTGTCATTTGTCATTTTCCTTAAATGTACCTGTCTGCCATATTGAAATAAATGAAAAACAGTTTTTTCGCTACTCCTCCTACAAATTTTGTCCAATTTTGTCCAAAATCAGCTCAGATGATCTTTGGGCCGAGCCGCATAGAAATGACTGAACGGAATTTTGATATTCACTACCGTTCCCAAGATATTTGTCTCTGAATGTGACCTTGCTTGTGTTTGTTGTCTTATGCTAGTTAGCTTAGCATGCTAATTGCTTAGAATGCTAACCAGTTGTCATTCTTTTTAATGTGGCTCTTCAGCTATCAAGTTAACCATGAGCTTCATTAGCATTAAGTTAGCTTGGCATGCTAATATGGTTAGCATGCTAAGTAATGCTTTTTTTGTAAATTCTTTGTTACACTAAAAGTTCTCTTCCACAGCATGTTGAACATGTGTCATGAAGTAGCTCAATTTGTAAAGCCAGGTACCTGAAGAGGCCTGTACCCGAAGATAGTGGGTTCGAATCCCGGGAGGAGCGGTTTTATGAAATAGTGTGTTTTGATTCCTTTAATGCCTCTTGGATTAGAAATAAATGTTTTTTGTTTCATGCTGTGTTCATTTTCATCTAAGCTTCTGTACATTCTGAGATCATTCTCGCCCATAATTCTGAACCAGCTGTTTCATGTTTGTTCATTTTCTGCTGTTTTTCCTCTTCCTGCTCTGAATTGCGCTACAGCATGATGAGCTGCAGAATGATCTAAAGTAAAGTTATTAAATATAACATTCAGTGCAGTTTTAATAAAATTCTTCATTTTGAGTTAATTTTCACGTGAACTAATGAACTTCGGCAGTTGTGCCAACATTCACCTGCACAGTGGTGCAATGTGATGAGAAATGGACACTGGTCCTGGAGGTTGTGGGTTTGAATCCCATGAGGGTGGGTTTTATACAATAGTGTGTAATGAGTCATTTTGATTCCTTTTTTTATCCAAATAAGCATTGTACTAATCTTTATTCCTCTTGAATTAGAAACAAGTATTTTTAGTTCATTCCGTGTTCCGTGATTTTCATTTCATTTCCACCTGTCCTTCTGAACCAGCTGTTTTGCATGTACATTCAATTTCTGCTGTTTTTGCTCTACCTGCTCCGTATTGCGCTACTGCCCCTTCTGGGGCTTGGCCCCGAATTGCTGCTTGCAGCTATATTTATTATTATTATTATTCCTCCCCAATGGGAGTCTATAGCAGCCCTATCAACGGAACATGAGAAAATGATGAAATTTGGCACACTTGTAGTGATGGTCATGTCTAGAAATCTGACCAATTTTGGAGTCTCTAGGACCAACTCTATAGCGCCACCACCAGTTCAAAAATTCAACATTCTAAAGGTTATAACATTTGAACCATTTGCTCTAGAAAAATTTTATTTAGTACATCTGATTTGGCTCTTCATGCTGATGCTATTCAACATATTACATTAAGTCTCCGCCCATTACAGTAGCAGCCATTTTGAAAAGTACAGTAATCCGTTTTTTCGCTACTCCTCCTCCAAATTTTGTCCAATTTTGTCCAAACTTTGATCACATGATCCTTGATCTGAGCTGCACAGAAATGACTGAACAGATTTTTTGTATTCATATTTGTTCAAAAGTTATGTTGTCATGAAGTTCACAAGGTCGACCTGAAATTGCTATAGAGGCTGTATCTCGGCCAAAATTTGAGCAATCGAAACAAAAATTGGTACACTTTATCAATACCATGATCTGAGGTTCCATGCCAAATTTGGGAACAGCGCCACCTACAGTTCATGAGATCTGAAAAATGGCTATTTTGGCCAATAACTTTTGAACAGTTTGTCAGAAAATCAAGATCTTGGTGTCTATGGATTCCTGGGGCCATGCCGAATCCGAGGATATAGATTTTGTCAACATTAGATGATACGCATGTCCGCCATTTTGAATTTTGTCATAAATTGCAATATCTTTTAAACAATTTGACATATCTTCACAAATATTGGTATGTATGACCTTTAGAAGGTCCTGAAGGTA